>NC_053024.1:560529860-560842233 GCF_003073215.2 Triticum urartu
GGGTAAGGTAAAGGTATGAGGTGGAGCTGCAGCAAGCGACTAGCATATATGGTGGCTAACATACGCAACTGAGAGCGAGAAGAGAAGGCAAAGCACAGTCGATAAAAGTATGATCAAGAAGTGATCCTATAACGACCTACGTCAAGCATAACTCCAACACCGTGTTCACTTCCCGGAATCCGCCGGAAAGAGACCATCACGGTTACACACGCGGTTGATTCATTTTAATTAAGGTCTACTTTAGGTTTTCTACAACCGGACGTTAACAAATTCCCATCTGCCCATAACCGCGGGCACGGCTTTCAAAAGTTCAAATCCCTGCAGGGGTGTCCCAACTTAGCCCATCACAAGCTCTCACGGTCAACGAAGGAATAGACCTCCTCCCGAGACATTCCGATCAGACTCGGTATCCCGGTACAGCAAGACATTTCGACAGGGTAAAACTAAACCAGCAACACCGCCCGAATGTGCCGACAAATCCCGATAGGAGCTGCACATATCTCTTTCTCAGGGCACACTCAGATGAGCTCTCCATACAACTAAAACCAAACCTCGAGTTTCCCCGAGGGGGCGCTGCACAGGACTCTAGTTCGGACCAACACTCATAGGAGCACTGGCCCCGGGGGGGGGGGGGGGGGGGGGGGGGGGGGTTAGAATAAAGATGACCCTCGGGCTCGCGAAAACCCAAGGGAAGGTGGTAGGTTGTTAGTGCAAATGGTAAAACCAAGGTTGGGCATTGCTGGAGGAGCTTTACTTAAGGCGAACTGTCAAGGGGTTCCCATTATAGCCCAACCGCGTAAGGGACGCAAAATCCGGGAACATAACACCGATATGACGGAAACTAGGGCGGCAAGAGTGGAACAAAACACCAGGCATAGGGCCGAGCCTTCCACCCTTTACCAAGTATATAGATGCATCAATTAAATAAGATATATAGTGATATCCCAACAAGTAAACATGTTCCAACAAGGAACAACAGCTCCATGTTCCAACAAGGAACAAACTTCAATCTTCACCTGCAACTAACAACGCTATAAGAGGGGCTGAGCAAAGCGGTAACATAGCCAATCAACGGTTTGCTAGGACAAGGTGGGTTAGAGGCTTGGTTCATCAATATAGGAGGCATGATAAGCAAGTGGTAGGCATCGCAGTATAGGCATAGCAAAAGAGCGAGCAACTAAGCAAGCAAAGATAGAAGTGATTTTGAGGGTATGATCATCTTGCCTGAAATCCCGCAAGGAAAAAGAACGAGTCCATGAAGAAGACAAAAGGACGTAGTCGAACGGGTCCTCACAAACGCGACGTTACCAGAACCAACCCAAAGAAGCAAGCACCGGAAAGAAGCACAACATAGTAAACAACCAACACATGAACATGGTATGATATGCGGGATGCGGTATGCGATGCATATGCATGATTGGACAAGGAATGCATGAACCTGGCCTCACCTTGGAAATCCATGTGTGCAACTGGAAAGTTGAGATGAAATCGCTTGAAAACGATATGAAGAACACCGGAATCGGAGTTACGATTTGGAAAAGGCAAGCGATTCAAATATGACACCGGTCTGCGATTTACAACAAGTGGCCATCTAAATGCAATGAGATGAACATGCTACAGCACTCAAGCATGGCAACAAAATACATGGAAGGGATGCATTCAAGATGCTTAACAAAAGTCTAGCACTGAGCTACGGCCAATTCATCCATTAACAGGTTCAAACAAGCATGGCAAAAATGCATATGGCAAACAGATCTCAGACTTAGTGAAATTAACACTTGTCTGGAATTTCAGATCAGGTAGCCCTCTTCGGAGCAACAAAACTACATACTACAGGACCTGAACATGGCAAAGTAAAGCATGGCATGGAGCTACTCAAAGAGCTTAACAAAAGTCCCTTAGTGACCTTGAGCCAAAAGGGATCAGAAAATACAATTGCAAGCATGTGAACATAGCAAAACATAATCAGCTTTCAGACTTGGTGAAAACTGGGACATGCTGAAACATAACTCACGAAGGCATGTTTACGAGCTTGATGCACTCACTACGGTGCAAGTCATGGCAAGACAAGCATACATCCATCAAGAAGGCACAAAATTCAAGCTAGACATGGAAAGATCAATAGCATAGCATGCACGGATCAACTACAACATCATCGGCAAAATTGCAAACAAGTTGACAATCTGCCCAGATTCACAAAGTAGCAAAAGTAGAGCTTGATTGACTCAAGCTAGGTTGCTCCATAATTGCAAACAAAGATATGGCTGGATAGAGCACTACAATATTAACAAAACATCCTTATTGATCATCCTCCAAAAGAGGCACGGATCACTAGGAAACAACATGAACATACGACATCATGAGATAAACAGCTCCAGGACTTAGTGAAATTACTAAGTCCCTGAAAACAGAATTAGCAAGTGCACCACTTTGCAAGCTTGCACAAGTCCCCACGCACATCACAAAAATACATGGGTTTCACCTCTGGAAAGATGACAAAACCCTTAACAAAACACATGTAGAGCATCAGGGCATAGCATGCACACATTAATCATGGCAAAAATGACAAAAACCTAAACGGAGTAGCAGATCTGACAATTAACTCAAGTAGCCCTCTTCTAACAGCATTTCGGGCATCAATATGAGCTCAAATGAAAATGATGCAATGGAATTAAATGATTTACTCTCTGAGATGAACATTTTGATATGCTATATGCATGAATCGGAGCTACGGATGCAAAGTTACGATGCGATGAAGATGGGCACATGAATCTGAAAATACGGGGACTTAGTAGAAAATTATACCCTCGCGAAAAGTCAACCCAGGACGGGACGGATCCGGGACGGAGCGGTGCAGATCTGAGACGGGTGTTTAGTTCGGGGAGTGGTGGATCTGATCCCGATCGACGGGATCTCGCCGGAGACGATGGAGATGGCCGAACTTGGAGGAGATCGCCGGAGTAGGCGTGCGGCGGTGGGGATGGCCGAGTCCGGCCGGCCGGGGCGCCGCAGGGCTCGCCGGAGTCATGGCGCCGGCTTCGAGGTGGTGTGGCGAGGGCGGCGGCCGGTGGCGATTCGGGGCAGCGCGGTGGTGTCCCGGCGAGGCACCGGTCGCCGGCGGGCGGCACGAGGCGGCGAGGGAGCTCGCCGGCGGCGGGGAGAGCCGCGAAGGCGGCGGGGACTCGGGCGGCGCGCGGCAGGGAGAGGCGCGCTGGGTGGCGACGGGATCTGGGCTCGCGCGGGCCTGCCTCGGGCCCCGCGGGCCGGCGGCGGCGCGGTGAGGAGAGAGAGGGAGGCGGGGCTGAGGTGGCGCGAGGGGAGTGGTCGAGCGGAGCAGTGGAGCTGAGGTGGCGGGCTCCGATAGGCCGGAGTGAGGTGGCGGGCGTGGCCGGACATGTCCGGCGGCGCGCGGAGGAGTTTTAGGGTTTGATCTGCGCGTGATTTTCGGAGGGAAACACATATATATAGGTAGAGGGAGCTAGGAGAGTCCAAATGAGGTGCGGTTTTCGGCCACGCGATCGTGATCGAATGCTCTAGATGATGGAGCAGGTTTAGGTGGGTTTTGGGCTAACTTCGAAGGGTGTTGGGCTGCAATACACACAAGGCCTTTTCGGTCCCTCGGTTAACCGTTGGAGTATCAAACGAAGTCCAAATGATACGAAACTTGACAGGTGGTCTACCGGTAGTAAACCAAGGCCTCTTGGCAAGTCTCGGTCCAATCCGGAAATGTTTAATTTCCACACACAAGAAGAAGGTAGAAATGGACACCGGAGGAGAACGAAGCGCCGGATTGCAAAACGGACAACGGGGAAAATGCTCAGATGCATGAGACGAACACGTATGCAAATGAAGTGCACATGATGACATGATATGCAATGCATGACACGCAAGCAATGACAACGCAACAACAGCGAATAACTGCACGACACCTGGCACATCGGTCTCGGGGCGTTACAACACTCCACCACAATGAGAGGATCTTGTCCCGAGATCTAGAATGGCACCGGAGGGAAAAACGGAAGGGAAAAGAGGAGAGGTAAAACTAAGTTGCTTCATTGACAAACGAGTGAAACCGAAGAACCCTGAAAAGGTTAAGCCATTTCGAGAAAAGAATACGACGGAGATGAACGAAGTTGAAAACACTCCGTTAGAAAAAGAAACAAGGAAGAACGAATTCTGACAGCACTCCGGTTGAAAAGAGATGAAAGACTAGATAGGAAGAAAGGAGCTTGAGCAGAGGACACGACACGACACTCTGGTTAAATGGAAAATCATGAAAAGAACATGATCTTAGGCAAAAGAGATGATGGGTTGAGAAGAGCAACATCACAATACCTCCGAAACAAAAGAATAGAAGATAGATAATTGGAATAGAAGGATGGAGAAGAAAATGCCAACTTCTGCCACAAAAGAGCTTGAGAAGGCATCTTTAGGAGAAGGGTTGAACGGAGTTGTTGGAAAAAAAACACCAACGAAAAGAATAAGGTTGATATGGTCTTATGGAATACATCTCAAATTATGAGGTGACAACCTGCCACTCACGGGAAAGAATTGTATTGATATGAACAAGGAGACAAGAAACTTATTTCACCGGGAGGATAAATGAAGAACTTGGGTCATTTATAAGCACCATTAAAGCAACAATCCTTAGGGAAGGCTTTAGGTGAAATATATCCCAAGATAACTCCAATGAAGAGATAGATGGATTTAAAATACCTCATTCTAAACAATGTGTGAATCATGAAGCATGAACTCAAATTATCAAAATGACATAATACCACCTCCAAAGATACGGAAGAAAGAATTGCACTCCGGATTACAATATGAAGAAAGCTTGAGCTCCTCTGAAAAGAATGTTGATGAAAGCTTCGAGAAGGAATTAAATCCTTTATGAACCATCATGTAGAAACTTCATGAGAACTCCGGTAATAAAAGAAATGATCAATCAAAATGGAGGATGAAAAGAATAAGGTTGACTCCTTGCAATGATTTAGATGAATCTCCGTGGTGATGTAATTTCGAGAGCTAGGAACTCCGGGAAAAGAAAGATGAGCTATTAAACCCAAGAATTTTGATGAACCTCCGGAATAAGGAATTGAATTCACTCTATGAAACAAGAGTAAGAATTACATTATGCTTATCCTTGACCACTTAAATTGATGACAATCAACGGATTTGACATATCACTTATTCTCATAAAAGATCAAGAGATATATAACATAAACTTGAGAAGGTCTTCGACGAACCACCGGTAGAATTTGAATAGCACGAATGCATAGATATGATATACGAAGGAAGAAAAACTCTTTAACGAACCACCATAAGAATTGAAAATGAACGAAGTAAAAATAAAGAAACATCGGGAAGAATTAGCAAATGAATGAAGATGCTTGAGAGAATTTAGATACAAGTGAACGAAGGGATCACGAACTGATTAGAGAATATTGAATGATGCACTGGTAAGATTTAGAGAACCATAGCTGAAAGCTGAGAATGAATAAATTCTGAGATGATGGACTCCGGAGAAACAAACTGAAAAGAATCTTGAATTGCTCCGGATGGGTGAAAAGAATTCTCACGATAAAAACAATTACGAGAGGATGGGAACAAACTAGAATCACGAATCTTGAAGAGAATGGAGCAAGATTAAAGAGAAACTCTTCTTCGGTCTTCAAAAGATGAGAATGACAACGAGAAACACCACCAAGAATCGTTTAGGTACTCCAGAAGAATCAAAACGAAGAGGTTGAACCAATGATGAAAAGAATTTGGAAGATCTTGGAGAAGACATTTGACTGATGATAACTCATTCTTACGTCAAACTTTAAAAGGAATTTAGGATAGCTCCGGGAAAATAAGAAGAGTCAGGTGAGATCCTGGAAAAGACCTGTGGGTTAGGGCCCACTCAAAAGAAGCACCGTTGAAATGATTTAAAAGAGAGGTTGCACCGGTTGAATTAAATGACTTGAATGAGATAACAACCTCGAAAGAGCTTGAACGAATGCAGAGTGGAAACACGAATCTTCGAGATATCTTGAGCACTCCGGAACAATTAAATAGCGAGAAGTGAATGAATATGAATTGCACCGGCATGAGAAAACATTGAAATGAGGAAAGGATATGATCAACAAAGCTTGACTTGAAACCACCGGAGATGAAAAGCATGAAGAATGACGAACGGGTAGAGCATCTTCATGAGAAACACCGGGTAAAAACATTGTTGGAGAAGAATGGAGAGACTTCACATCAATAAGATGGATACTCGATAAAGAAATCCGAGTCCAGGAGAAAAAAGGGGGGGGGGGGGGGGAAAACAAAGACAACTTGGGATGGATGAACGAACACCGTTGAGAAAGCTGAGATTGGATCTTGCGGATGTTGAAATGTTCGGATCTACTTGAAGAGAAAACACGCCGGTTAAAAAGGATTGACAAAAACAATCTTGATGATCAAGAAGGATTGGTATTCATAATGGAGTATGAGAACACCATTTGGGGAAGGTATGGAATCAACATTTGACTTCGAAGCAACTCGAATACCACAACTCAAAAACAACACAAAGGATTGGCTTGCGGAATAAGCCGGAACAAACATATGATAGAGATTTCGTCCGAAGTTTTCGTGGTGGGGCCTACACGGGCTCGATCGTACAGCACCATCATGTGCAAGGCAGTGCACATGACATACGAAGCGTCCCCGAGTCGGCATAGCCAAGGATTCTTTAAGACACAACGAGACCACTGTAAAACCGACCGTGAATAGGCGGACCACTAGACATCGAACCCCAATTTCATATCATACATCTATCGGAAAGATATCCTAAGAGCTACTTGAATTCCCACCTATGAAACTCCCGAACTTTTCCGGTTATGCAGTCAGGTGTTGGGGATATAGGGGAAGCTTAATATCTCACCCAAACTAGCAAATCCTACATCCAGCTGTATCCATCCTTCAACACATAACCAAGAAACCTTCGGAAATCATCTACCTCAACCTTCGAAAAGCATCCGTTATACGAGTTATGGCGATACTCCCGAACTCCCACCCCAGTACTGGGTGGCGTCGAGGTTATCTCACCAACGAACTGCATAAAAGAGATTTTTGATGTCGGCGTACTAAACTCAGGTATTCCTGAACTGCAACGATAAAATTATGATGACAACACCTCAGAGCTCAACTCCCCGGGACACTTCCACTAAACCCCTGACAGGAGGCACCAAGACAATGTTCTCATCATAAAACCATCGGAATGATTCCAAGATACCCGCGTGATCCTAAATTTTTTTTTAGTGAAATTTGAGAAGAGAAGAGTCAAAACTCTACGTCAGGATGCCTTACCAGAGCGATGAGGAGACTGGGAAGTAAAAAGAATTCCTAAACTCTCCGATATATAATTCCTAATTGACTCAAAACATTTTTCTAGACACAACTCGGCCGCTAATAACGATCAAGCAATGGGGCTCCTAAGGTCGGGGAAGGCTCTGATTACCAACTTGTAACACCCTCGATGCGACTATATCTCCCACGTGTCGAGGCACGACTTAGAGGCATAATCGCATTGAAGGCATATGTCGCAAGTGAGGTAATCTTCACACAACCCATGTAATATAATAAGGGAAAGAGATTACATAGTTGGCTTACAATCGCCACTTCACACAATTATATGAATAAAGCATTACATCATCCAGATACAATCAAGGTCCGACTACGGAACCCAAAACAAAAGAAAAACCCCAAATGCGACAAAGGTCCCCGATCGACCCCAACTGGGCTCCACTACTGATCAACTAGAACGAAAACAACACAAAGGACAAGATCTTCATCGAGCTCCTCCTGAGCTTGGTTGCATCATCTGCACGGACTCATCGGCACCTTCAAGCTGGTTTTGGAAGTATCTGTGAGCCACAGGGACTCAGCAATCTCGCACCCTCGCGATCAAGAATATTTAAGCTTATGGGTAAGGTAAAGGTATGAGGTGGAGCTGCAGCAAGCGACTAGCATATATGGTGGCTAACATACGCAACTGAGAGCGAGAAGAGAAAGCAAAGCATGGTCGATAAAAGTATGATCAAGAAGTGATCCTATAACAACCTACGTCAAGCATAACTCCAACACCATGTTCACTTCCTGGACACCGCCGGAAAGAGACCATCAAGGTTACACACGCGGTTGATTCATTTTAATTAAGGTCTACCTTAGGTTTTCTACAACCGGACGCTAACAAATTCCCATCTGCCCATAACCGCGGGCACGGCTTTCGAATGTTCAAATCCCTGCAGGGGTGTCCCAACTTAGCCCATCACAAGCTCTCACGGTCAACGAAGGAATAGACCTCCTCCCGAGACATTCCGATCAGACTCGGTATCCTGGTACACCAAGACATTTCGACAGGGTAAAACTAAACCAGCAACACCGCCCGAATGTGCCGACAAATCCCGATAGGAGCTGCACATATCTTTCTCAGGGCACACTCAAATGAGCTCTCCATACAACTAAAACAAAACCTCAAGTTTCCCCGAGGGGGCGCTGCACAGGACTCTAGTTCGGACCAACACTTAGAGGAGCACTGGCCTGGGGGGGGGGTTAGAATATAGATGACCCTCGGCCTCGCGAAAACCCAAGGGAAGGTGGTAGGTTGTTAGTGCAAATGGTAAAACCAAGGTTGGGCATTGCTGGAGGAGCTTTACTTAAGGCGAACTGTCAAGGGGTTCCCATTATAGCCCAACCGCGTAAGGGACACAAAATCCGGGAACATAACACCGATATGACGGAAACTAGGGCGGCAAGAGTGGAACAAAACACCAGGCATAGGGCCGAGCCTTCCACCCTTTACCAAGTATATAGATGCATCAATTAAATAAGATATATAGTGATATCCCAACAAGTAAACATGTTCCAACAAGGAACAACATCTCCATGTTCCAACAAGGAACAAACTTCAATCTTCACCTGCAACTAACAACGCTATAAGAGGGGCTGAGCAAAGCGGTAACATAGACAATCAATGGTTTGCTAGGACAAGGTGGGTTAGAGGCTTGGTTCATCAATATAGGAGGCATGATAAGAAAGTGGTAGGCATCGCAGCATAGGCATAGCAAAAGAGCGAGCAACTAAGCAAGCAAAGATAGAAGTGATTTCGAGGGTATGATCATCTTGCCTGAAATCCCGCAAGGAAGAAGAACGAGTCCATGAAGAAGACAAACGGACGTAGTCGAACAGGTTCTCACAAACGCGACGTTACCGGAACCAACCCGAAGAAGCAAGCACTGGAAAGAAGCACAACATAGTAAACAACCAACACATGAACATGGTATGATATGCGGGATGCGGTATGCGATGCATATGCATGATTGGACAAGGAATGCATGAACCTGGCCTCAACATGGAAATCCAAGTGTGCTACTAGAAAGTTTAGATGAAATCGCTTGAAAACGATATAAAGAACACCGGAATCGGAGTTACAGTTTGGAAAAGGCAAGCGATTCAAATATGACACCGGTCTGCGATTTACAGCAAGTGGCCATCTAAATGCAATGAGATGAACATGCTACATCACTCAAGCATGGCAACAAAATACATGGCAGGGATGCATTCAAGATGCTTAACAAAAGTCTAGCACTGAGCTACGGCCAATTCATCCATTAACAGGTTCAAACAAGCATGGCAAAAATGCATATGGCAAACAGATCTCAGACTTAGTGAAATTAACACTTGTCTGGAATTTCAGATCAGGTAGCCCTCTTCGGAGCAACAAAGCTACATACTACAGGACCTGAACATGGCAAAGTAAAGCATGGCATGGAGCTACTCAAAGAGCTTAACAAAAGTCCCTTAGTGACCTTGAGCCAAAAGGGATCAGAAAATACAATTGCAAGCATGTGAACATAGCAAAACATAATCAGTTTTCAGACTTGGTGAAAACTGGGACATGCTGAAACATAACTCACGAAGGCATGTTTACGAGCTCGATGCACTCACTACGGTGCAAGTCATGGCAAGACAAGCATACATCCATCAAGAAGGCACAAAATTCAAGCTAGACATGGCAAGATCAATAGCATAGCATGCACGGATCAACTACGACATCATCGGCAAAATTGCAAACAAGTTGACAATCTGCCCAAATTCACAAAGTAGCAAAAGTAGAGCTTGATTGACTCAAACTAGGGTGCTCCATAATTGCAAACAAAGACATGGATGGATAGAGCACTACAATATTAACAAAACATCCTTACTGATCATCCTCCAAAAGAGGCACGGATCACTAGGAAACAACATGAACATACGACATCATGAGATAAACAGCTCCAGGACTTAGTGAAATTACTAAGTCCCTGAAAACAGAATTAGCAAGTGCACCACTTTGCAAGCTTGCAAAAGTCCCCACACACATCACAAAAATACATGGGTTGCACCTCTGGAAAGATGACAAAACCCTTAACAAAACACATGTAGAGCATCAGGGCATAGCATGCACACATTGATCATGGAAAAAATGGCAAAAACCTAAACAGAGTAGCAGATCTGACAATTAACTCAAGTAGCCCTCTTCTAACAGTATTTCGGGCATCAAGATGAGCTCAAATGAAAATGATGCAATGGAATGAAATGATGTACTCTCTGAGATGAACATTTTGATATGCTATATGCATGAATCGGAGCTACGGATGCAAAGTTACGATGCGATGAATATGGGCACATGAATCTGAAAATACGGGAACTTAGTAGAAAATTATACCCTCGCGAAAAGTCAACCCAGGACGGGACGGATCCGGGATGGAGCGGTGCAGATCTGAGATGGGTGTTTGGTTGGGGAGTGGTGGATCTGATCCTGATCCACGGGATCTCGCCGGAGACGATGGAGATGGCCGGACTTGGAGGAGATCGCCGGAGTAGGCGTGCGGCGGTGGGGATGGCCGAGTCCGGCCGGCCGGGGCGCCGCAGGGCTCGCCGGAGTCATGGCGCCGGTGTCGAGGTGGTGTGGTGAGGGCGGCGGCCAGTGGCGATTCGGGGCGGCGCGGTGGTGTCCCGGCGAGGCGCCGGTCGCCGGCGGGCGGCAGCTCGCCGGCGGCGGGGAGAGCGGCGAAGGCGGCGGGGACTCGGGCGGCGCGCGGCAGGGGGAGGCGCGCTGGGCGGTGGCGGGATCTGGGCCCGCGCGGGCCTGCCTCGAGCCCCGCGGGCCGGCGGCGGCGCGGTGAGGAGAGAGAGGGAGGCGGGGCTGAGGTGGCGTGAGGGGAGTGGTCGAGCGGAGCGGTGGAGCTGAGGTGGCGGGCTCCGATAGGCCGGAGTGAGGTGGCGGGCGTGGCCGGACATGTCCGGCGGCGCGCGGAGGAGTTTTAGGGTTTGATCTGCGCGAGATTTTCGGAGGGAAACACATATATATATAGGCAGAGGGAGCTAGGAGAGTCCAAATGAGGTGCGGTTTTCGGCCACGCGATTGTGATCGAACGCTCTAGATGATGGAGCAGGTTTAGGTGGGTTTTGGGCCAACTTCGAAGGGTGTTGGGCTGCAATACACACAAGGCCTTTTCGGTCCCTCGGTTAACCGTTGGAGTATCAAACGAAGTCCAAATGATACGAAACTTGACAGGTGGTCTACTGGTAGTAAACCAAGGCCTCTTGGCAAGTCTCGGTCCAATCCGGAAATGTTTAATTCCCACACACAAGAAGAAGGTAGAAATGGACACCGGAGGAGAACGAAGCGCCGGATTGCAAAACGGACAACGGGGAAAATGCTCAGATGCATGAGACGAACACGTATGCAAATGAAATGCACATGATGACATGATATGCAATGCATGACACGCAAGCAATGACAACGCAAAAACAGCGAAGAACTGCACGACACCTGGCACATCGGTCTCGGGGCGTTACAACACTCCACCACTATGAGAGGATCTCGTCCCGAGATCTAGAATGGCACCGGAGGGAAAAACGGAAGAGAAAAGAGGAGAGGTAAAACTAAGTTGCTTCATTGACAAACGAGTGAAACCGAAGAACCCTGAAAAGGTTAAGCCATTTCGAGAAAAGAATACGACGGAGATGAACGAAGTTGAAAACACTCCATTAGAAAAAGAAACAAGGAAGAACGAATTCTGACAGCACTCCGGTTGAAAAGAGATGAAAGACTAGATAGGAAGAAAGGAGGTTGAGCAGAGGACACGACACTCCGGTTAAATGGACAATCATGAAAAGAACATGATCTTAGGCAAAAGAGATGATGGGTTGAGAAGAGCAACATGACAATACCTCCGAAACAAAAGAATAGAAGATAGATAATTGGAATAGAAGGATGGAGAAGAAAATGCCAACTTCTGCCACAAAAGAGCTTGAGAAGGCATCTTTAGGAGAAGGGTCGAACGGAGTTGTTGGAAAAAAAACACCAACGAAAAGAATAAGGTTGATATGGTCTTATGGAATACATCTCAAATTATGAGGTGACAACCTGCCACTCACGGGAAAGAATTGTATTGATATGAACAAGGAGACAAGAAACTTATTTCACCGGGAGGATAAATGAAGAACTTGGGTCATTTATAAGCACCATTAAAGCAACAATCCTTAGGGAAGGCTTTAGGTGAAATATATCCCAAGATAACTCCAATGAAGAGATAGATGGATTTAAAATACCTCATTCTAAACAATGTGTGAATCATGAAGCATGAACTCAAATTATCAAAATGACATAATACCACCTCCAAAGATACGGAAGAAAGAATTGCACTCCGGATTACAATATGAAGAAAGCTTGAGCTCCTCTGAAAAGAATGTTGATGAAAGCTTCGAGAAGGAATTAAATCCTTTATGAACCATCATGTAGAAACTTCATGAGAACTCCGGTAATAAAAGAAATGATCAATCAAAATGGAGGATGAAAAGAATAAGGTTGACTCCTTGCAATGATTTAGATGAATCTCCGTGGTGATTGTAATTTCGAGAGCTAGGAACTCCGGGAAAAGAAAGATGAGCTATTAAACCCAAGAATTTTGATGAACCTCCGGAATAAGGAATTGAATTCACTCTATGAAACAAGAGTAAGAATTACATTATGCTTATCCTTGACCACTTAAATTGATGGCAATCAACGGATTTGACATATCACTTATTCTCATAAAAGATCAAGAGAGATATAACATAAACTTGAGAAGGTCTTCGACGAACCACCGGTAGAATTTGAAAAGCACGAATGCATAGATATGATATACGAAGGAAGAAAAACTCTTTAACGAACCACCGTAAGAATTGAAAATGAACGAAGTAAAAATAAAGAAACATCGGGAAGAATTAGCAAATGAATGAAGATGCTTGAGAGAATTTAGATACAAGTGAACGAAGGGATCACGAACTGATTAGAGAATATTGAATGATGCACCGGTAAGATTAATAGAACCACAGCTGAAAGCTGAGAATGAATAAATTCTGAGATGATGGACTCCAGAGAAACAAACTGAAAAGAATCTTGAATTGCTCCGGAGGGGTGAAAAGAATTCTCACGATAAAAACAATTATGAGAGGATGGGAACAAACTAGAATCATGAATCTTGAAGAGAATGGAGCAACATTAAAGAGAAACTCTTCTTCGGTCTTCAAAAGATGAGAATGACAACGAGAAAAACCACCAAGAATCGTTTAGGTACTCCGGAAGAATCAAAACGAAGAGGTTGAACCAACGATGAAAATAATTTGGAAGATCTTGGAGAAGACATTTGACTGATGATAACTCATTCTTACGTGGTGGGGCTGAGGTGGCGCGAGTGGAGTGGTCGAGCGGAGCGGTGGAGCTGAGGTGGCGGGCTCCGATAGGCCGGAGTGAGATGGCGGGCGTGGCCGGACATGTCCGGCAGCGCGCGGAGGAGTTTTAGGGTTTGATCTGCGCGAGATTTTCGGAGGGAAACACATATATATAGGTAGAGGGAGCTAGGAGAGTCCAAATGAGGTGCGGTTTTCGGCCACGCGATCGTGATCAAACGCTCTAGATGATGGAGCAGGTTTAGGTGGGTTTTGGGCCAACTTGGAAGGGTGTTGGGCTGCAATACACACTTGGCCTTTTCGGTCCCTCGGTTAACCGTTGGAGTATCAAACGAAGTCCAAATGATACAAAACTTGACAGGCGGTCTACCGGTAGTAAACCAAGGCCGCTTGGCAAGTCTCGGTCCAATCCGGAAATGTTTAATCCCCACACACAAGAAGATGGTAGAAATGGACACCGGAGGAGAACGAAGCACCGGATTGCAAAATGGACAACGGGGAAAATGCTCAGATGCATGAGACGAACACGTATGCAAATGAAATGCACATGATGACATGATATGCAATGCATGACACGCAAGCAATGACATCACAACAACAAAGAATAACTGCACGACACCTGGCACATCGGTCTCGGGGCGTTACAGCCGTGCTGGTCCTTTTAGCTTTAGGGGCAGGTGTTTAATGGCATGGAGATCATCGCCATGAGCCATGTGAATGTGGAGAAGAAAATATTCAATTCACATGGTGGGATACGTAGTTCCATCATATGCCTCGATGTTTACAGGTTTAAACTGCTCTGGAAATTGGTGCCGCATTACCTCATCGGTAAAGCACATGGGGTGTGCGACGCCTCTATATCGGGCCACATCACGATGGAGTTCGGATGATGTCCATATTCGGTTCTCGGCCCGAACTTGGTGATGATTGTCACGCCAGGCTTGATGGTCGTCATCTCGTGTCAGAGCATGTCCCCTTGATCCGTAGATTGATCTAGTATGGCCGGCTCTATTGTCCAGCTCCTGACGTAAGTCATATGTGTATCCCGGAGCCGATACCTCTTTGCCTCTATGGCAAGGTGGTGCGG
Organism: Triticum urartu; assembly: GCF_003073215.2. Lineage (NCBI taxonomy): Eukaryota > Viridiplantae > Streptophyta > Magnoliopsida > Poales > Poaceae > Triticum > Triticum urartu. Next base: position 560,544,697 of record NC_053024.1, read on the forward strand.
GCTGGTATTCGGCATAATTAGTCATTTTGTCTTGTCCACGTGGTGGTCGGCCTGGTTCATCAGCATGGTGGTATCTTGACGGATTTGGCTCAAGGGCCTCGTCATCAAATTGTGGTAGCAGCCTACATTTTCAGTAGCTTTTATTGGGCGCTCAAGGCCGTATTCTTTGGCGGCCAGGACCTTGGTCCATCTGTCATTGAGCGTATCCTATTCGCCTTGAAGCTGTTGCTGTTTCTTTTTGAGTCTCCTCACAGTGGCGATGAGCTATCGCTTGAAGCGCTCTTGCTCGAGGGGTTCCTCAGGCATGATGAAATCTTCGTTGCCGAGGCTGATGTCCTCCTCGGAGGCCGGTAGATAGTTACTATCTTCTGAATCCTCATGCTCAATAAGTTCATCCAGATTGACTTGTCCATCTTCCCACTCATCCTGCTCAAAAACAGGCTCGACGGGATGGTCGGAGTCTTCGGCATTCTCTGAAGTGTCATTGTCTCTGGTGCCGGTATTGATTTCCTTTTCGCGACGTGATCATGAGCAACACCACCGACGTCGGCATTTTGGTGGTGCCTCGACAGGCTTGTCCTCAGTCGGCTCTTGAGCGCTATCGTCATCCTTCTTTTCGGGGGTATCCACCATGTACACGTTGTAAGTAGAAGTGGCCGTCCAACGCCCAGTGATAGGCGGGTTTTGGCCTGGTTTGGCTCCGGCATCATCGTCTATACCGTTGATGCCTTCAGAGGCATAGTCTATCATGTCGGTCAAATCATCGACAGTGGCTATTAAGTGGGTGGCGGGTGGGACGCAAAATTCCCCGTGCTCAGCCCCTTGTTCAAGCTGGGCGTAGTTCAAAAGTGAGGCTTCTATGATAGCGAGAGATCGCATTAAGTCCAGAGCCTCATCTAGGAGCGATAGCTGGATGGGTGACTGAGCGCCTGCAGAGCTGGGTCTGGAAATTGCCGCTTGACCGTGCTCAATGGATGCAGACCTCAAGAGTTCGGAGTTAACATCCAGAGGTGAGCCCGGTTTCCCGATGACAGGGAGAGCCCTGTTTGATTCCAGGCCTGCTGATAATATGGTCACCTCTGGGTCTCTGGCAGGGAGTTCCGTAGTAGGAGAGGGTCTAGTGGGGTTCACATTTCCATCTTCGGATAGGGTGGTCCGCTCTGGATCTAAGGCCAGGGAAGGAACGATAGTTGATCCTTGAACGGGGCCTGGTGGTGGATCCTACGAGCTTCCTTCATGTAGATGAGGAGCGGCGGTCGAGGCCGAGAATCCTTCGAAGATCAAGTCTCCTCGGATATCAGCGATATAATTCAGGCTTCCGAACCTGATCTGGTGACCAGGAGTGTAGCTATCAATCTGTTCAAGGTGACCAGTTGAATTGGCACGCAGAGCGAAGCCGCCAAGCAAGAAATGTTGACCATGGAAGAAAGTTTCCCCGGAAACAACATCATTGTCGATGATCAAACGAGCCATTGAACCTTCTGCCAACGACACAGTGGAACTCTCAATGAAAGCACCAATGTCGGTGTCAAAACCGGCCGATCTCGGGTAGGGGGTCCTGAACTATGCGTCTGAGGATCTAAGGTAACCAAGGACAAGTGGGACACAATGTTTACCCAGGTTTGGGCCCTCTTAATGGAGGTAAAACCCTACGTCCTGCTTAATTGTATTTGATGGGTATAGGGGTTACAAGAGTTGATCTACCTTGAGATCGTAATGGCCAAACCCTAGATGTCTAGCCTATGTGAATTCTCATTGTCCCTACGGACTAAACCCTCCAGTTTATATACACACCGGAGGGGCCTAGGGTTGTACAGAGTCGTTTTGTAGAGGAAGGAAATTACATATCCGGACACCAATCTTGCCATCCACGCATAGGGGAGTCCTACCCGGACACGGGGGAAGGTCTTCCGCCTTGTATCTTCACGACCCATTAGTCCGGCCCATATCGAATAGCCCGGACACCCGAGGACCCCCTAATCCAGGACTCCCTCATACATCCCCACTCATTATTACGTGAGAGTGTCACGAGTGGAGACCTTCACAGGCACGGGGCCTTGCTTCATGGCGCCTGACGAGGGCCCCGCCCTGCGCCTCCCCCGACCACCGTTGGGGCGTCCGAAAACTAGGACGAGACCAAGGGGCAAGAGGTACGCTGGTGGTGCCCTCGGCGGCCGTAGGCCCTCCGCCGGGGGGGGGGGGGGGCTCGCCGGCGCCTTCCCCGGCAGAGGGCCTACCTCTGTGCAACGCCTTGCTTCATGCGGCACGGGTGAGGCCCGGGCTCCGGGCTCCCCCCGCGCAGCCCCCAGTGCACCCACCCGCCGGCAGCGGGGCCATTTGTAGGATCAAGAAGAGGTGTCTAGAGGGGGGGTGATTAGACCCTCAACTAAGAAAAGTAGCAGTTTTTAATTTCTTTAAGTTAAGGTGGAGTTGTAGCACAAGTTTAAACATTCACAATACATTTCAAGCAAGCATGACAAGAGTATATGAGCAGTGCAAAGTAGAGCATGCAACTTGCAAGAAAGTAAAGGGATGGGATTGGAGTGTGCAAACGCAATTGGAGACACGGAGATTTTTGGCGTGGTTCCGATAGGTGGTGCTATCATACATCCTCGTTGATGGAGACTTCAACCCACAAAGGGTAACGGTTGCGCGAGTCCACGGAGGGCTCCACCCACGAAGGGTCCACGAAGAAGCAACATTGTCTATCCCACCATGGCCATCGCCCACGAAGGACTTGCCCCACTAGGGTAGATCTTCACGAAGTAGGCGGTCTCCTTGCCCGTACAAACTCCTTGGTTCAACTCCATAATCTTGATGGAGGCTCCCAAGTGACACCTAACCAATCTAGGAGACACCACTCTCCAAAAGGTAATAGACGGTGTGTTAATGATGAACTCCTTGATCTTGTGCTTCAAATGATAGTCTCCCCAACACTCAACTCTCTCTCATAGATTTGGATTTGGTGGAAAGATGATTTGAGTGGAAAGAAACTTGGGGAAGGCTAGAGATCAAGATTCAAATGGTTGGAATGGAATATCTTCGTCTCAACACATGAGTAGGTGGTTCTCTCTCAGAAAATGAATGCTGGAAGTGTAGGCAAGTTCTGATGGCTCTCTCCACGAATGGAGGATGGGTGGAGGGGTATATATAGCCTCCACACAAAATCTAGCCGTTACACACAATTTACCAAACTTGGTGGGACCGAATTATTAAACTCGGTCAGACCGATTTAGTTCAAAATGTGAACGCTAGGATTTTTCGTGGGACCGATATGATCAGCTCGGTGGGACCGATGTGCTAGGGTTAGGGTAAAACCTCAACTCGGTTTGACCGACTACACAAACTCGGTGGGACCGATTTTGATAATAAGCAAAACAGAGAGTTGGTCAAGCAAACTTGGTGGGACCGATTGCATATCTCAGTGAGACCGAAATAATTGCAATAGGCAACAGAGAGTTTGCAAGCCCATCTTGGTGAGACCGAGATCCCATCAGTGAGATCGAACTGATTAGGGTTTCTGGCAGCGGCTATGTCAAGTGAACTCGGTGACGCTAGATAGATCAAATCGATGGGGCCGAGTTTGACTTTTGGTTTGGGACATATGTGGAAATGAGAAAGTGGTTGAGGGCTTTGGAGCATATCACTAAGCACTTTGAGCAAGCAAGCCATTAAGCAACACCTCATCCCGTTTTAATAGTATTGGCTTTTCCTATGGACTCAATGTGATCTTGGATCACTAAAATGAAAATCTAGAGTCTTGAGCTTTTGAGCTTTTTCCAATCTTTTGTCCTTCGCATTTTGTAGGGGTTCCACATCCTCTTGTCCAAGCCACTCCACTGTTGAACTTATCTGAAATATACTAGATAGAATTATTAGTCCAACAAGAGATATGTTGAAATTAATTGCCAAAATCACCCAGGGAGCACTTGTGCTTTGAATCTCCCCCGTTTTGGTAATTGATGACAACATACATCAAAGCTTTAGATAAAGATATGAAGACTAGCAAGTAAAGCTTTGGAAAGACATGTAACATGCATAGGCTCCCCCTACATGTATGCAATCATGTGAATATAGAATGTAAGATCATGTGAATGCATAAGCATGATAGAGCAAGCAATGAGTTACATGTATCTTGGCTATATGCATCAGAGCAAATGGTGTAGATACTGGAAATATACCTTCATGTTCATGAGTCCTTCTTGCAAACAATATATACATTAGCAAGAGATCATCATGCACATGAGTGTGATGCATATACTTACCTTGTGGTCTTGAGCTGGCTTTGGAAGAGATGAACCTGAGTAAACAAGGTTAGATAACACAGAAACATCTACTTAACAGAGCAAGAACAGCAAACCACAAGAGTACCAAGATTGGTATGACATGTAGTGAGTGAGTACTAGGTACTCTATTGGATATAGACATGTCCCCAATGGCAAAGATATGCAATGAATTCAAAGATTTCCTTCCCTTAGAAGTCTTTTTCCCCCCGAACCTTATATTGGAAAATAGGAGAATATAGGGAAAAGAAAATCAGAGCAAAACAAATCAGAGCACAAAAATCATAACACAAACTAACATGTCTTTCCCCTCTTAAAGACATGTGACTTCTCTCCTCTTGAATACCAAGCATCTGGGGCTCTCTCTCTTTGATATGGTTAAGCACACTCCCCCTTTGATGTGATTAAGCTTTGATGTGATCTCTCTCTCCCCCTTTGACATCAATTTCCAAGAAGGGATCTTCTGGAGTGTGAGTCGAATAGGTTTGGTCCTTGAGTCACATGACAAAGCAACATATAGAATGTGATGCAGGTAGAGGACAAGAATCATTGAGTGGAGCTGGAGCAAATATGCATGATGCAAATGGCAAAGTGTCTTCTCAGCATTGAAATCGGTAACACCGAATTGTTTTCTTCGGTGGCACCGAAATGGTTCGGTTTGACCGAAAGTGACAAACCGGTGTGTCCGAGTTCAACATAGAGAGAGAACGATTGTCATCTCAGTTCACTAGGCAAATAAGATCTCACAAAGATTTGCAAGGAATTAACTGAAAGATTTGCAATGAATTGGATGCAGGGACTGCAGAACATAACAGAAAAAGAAAAGAAGTCTAGATGAAGTTTTTTTATTAAAGAAGGGGAACAAATATGCAAGAGACAAATGCAAGAACTCAGAGAAACACTAGAGAACTTCATCTAGAATTGGTCGGCGACAAAGTCATCTATGTTAGAGTATATTGACTACATAACATAACCTCAAAATGGGGTTACCATTTTTCGTTTAAGCATTTTGATGTATTCGCATCTTGTTGAGCTGATTTGACCCATGTCTTGGGGTAAAGCTTCTCTAAGATGGAATAACATACCTGGGGTGGTGGTGTTGATGTGATGCCCGGATAATTAAGCTACAGTAATCATCTGCTAACGTGCCACATCACCACGATTACTGTTGTTAAACTCGCATTGATTCGAAACCGGTTCAATTCAAAATTTAAATGCAAGTCAAATAATTAAATTATTCAAAAGGTAAAATAAAATGTTGGTTGTATTGAAAATAATCACTAAGTAATTTTCAAATAAGAACAAACACCTTTTGTGGTAATTAGTAGCTCCTGACCTATTTAAAACAGGACCAAAACAGCCCCATATAGCTCATTTATTTTAAAAATAAAATCCTGCGAAGTCAATTAAATCTCGAACTTTTGTACAAACCAAGTATAGTACCTAGTATTTGTGGGCTAAATTTCTTATTTGACTAAAGTCATTTGCTCTTACAAATAGATCTCTAACAGAGTCGAAATTAGGAATAAAGAAAAGTAGGCAATATGTAACATAACACTGTGCACTCGGCCTGCTCGCTACAGGAGCCGGCCCAGCCCAGCCGACATCTCCTTCTCCCTCATGTTCACCCTCGCGCCGTGGACGCAGGGCGCGCATCCGTGATGAGGATCGCCACGCGCCATCCATCTGTTGCTTCTTGGCGTCTACTACACCCCCTCGCTCTTCCGCGCAAACCCTAGCCCACCATTTCCCCTCTCCATCACTCGTTCTCTCCTCTGCATCTCGTCGACATTGTCGTCACCGTGCACCGCTCGATCCCGTGGCCACTAGAACCCCTGAGCGCCGAGACCTTGACTACAAGGTGCACCGCCCACTGCTTCTTCCTCCTGGACCACCAGCTGGAGCCGGGAAGCTCTCCTCCACTGGATCGCCTCGTTCCACCACCGTCGGTATCGCCGCTGCCACCGCCTCGACCTGCAACACCGCCCCCCGACCTCTCCAAGCATGCCTGACCTCACTGTGAGCCGCCGTTTGTTTCCCCTCTCTTCCCACGCTCGATTTTCTGCCGTAGCACCGTCCTGGACGAGGCCGAAGCCAGCGTCCGCCATGGCCAAGGAGCCCCGTGCTCCCGAACTCCCCTGTCCATCCTGTACCGTGCCCGGCTGTGGCCTACAGCGTGCGCGCGCGCACACACTCCCCGCTATTGGTCTCGCCTGCTGTGAACAGTCACCCGTGGCTGCCATGGCTGGACCCTCGTGTCCCCGCGCGCATAGCCTCTAGCTCCTGGCCGCGCCCCTGCTGCTCGCGCGTGCCTGCGTGCGAGCTCGCCTCGCCCCGGCCACACCCTTGCCACCTCCCACGCGCGCCCTCGCCAGCTCCTCGCCGCGCCTGCGTTGCTCGCTGCTGAACTACTGCTGCTCGCGAGCCGCTGCCTCCGCACGCATTCACTGTTGCTGCTGGACGCCAGGCTGCTCTACTTGTTTCTGTTGATGCTTTGCTGCTGCCGCTATGTACTGCTGCCACCGCGTGCTGCTGATTACTGCTGCCGCCGCGTGCTGCTGATTACTATTGCTGTTGCTTGTTATTAGCTGCTACTGCTCGCTTGCTACTACTACCATCTGCTGTTGTAGCTCCTGGCCAAGCCCCCTATAGATGGCCGTGCGTATGGCCGGCTGGGCTAATGACCGACCCTTGTTTAATTAGTCTAGGTTTAGTTTAGTACTCCCTCTATTCCAAATTACTCGTCGCAGAAATGGATGTATCTAGAACTAAAATACATCCAGATATATCCATACTCGCGACAAGTAATTCAGAACGGAGGGAGTAGTAGTTTAGTGCTAATTTAGCCTATTAGCTAATGACAAGTGGGTCCCATCTAATTAGATTAGATAGATCTTTTGGAAATTATTAAAACAATGACATGTGGGACCACCCCTGGTTAATTACCATTTTATTAAAACTAAAGACAATGACACGCGGGACCCACTTACACTATTCATATGTTGACTAGTCAACCTTTGACCGGGTGAACCCAACCCCACTGGCCCCACTTTCATACTCACATGCTAGCGTAGCACTAGGTGAAAAAATTATATTCTTTTTTATCCGAATTAATATAAATCCAGAAATTCCAGAAATTGTCTAAATCTTTGAAAATTAATATAAAATAATCTGTATTTTAGATGAAAATACTTTCTACATGAAAGTTGCTCAGAAAAATCCAACGAATATGAATACGCAGCCCGTTCGTTCGCCACATGTCCCTAGCATAGCGAACGCGCAACATTTCACCTCCGGTTCATCTATCCGAAAACGCAAAACACCGGGAATACTTTCCCGGATGTTTCCCTCCTTCGCCGGTAGCACCTAGTACTGCATTAGGTCACCTCTAGCACCGTGTATTACCAAGTTATGCTTTGTGATGCTTTGATTGCTCTGTTATTTATTGGTTCCCCCTCCGTTACTTCTTTCCGGTAGACCCCGAGACCGCAGTTGAACCAGTGATCGACTACTTCACCTTCGAGGGTCCATTTTTGTCTGCAGAGCAACCAGGCAAGCCCCCCCTTTCTCAACCCAATATCGCCTATTCTTCTCTCTACTGCTTGCATTAGAGTAGTGTAGCATGTTACTGTTTCCGGTTAATCCTATTCTGTTGCATAGCCTGTCATTGCTGCTACAATTGTTGATACCTTACATGCAATCCTAAATGCTTAGTATAGGATGCTAGTTTATCATCAGTGGCCCTACATTCTGGTCTGTCTGCCATGCTATACTATCGGGCCGTGATCACTTGGGAGGTGATCACAGGTATATACTTATACATAATATGTGATACAGGTGGTGACTAAAGTCGGGTTGGCTCGTAGAGTACCCGCAGGTGATTCCGATGTGGGGGCTGAAGGGGCAGGTGGTTCCATCCCAGTAGTGGTGGGCCTGGGTTCCCGACGGCCCCCGACTGTTACTTTGTGGCGGAGCGACAGGGTAGGTGGAGACCACCTAGGAGAGAGGTGGGCCTGGCCCTGGTCGGCGTCCACGATTACTTCAACATAACACGCTTAACGAGATGTTGGTATTTGATTTGAGTCTGACCACTGGCATATACGCACTAACCAACTACGCGGGAACAGTTATGGGCACTCGATGTTCTAGTATCAGTCGAAGCCTTCGTCATGTCAGCGACTAAGCGACGCGCGCTGGGTTGGACCGCGTAACGCAACTTCCTTTGTGATGGAGGTTGCTAGGTCTGCTCACCGGCCGCGTACGTAGTGTGCAGGTGTGCAATGGGCGATGGGCCCAGACCCCTACACGCTTAGGATTTAGACCGGCGTGGTGACCTCTCTATTGTGCCTAGGTGGGGCTACAACGTGTTGATCTTCCAAGGCCGGGCATGACCCAGGAAAGTGTGTCCGGCCAAAGGGGATTGAGCGTGTTGGGAAATGTGGTTCACCCTTACAGGGAAGTTTATCTATTCGAATAGCCGTGTCCCTCGGTAAAAGGATGACCTGGAGTTGTACCTCAACCTTATGACAACTAGAACCGGATACTTAATAAACACACCCTTTCAAGTGCCAGATACAATCCGGTGACCGCTCTCTCACAGGGCGACGAGGAGAGGATCGCCGGGTAGGATTATGCTATACGATGATACTTGGTGAACTTACCATCTATTCTCTTATACTTCTTCAAGATGGAGGCTGCCAAAAGCGTAGTCTTCGACATGACTAGTTATCCCCCTCTTATTCTGGCAATTCTGTAGTTCAGTCCACAGATACTACCCATTTCATTGATACCAATGCATACGTAGTGTAGATCCTTGCTTGCGAGTACTTTGGATGAGTACTCACGGTTGCTTTGCTATTTCTTTTCCCCCTTTCCTGGTTATTGCGATCATATGATGGAGTCCAGGAGCTAGAGGATCCCAAAGATGTTTCTACGTGGAGTTTGACTTCGAGGAGTAGTTAGGAGGTCCCAGGCAGGAGGCCTTGCCTTTTCGATCGTTGCTACTTTTGTGCTACCTTCTTAAGGCAAACTTGTTTAACTTATGTCTGTACTCAGATGTTATTGCTTCCGCTGACTCTTGTGTATTCGAGCTTATGTATTCGAGCCCTCGAGGCCCCTGGCTTGTAATATAAAGCTTGTATTATTTTAATTTGTGTCTAGAGTTGTGTTGTGATATCTTCCCGTGAGTCCTTGATCTTGATCGTACACATCTGCGTGCATGATTAGTGTACGGTCAAATCAGGGGCGTCACAAGTTGGTATCAGAGCCGACTGCCTATAGGAATCCCCTTTCCAACTCCTTGGCCGGAGTTGAGTCCAATAGTTGGCGAGACGACAACGATGCTTCGATGGAGATCAAGGTGTCAAGCCGGTGACGATGGTGATCATGACGGTGCTTTGGAGATGGAGATCAAAGGCAGAAGATGATGATGGCCATATCATATCACTTATATTGATTGCATGTGATGTTTATCCTTTATGCATCTTATTTTGCTTAGTACGGCGGTAGCATTATAAGATGACCTCTCACTAAATTTTAAGGTATAAGTGTTCTCCCTGAGTATGCACCATTGCTACAGTTCGTCGTGCTGAGACATCACGTGATGATCGGGTGTGATAAGCTCTACGTTCACATACAATAGATGCAAGCCAGTTTTGCACAAGCAGAATAGTCGGGTTAAACTTGACGAGCCTAACACTGAGACCGAATGGTCGAGCGTGAATCATATAGTAGATATGATCAACATAGTGATGTTCACCATTGAAAACTACTCCATCTCACGTGATGATCGGACATGGTTTAGTTGATATGGATCACATGATCACTTAGATGATTAGAGGGATGTCTATCTAAGTGGGAGTTCTTAAGTAATATGATTAATTGAACTTTAATTTATCATGAACTTAGTACTTGATAGTATTTTGCATGTCTATGTTGTTGTAGACAAATGGCCCGTGCTGTTGTTCCGTTGAATTTTAATGCGTTCCTAGAGAAAGCTAAGTTGAAAGATGACGGTAGCAATTACATGGACTAGGTTCGTAACTTGAGGATTATCCTCATTGCTGCACAGAAGAATTACGTCTTGGAAGCACCGCTAGGTGCCAAACCCGTTGCAGGAGCAACGCCATATGTTATGAACACCTGGCAGAGTAAAGCTGATGACTACTCGATAGTTCAGTGTTCCATGCTTTACGGCTTAGAACCGGGACTTCAACGACATATTGAACATCATGGAGCATATGAGATGTTCCAGGAGTTGAAGTTAATATTTCAAGCAAATGCCCTGATATGAAGTCTCCAATAAATTCTACAGCTGCAAAATGGAGGAGAATAGTTCTGTCAGTGAGCATATACTTAGAATGTCTGGGTACCACAATCACTTGACTCAGCTAGGAGTTAATCTTCCAGTTGATAGTGTCATTGACAGAGTTCTTCAATCACTGCCACCAAGCTACAAGAGCTTCGTGATGAACTATAATATGCAAGGGATGGATAAGATGATTCCCGAGCTATTCGCAATGCTAAAGGCTGTGGAGGTAGAAATAAATAAGGAGCATCAAGTGTTAATGGTCAACAAGACCACTAGTTTCAAGAAAAAGGGTAAAGGGAAGAAGGGGAACTTCAACAAGAACGGCAAACAAGTTGCTGCTCAAGTGAAGAAGCCCAAGTCTAGACATAAGCTTGAGACTGAGTGCTTCTACTGCAAAGTGACTGGTCACTGGAAGCGGAACTACCCCAAGTATTTGGCGAAGAAGAAGGACAGCAAAATCAAAGGTATATTTGATATACATGTTATTGATGTGTACCTTACTAATGCTCGCAGTAGCGCCTGGGTACTTGATACTAGTTCTGTTACTAATATTTGCAACTCGAAATAGGGGCTACGGATTAAGCGAAGATTGGCTAAGGATGAGGTGACGATGCGCGTGGGAAATGGTTCCAAAGTCGATTTGATCGCCGTCGGCACGCTACCTCTACATCTACCTTCGGGATTAGTTTTAGACCTGAATAATTGTTATTTGGTGCTAGCGTTAAGCATGAACATTATATCTGGATCTTGTTTGATGCGAGACGGATATTCATTTAAATCAGAGAATAATGGTTGTTCTATTTATATGAATAATATCTTTTATGGTCATGCACCCTTGATGAGTGGTCTATTTTTACTAAATCTTGATAGTAGTGATACACATGTTCATAGTATTGAAGCCAAAAGATATAAGTTTAATAATGATAGTGTAACTTATTTGTGGCACTGCCGTTTAGGTCATACTGGTGTAAAGCGCTTGAAGAAACTCCATGCTGATGGTCTTTTCGTATCACTTGATTATGAATCACTTGATGCTTGTGAACCGTGCCTCATGGGCAAGATGACTAAGACTCCGTTCTCCGGAACAATGGAGCGAGCAACAGACTTGTTGGAAATAATACATACTGATGTATGCGGTCCGATGAGTGTTGATGCTCGTGACGGGTATCGTTATTTTCTTACCTTCACAGATGATTTGAGCAGATATGGGTATATCTACTTGATGAAACATAAGTCTGAAACATTTGAAAAGTTCAAAGAATTTTAGAGTGAAGTGGAAAATCATCGTAACAACAAAATAAAGTTTCTATGATCTGATCATGGAGGAGAATATTTGAGTTACGAGTTTGGTCTTCATTTGAAACAATGTAGAATAGTTTAGCAACTCACGCCACCAGGAACAGCACAACATAATGGTGTGTGCGAACGTCGTAACCGCACTTTATTAGAGATGGTGCGATCTATGATGTCTCTTACTGATTTACTGCTATTGTTTTGGGGTTATGCTTTAGAGACGTCTGCATTCACGTTAAATAGGGCACCATCAAAATCCGTTGAGATGACACCTTATGAACTGTGGTTTGGCAAGAAACCCAAGTTGTCGTTTCTTAAAGTTTGGGGTTGCGATGCTTATGTGACAAAGCTTCAACCTGATAAGCTCGAACCCAAATCGGAGAAATGTATCTTCATAGGATACCCAAAGGAAACTGTTGGGTACACCTTCTATCACAGATCCGAAGGCAAAATATTCATTGCTAAGAATGGATCCTTTATAGAGAAGGAGTTTCTCTCGAAAGAAGTGAGTGGGAGGAAAGTAGAACTTGACGAGGTAACTCTACCTGCTCCCTTATTGGAAAGTAGTTCATCATAGAAATCAGTTCCAGTGATTCCTACACCAGTAAGTGAGCAAGCTAATGATGATTATCATGAAACTTCTGATCAAGTTACTACCAAACCTGGTGGGTCAACCAGAGTAAGATCCGCACCAGAGTGGTACGGTAATCCTGTTTTGGAGGTCATGTTATTTGACCATGACGAACCTATGAACTATGAGGAAGTGATGATGAGCCCGGGTTCCGCAAAATGGCTTGAGGCCATGAAATCTAAGATGGGATCCATGTATGAGAACAAAGTATGGACTTTGGTTGACTTGCCCGATGATCGGCAAGCCATAGAGAATAAATGGATCTTCAAGAAGAAGACTGATGCGGACGGTAATGTTACTATCTACAAAGCTCGACTTGTTGCAAAAGGTTTTCGACAAGTTCAAGGAGTTGACTACAATGAGACCTTCCCACCCGTAGCGATGCTTAAGTCCGTCCGAATCATGTTAGCAATTGCCGCATTTTATGATTATGAAATTCGGCAAATGGATGTCAAAACTGTATTCCTTAATGGATATCTTAAAGAAGAGTTGTATATGATGCAACCAGAAGGTTTTGTCGATCCAAAAGGTGCTAACAAAGTGTGCAAGCTCCAGCGATCCATTTATGGACTGGTGCAAGCCTCTCTGAGTTGGAATATACGCTTTGATAGTGTGATCAAATCATATGGTTTTATACAGACTTTTGGAGAAGCCTGTATTTACAAGAAAATGAGTGGGAGATCTGTAGCATTTCTGATATTATATGTAGATGACATATTGTTGATTGGAAATGATACTGAATTTCCGAATAGCATAAAAGGGTACTTGAATAAGAATTTTTCAATGAAATACCTCGGTGAAGCTGCTTATATATTGGGCATCAAGATCTATAGAGATAGATCAAGACACTTAATTGGACTTTCACAAAGCACATACCTTGATAAAGTTTTGAAGAAGTTCAAAATGGATCAAGCAAAGAAAGGGTTCTTGCTTGTGTTACAAGGTGTGAAGTTGAGTCAGACTCAATGCCCGACCACTGCAGAAGATAGAGAGGAAATGAAAGCCATTCCCTATGCTTCAGCCATAGGTTCTATCATGTATGCAATGTTGTGTACTAGACCTGATGTGTGTCTTTCTATTAGTTTAGTAGGGAGGTACCAAAGTAATCCAGGAGTGGATCACTGGATAGCGGTCAAGAATATCCTGAAATACCTGAAAAGGACTAAGGATATGTTTCTCGTTTATGGAGGTGATAAAGAGTTCATCGTAAATGGTTACGTCAATGCAAGCTTTGACACTGATCCGGATGACTCTAAGTCACAAACCGGATACATATTTTATTGAATGGTGGAGCTGTCAGTTGGTGCAGTTCTAAGCAAAGCGTCGTGGCGGGATCTACGTGTGAAGCAGAATACATAGCTGCTTCGGAAGCAGCAAATGAAGGAGTCTGGATGAAGGAGTTCATATCCGATCTAGGTGCCATATCTAGTGCATTGGGTCCAATGAAAATCTTTTATGACAGTACTGGTGCAATTGCCTTGGCAAAGGAATCTAGATTTAACAAGAGAACCAAGCACGTCAAGAGATGCTTCAATTCCATCCGTGATCAAGTCAAGGAGGGAGACATAGAGATTTGCAAGATACATACGGATATGAATGTTGCAGACCCATTGACTAAGCCTCTCTCACGAGCAAAACATGATTAGCACCAAGACTCCATGGGTGTTAGAATCATTACAATGCAATCTAGATTATTGACTCTAGTGCAAGTGGGATACTGAAGGAAATATGCCCTAGAGGCAATAATAAAGTTGTTATTTATTTTTCCTTATATCATGATAAAATTTTATTATTCATGCTAGAATTTTATTAACCGGAAACTTAGTACATGTGTGAATACATAGACAAACAAAGTGTCACTAGTATGCCTCCACTTAACTAGCTCGTTAATCAAAGATGGTTAAGTTTCCTAGCCATAGACATGAGTTGTCATTTGATGAACGGGATCACATCATTAGAGAATGATGTGATTGACTTGACCCATCCGTTAGCTTAGCACTATGATCGTTTAGTTTATTGCTATTGCTTTCTCCATAACTTATACATGTTCCTATGACTATGGGATTATGCAACTCCCGAATACCGGAGGAACACTTAGTGTGCTATGAAATGTCACAACGTAACTGGGTGATTATAAAGATGCTCTACAGGTGTCTCCGATGGTGTTTGTTGAGTTGGCATAGATCGAGATTAGGATTTGTCACTCCGATTGTCGGAGAGGTATCTCTGGGCCCTCTCGGTAATGCACATCACTATAAGCCTTGCAAGAAATGTAACTAATGAGTTAGTTGCTGGCTGTTGCATTACGGAACGAGTAAAGAGACTTGCTGGTAATGAGATTGAACTAGGTATTGAGATACCGACGATGAAATCTCGGGCAAGTAACATACCAACGACAAAGGGAATAATGTATGTTGTTATGCGGTTTGACCGATAAAGATCTTTGTAGAATATGTAGGAGCCAATATGAGCATCCAGGTTCCGCTATTGCTTATTGACCGGAGAAGTGTCTCGGTCATGTCTACATAGTTCTCGAACCCATAGGGTCCACACGCTTAACATTCAATGACGATCGATATTATGAGTTATGTGTTTTGATGTACCGAAGGTAGTTTGGAGTCCCGGATGTGATCACGGACATGATGAGGAGTCTCTAAATGGCCGAGACATAAATATTGATATATTGGATGATTATATTCGGACACCGGAAATGTTCCAGAGAAGTTTCGGATAAAACCGGAGTGCTGGAGGGTTACCGGAACCCCCCGGGGGAACTAATGGGCCTCATGGGCCTTAGTGGAGAGAGAGAGGGGCGGCTAGGGCAGGCCGCACGCCCCCTCCCCCTTGGGTCTGAATTGGACTAGGGAAGGGGGCCGCGCCCCCTTTCCTTCTCCCTCTCTCCCTCTCCTTCCTTCCCCCTCTCTTCCTGGTTGGAAACCTACTAGGAATAGGATTCCTATTCCTAGTAGGAATCCTACTTGGGGCGCGCCCCTATAGAGCCGGCCGGCCTCCCCCTTGCTCCTTTATATACGAACACACAAGTTGACAATTGTCTTAGCCGTGTGCGGTGCCCCCCTCCACAGATTTCCACCTCGGTCATATCGTTGTAGTGCTTAGGCGAAGCCCTGCGCCGGTAACTTCATCATCACCGTCATCACGCCATGGTGCTGACAAAACTCTCCCTCGGCCTTAGCTAGATCAAGAGTACGAGGGACGTCACCGAGCTGAACGTGTGCAAATCGCAGAGGTAGCGTGCGTTCGGTACTTGTATCGGTTGGATCGCGAAGATGTTCGACTACATCAACCGCGTTACTAAACGCTTACACTTTCGGTCTATGAGGGTACATGGACACACTCTCCCCTCTCGTAGTTATGCATCACCTAGATGGATCTTGCATGTGTGTAGGCAATTTTTTTGAAAGACTACGTTCCCCAACAAAAAAATGTCAAAGGATATGTTGAAGGATTTCATGCTTCCTTGTCTTCAACCACCATGTTGTAGAGACTTGGTGATGTAGAGATTGCTCAAGATGTGAGTGTTTTACAATCTCATAGATTTAGATTCATCCAAGTACCTACAAGGGTTAGATAGCATGCAAGGGTACAAGTATATCCAAGACATATGATCATCATCATAAGAGAAATTTCAAGGATTAGTCAAAGGCTCATGACTTGCATGTATCCAAATGGAGTTTCTACTCCAAGTTTGAGGCATCAATGATGTTCAATTCACCTCTCAAACAGAAAAATACTTTCTCATCAAGTGGTTTGGTGAATATATCCACCAATTGCTTGTCGGTACGAACATATGCTTAAGATCAATGTCCCCGTTAGCAACATGATCTCGAATGAAATGATGACGAACTTCAATGTGCTTAGTTTGAGAATGTTGCATGTGATTGTGAGCAATATTAATAGCACTTTCATTGTCGCAAAGCAATGGAACATGTTTCACATAGATCCCATAATCTTTATTAGTTTGGGTCATCCAAAGTAATTGAGCACAACATGAACCGGCGGCAATGTATTCTGCTTCAGCGGTAGATAAGGATACTGAGTTTTGTTTCTTGGAGGACCAAGACACAAGAGATCTAACAAGAAATTGACAAGTACCTGAAGTGGAATTTCTATCAACCTTGTCTCTGGCATAGTCCGAGTCGGAATAGCCAACAAGATCAAAATAAGACCTCTTAGGATACCAAATGCCAAAATTTGGTGTATGAATTAAGTATCTCACTATCCTTTTCACAACCTTAAGATGACATTCTTTGGGGTGCGCTTGATATCATGCACACATGCACACACTTAGCACAATATCAGGACGGGAGACACATAGATATAACAATGAACCAATCATAGAGTGATAAGCCTTTTGATCAATCGGCTCACCATCCTTGGTCAAGTCAAGATGTCCACTAGTAGGCATGGGTGTATTCATACCTTTGCATTCTTGCATGTTGAACTTCTTGAATAAATCCTTGGTGTACTTTGTTTGGGAAACAAAGGTACCCTCCTTAGTTTGCTTAATTTGCAAACCAAAAAAGAACTTGAGTTCACTCATCATAGACATCTCAAACTTCTCCGACATTAGCTTTCCAAACTTTTCACTAAAATGAGGGTTAGTCGAACCAAATATGATACCATCAACATAAATTTGGCACACAAGTAATTCACCATTAACCCTTTTAGTAAAAAAGAGTAGAATCAAATTTTCCAATCTCAAAGCCTTTTTTAATAAGGAACTTGGTCAAGCATTTATACCACGCTCTAGGAGCTTGTTTAAGACCATAAAGAGCTTTGTGAAGTTTGTAAACATGGTCGGGTTTCTTAGGATTAACAAAGCCAGGAGGTTGTTTAACATAAACTTCCTCCTCAATTTCACCATTTAGAAAAGAACTTTTAATGTCCATTTGGTACAAGGTAATACCATGGTGATTTGCGTAGGCAAGTAAGATGCGGTGGACTCAAGTCTAGCAACGGGGGCATATGTCTCATCATAGTACATACCTTTGACTTGAGTGTAGCCGTGGGTGACAAGACGTGCTTTGTTGTGAACGACTTGTCCATCTTCGTCTTGCTTGTTGCAAAACACCCATTTGGTATGGATGATGTTGTGGTTGTTGTCGGGCTTCTCGACCAATGTCCACACTTGGTTCTTCTCAAAGTTGTGTAGCTCTTCATGCATGGCATTTATCCAATCTGGATCTTCCAATGCTTCTTCAACCTTCATAGGTTCAATACTAGAGATGAATGAGTAATGTTCACAAAACTTAGCCAAATGAGTTTTAGAGCGAGTAATTCTCCCAGTTTGGATATCATCAAAGATTTGTTCGACGGGATGATCTCTTGAAACTCTTGCTCTAACTCGTGAGAGCTTTTGTTTGGGTCGGGGTGGAACATCTTCTTCATCATCTTGTTCTTCCTATTGTCCTTCTTCATTGTTGTTGATGTTGTTGTTCTCTTGTGGAGGTGGAGAAGGAGGTTGATGAGGTTCATCTTGTTGTACTTCCTCGTTTCCTTCATCTTGACGTGTTCCACTTGTGGATGCCTCCAAGTCAACTTGTGGGTCACCTCATCGTGAAGTTGAGGCTTCCACTTGAACGGACGAGGTACTCTCCTTCACCTCCGTTGGACGAATCTTGCCAATAGACAAGTCTTGAATTATTTCCGAGGGATCTTTATCTCCTACATCAATTGGCAATTGGTCTACTTGCAAGCTGTTAGATTCATCAAACTTCACATCTATCGTCTCTTCAACCTTTCAGGTGAAATTGTTGTAGACATGGTAAGTGTGAGAGTTTGAGCCATAACCGAGTAGGAAACCTTCATGAGATTTAGGAGCAAATTTCAAACGACGATGCTTATCAAGAATGTAACACTTTGAGCCAAATACTCAAAAGTATCCAACTTAGGGTTTGTTACCGGTGAGAAGCTCGTATGCCATCTTGCCGAGAAGCTTGTGAAGGTATAGTAGATTTGTTGCATGACAAGCTGTCTCAACCGCTTCCACCCAAAAATGTTTTGGCATCTTGTATTCATCAAGCATCATTCTCGCCATCTCAATGAGTGTCCAGTTCTTCCTCTCAACAACTCCATTTTGTTGAGGCGTGTATGTAGCCGAGAACTCATGTGAAATCCCTTCTTCATCAAGCAAGATATCCACATTGGCGTTCTTGAACTCCGTTCCGTTGTCGCTGCGAACCTTCTTGATCTTCACTTCAAATTGATTTTGGGCCTCCCTAGCGAAGTTCTTGAAGATCTTTTGGACCCGCGATTTATCATCAAGAAAGAACACCCACGTAAATCTTGAAAAATGATCTACTATGACTAGACCAAATGAGTTTCCATCGAGACTTTTATAGGCATTGGGACCAAAGAGATCCATATGAAGTAGCTTGAGCGGTCTTCTCGTGGTCATGATGTTCTTCACAGGGTGGCTTCCTCCAACTTGTTTTCCTGCTTGACAAGGACTGCACAATCTATCCTTGTCAAAAATATCATCTTTCACTCCAAGGATATGGTCAACTTTAATAAGCTTATCAAGATTTCACATGCCCACATGACCTAACCTTCTATGCCACAACCAGCCTTTAGAAGATTTAGCAATTAGACAAGTTCTAGGGTGAGCCTTTTTAGTGAAATCAACAATGTATAGATCACCTCTACGTATACCCGTGAAGACCATATTATGATTATCTCTATGAAACACTTGGCAATCTACTTCAGTAAATAGGACATTGAAGCCAAAGTTAACAAGTCTAGATACGGAAAGTAAATTATAGCCAAGGGATTCGACGAGCATAACATTTTGTATGGAGCTATCATGTGAGATGGTTGTCGGTGTCAAAACCGGCAGATCTCGGGTAGGGGGTCCCGAACTGTGCGTCTAGGATCACTGGTAATAGGAGGCGGGGGACACGATGTTTACTCAGGTTTGGGCCCTCTCTATGGAGGTAATACCCTACGTCCTGCTTGATTGATCTTGATGAATATGAGTGTTACAAGAGTTGATCTACCACGAGATTGTAATGGCTAAACCCTAGAAGCCTAGCCTGTATGCATATGGTAATGAATATATCCTTTCCAGACTAACCCCTCCGGTTTATATAGACACCGGGGGGGGGGGGGAATCTAGGGTTACATAGAGTCGGTTACATAAGAAGGAATCTTCATAGTTGGTCACCAAGCTTGCCTTCCATGCCAAGGAGAGTCCAATCTGGACACAGGTACAGTCTTCGGCCTCCATGTCTTCTCAGCCCATCAGTCCGGCCCATGGATAACAGGCCAGACGCCGGAGGACCCCTTAGTCCAGGACTCCCTCAGTAGCCCCTGAACACGGCTTCAATGACAAGGAGTCCGATGCGCAGATTGTCTTCGTTATTGCAAGGCGGGTTCCCTTCTATCCAAACTTTAAGATAGTCTTCGGATGCGATGATAGTATCCGGACCTGTCACATGCACACACCATACATAACCGTAGAGAGAATATATTTTTACACGAGTTCCATCCGCTGACCCTGTTCAAGAATTCATCCGATTAACCAGTTAACTTGCCAATTAATCCCTACTCATAGGGTCACCAAGTAGCCGATAAACCGAAAAATCATCTGATTAATTGATTAAATGGCCGATTAACTTGCCGATTAGCCGATTAATCCCCTACTCGCTAGCCAACCGAGCAGCTACCAGTAAACGATTTCCTCAACAATGTCCACTAACAACTTTTTTGTAGCACGATATTACGTCTGACCGGCCGTAATTCCAAACCGCATTCATGTTTCGACGCCCCATGTCCCGAGACATGGTTGCCATTGGCACGTCTTGTCAAAGCAGAGATCGTGTCCCCTTATTGCGGGATTCTCATCAATGTGGGCATGGGTAACCCAACCGTGCCGTTTATACAGCCCTTGGGAATAGGAGAATCTTAAGGCGAGTGAGGAGGCGTTTAATATTCGTTGCCTTTATAAGGGGATAAGGATTCCCTCTTCCTCTCTCACACCCTCTCTCTGTCTCCACCTTTCCAATCTCGAGCTCCAGCGCCCAAGTTCTCATCTCCTTTCCGCTCAAGCAACCATGTCCGGATCCGGAGGTCAAGGCAAGTGGATGGTCTCCTCCGTCAAGGAGGAGAACATTACAGAGCTTCGGGCGGCCGAATACTTGGCGAAGGAGATCACTCACCGCCTGCCGACCGAGGTACAAGTCGTCCCCACGCCGAAGCCCACTGAGAGGGTGGTGTTCATCCCCCATTTCTTCCGCGGGCTAGGGTTTCCACTCCACCCTTACGTCCGCGGGCTGATGTGTTATTACGGGATATATTTCCATGATCTGTCCCTGAATTCCTTCCTCAACATCTCGGCATTTATTGTCGTGTGTGAGGCCTTCCTCCGCATCCAACCCCACTTCAGGCTGTGGCTCAAAGTTTTTAACATGAAGCCAAAGGTGGTGGATGGCGAGCACGCGGAGTGCGGAGGAGCCATGGTGAGCAAGCTGTCCAACGTCTCCTGGCCCAAAGGTACTTTTGTGGACATGGTAAAGGAGTGGCAGAAGCAGTGGTTCTACATCACAGAACCTCGTGGCACCAGTTGGGCCGCAGCTGCCAAATTCTGCTCCGGCGCTTCCATGCGACTCACCTCCTGGGTCGAGAAGAGTCCGGATTGGGGTTCCCCTGACGAGGTGATAGCACTGCAGATGCGCATTCAAAGCATGGTAACCAAGAACGTCAAGCTCGTTGATGTGATCCAGGTGATGCTAGTTCGCTGGATCCTTCCGTGCCAGCGCCGAAGCCATCCTCTGTGGGAGTTCAACCCGAAGAAGCACCAGACTCTGGTAAGGCTCTTCGAGACTACTCACGAAGGTGCATGGAAGTTGCTCTTTAAGGGCAACGAGAAACCGCCGACCACAAATTTAGATCGCAGGCACATCGCTAAACACCTTGCTAGCGAGGTATGTCTCTTTTGATGCACTCTTCACTTGTTTGTTTCAAGGATGACACCTGAGCTTTTATAGTTGCTTTTTCAGGACTGGATGGAGAGGGCGAAGCGGATCCAGTGCCCGGCTCCGCTGCCCGAGGAACTGGTCATCCCGCGTCTAGCGAAGATGCTGGTGCCGGCGCCTTATAAGGCACCGGAGAAGAAGGCCAAGAAGAAGGCCAAGGGGGCCAAGAGTGGCCCCCGTTGCAAGGGTACTTCGGATGTGACG
Organism: Triticum urartu; assembly: GCF_003073215.2. NCBI lineage: Eukaryota > Viridiplantae > Streptophyta > Magnoliopsida > Poales > Poaceae > Triticum > Triticum urartu. Next base: position 560,566,411 of record NC_053024.1, read on the forward strand.
TCCAAAGACGACGAAGCTCATTCCTCAGTCCCCGAGGACAACGATGAGGAAGAGGAGGAGGAGGAAAACAATCCTCCCCCTGAGGAGAGGAAGAAGAAGAGGGCGGGTTCAGCGCATCCGGAGGCGGAAACGCCTAAGCAGGGGAAGGGCACCCCAGCGATCAACACTGCGTGGGACGTTGACAACAGTCTGGAACGACGCCCCCGCACTAAGCCCCAGGCCGCATCGTAAGTGACATGGCTCGCTCATGCGCGCATCCGGCCCTTTCTCTTCATTATCTTGACATAGTTTATTGTATTATTGCAGTCCGGCCCGCGACCTTATCTAGCGATCCTCATATGGAGGTTCGTTGGCTCCGTCGGAGATGGCGAGCATGTCACCACCACCTGCTTATTCCCCCGGGGCCAGGGACGACACCGAAGTGTTATCGCAGAGGACCGCTCCGATCCGGGGAGGAGCCCAGGACACCGTCCGGGAGGCGCCACAAGGGGAGACCTCCACTGCCGGACACATGGAGGAGCCGATCCCCATGAAGATTGGCGAAGAGGGCCGCATCCAGTTCAGGCCTTAGCCGAATACGATTCTAGAGGCCCATATGGCTCCGGAGTCGGGCGAGCAGCCCCCTTTGAAGGAGGGGGTGCGCCGCTTCCACCGGTGGCCCCTGTCCATCCAGGGGCGCCGGATAACCTGATGGAGGCGCTTCAAGGCGCCTCTGTCGTGGACGAGCACCGTGTCCTTATGGGTGCGGTGATCGAGAAGATTCAGTCCACCAAGAGTGGACTAAATGAAGCCTGCAACAGCCTATTGACAGGTTTCGGGGTAAGAAAGAGAAAAACCCCGTGTAGACAGTAGCCCCTGAGACACTGTCCGGTGTTCGGCAAGAAGAACCAGACAGAGGATCAATCTTTTGTTATGGGAGACTAACGTAATATTTATGAATAAGCAGGCATCACTGTTGTCCGCAACCTCGCATGCTGGCGAAGTCTCTGAACTGAGGCAGAGGCTGGAGCAGACCGAGAACGAGCTCGGCAAGGTTAATGTTCGGCTCCAGGAGAAGCAAGGTGAGTGATGACTTGCTGTGTGTTTGGAAAGGATAGGCGCTGCATATTGACCACAGTGTCGTGATATGTGCAGGAGTCGCGACTGAGGTTGAGGCCCTAAGGAAGGCCCTGGGCGAGGCCGAGGAGAAGGCTATCCAGCAGCAAGCTTCCCGTAAGAAGCTCAAGGCCCGGGTCTGTAGGATCGAAAGTATGTCTAGAGGGGGGGGGGTGATTAGACTACTTGACAAAATAAAAACTTATCATTTTCCCAATTTTAGTTCTTGGCAGATTTTATCAACTTTGGATAAGTCAAGCAATCTTAACACAATTCAAACAAGCATGCAAAGAGTATATGAGCAGCGGAAAGTAAAGCATGCAACTTGCAAGAATGTAAAGGGAAGGGTTTGGAGGATTCAAACGCAATAGGAGACACGGATGTTTTTGTCATGGTTCCGATAGGTAGTGCTATCGTACATCCATGTTGATGGAGACTTCAACCCACGAAGAGTAACGGTTGCGCGAGTCCACGGAGGGCAATACCCACGAAGGGTCCACGAAGAAGCAACCTTGTCTATCCCACCATGGCCGTCGCCCACGAAGGACTTGCCTCACTAGAGGTAGATCTTCATGAAGTAGGCGATCTCCTTGCCCTTACAAACTCCTTGGTTCAACTCCACAATCTTGTCGGAGGCTCCCAAGTGACACCTAGCCAATCTAGGAGACACCACTCTCCAAGAAGTAACAAATGGTGTGTTGATGATGAACTCCTTGCTCTTGTGCTTCAAATGATAGTCTCCCCAACACTCAACTCTCTCTCACAGGATATGGATTTGGTGGAAAGAAGATTTGAGTGGAAAGCAACTTGGGGAAGGCTAGAGATCAAGATTCATTTGGTAAGAATGGAATATCTTGGCCTCAACACAAGTGTAGGTAGTTGTCTCTCAGAAAAAGCAAGTTGGAAGTGTAGGTTTGTTCTGATGGCTCTCTCCATGAATGAAGAGGTGGTGGAGGGGTATATATATAGCATCCACACAAATTCTAACCGTTACACAACTTGCCAATCTCGGTGGGACCGAATTGATAAACTCGGTCAGATCGATTCAGCAAAGCTAGTGACCGGTAGGAGTTTCAGTGGGACCGACACGAAACTCGGTAGGACCGATATGGTTAGGGTTAGGGCATAACATAATCTCGGTGCGACCGATTGCACAAACTCGGTGAGACCGATTTTGGTAATAAGCTAACCAGAGAGTTGGTCAGGTAAACTCGGTGGGACCGATCGCTCATTTCGGTGAGACCAAAACGTTACGAAGGGGAAACAGAGAGTTTACATTGGAATCTCGGTGGGACCGATCGCTCATCTCGGTAAGACCGAAATGTTACAATGGGAAACAGAGAGATTACAATCCCATCTCGGTGAGACCGAGATCCCTATCAGTGAGTCCGATTTGCCTAGGGTTTGTGGCAGTGGCTATGACATTTGAACTCAATGGCGTCGGATAGAAAGAATCGGTGGGGCTGATTTTGACTTCTGGTTTAGGTCATATGTGGATGTGAGAGAGTAGTTGAGGGCTTTGGAGCATATCACTAAGCATTTTGAGCAAGAGCCTCATTAAGCAACACCTCATTCCTCCTTGATAATATTGGCTTTTCCTATAGACTCAATGTGATCTTGGATCACTAAAATAGAAAATGTAGAGTCTTGAGCTTTGAGCTTGAGCCAATCCTTTTGTCCTTAGCATTTTGAGGGGTCCACTTTTCTCATCCATGCCATGCCAATCATTGAGCTTTCCTGAGATATTAATCTTGAAATAGCATTAGCTCAATGAGCTATATGTTGTTAGGAATTACCAAAACCACCTAGGGATAGTTGCACTTTCAGGGTCAAAGAAGTCCAGCAGGAGTTCCAGGATGCGGTCAAGAAATGTGAAGCCTTGGACCATGATGCATCGGTTCAAGGGACCGAACTCGCCAAGGCTCATCAGAGCGCGGAGACCGCACGGAATGAGGCCCAGGCCACCCTCCAGGAGATCTAGGAGGCCAAGAAGATCGCGGCGGGTAAGGCATTTAAGATGCAAAGCAAGTATGCGGAGAAGGAGCACCTTTTACTAACTCGGGTTCGGAGTTCCCCAGGGGCTTTTGCGGATTTACCATGCAGTGTATCAGATGCCACGGAGTTCTATCGAGCCGAAGGAGGGGGTTCTACGAAGAAGCTATTCTGGTTGCAGTATGCGGTGCCAGAGCATCCCGTGCCCTTCACCAATCAGCTAAAATAGCTAGTGGAGCTGCATAGGGTGGCCGAACTAGCCATGAAGGATTTCATAATCCGGTTATGGCCAGCCGAAGCTATGCCAACCAGCTACTTCGGACTCGTGAGGCGGATGGTGAACGCCTGTCCTCGGCTGGACGTCGTCAAGTGCTCGGCCTGCATTGAAGGTGCACGCATGGCCTTCGCCCATTGCAAGATGTGGTGGGCGAAGATGGACACCATCGAGGTGACCAGAGGGCCACCGGAGGGCAAGGAGCACCGCACACCCGAACGGTATTTTGCGGATGTCCTGGAGGGGTCTCGCCTTGCGGCAGCACAATGTTCACAGGATGTTGTATTTGAATAAATGTTCTCATGCTGCCTTTGCCTTGTATTATAAAAAACAGAGCCTATTTTGTGATGTAATTTTGTTACGCTTTAATTGTTTCCTCCTGTGCGGCCATGTTCTATGTAATCTAAGGGTTGGCCAGTCGTCGGCTTCTGCCCTCACGTACATTGTACGGAGGTGTTCGGGATGGAATCTAAACAATCTTGATCCAATTATATGGTCCTTGAAGGAGTTGTTTAGCGCAACGAACAAGGCAATCGGACTATATGGCTTAAACACCCTCACTTAGCCATAGGAGTTTTATAATAAAGCATGGGCGCAGCCCCTGGTTCAAGCCACGGTGCTATCAGCATGTGATCGGGTAGTGCCGATCTTTTGCATAATGCAGAAAACATCTCCAACGATTTGTAACCCTCGAAGAGCTGACCGGCTCTCGCCTTATCATGACAGTCAGTTTTCTGCTTTCTCTACTGAGGTGCTCATCTGGTCAAGGCCAGGGCACAATCACAGTAGTTCTCCCTTTACTACCCTAGCCGATTTAGCAGAACGTAGGGTAGCAAGCACAGGAGCCGGGCAACCCAACTATTGACCAAAGACATGATTCGGAGCCAATGCATATAATGCTAAATTCGAGGTGCCAAACTTATCTTTAAGGATTGTTCGGACTATGTTGCCGTATCATGGGGCGATGGGGAGCCCCTGGCAAATGTGAAACATACCAGAGTGTACGGTTGCTAGGAAATAAGTAATATAAAGGAAAACAAAGGGAGAACAGAGATAGGATCTGGAGCCCTTGGACTTGAATCATGAACTGTTTCCACTATAGTTGGGTTAATGCATCCAAGCACATTGGTACAAAATAATGCAATAAGCATCCGGCTATTTGACATGCCATACCCGAAGGCGGGTTGCGCGTGGGTCCTGAAAACGGTTAGCCTCAAGGGTTTCCCATGTAGGCCTATGCTCCGTGTCAATCCGGTGTGTTTGTCCTTTGACGGGATTGTTAATCAGGCCATTGAAGGAGGCCCCCATAGGAGAAACCTGAAACAGGGGAAAAGGAGATAGTAAAGTTATATGTGTGTCTAGGATCGGTCTAGCCGAACCATGGATCCCGGGATAGCTTGTGCCTCTGTTGATGCCCATGGAATTTTGAGTGCGTAGTTATGGACGCGTGGTATGAATGCCACTACCTCATTGGGATTGGGACGGAGGCCGAATTGCTAATCGAGCTCTTGACGAGCCGCGTTGTCCTGTTGCAGTGTAGTCCGGACCCTCTTAATGATGTCCAGGGGCTCGGCAGCCAGACTATGCTGCTTCTTGATAAGGCCGCTTTGTACCTCTGCTGCTAGGGCGGCGGTGTGCTCCTCTGTTCAGAGGGAGCGTTCTTTGTTTCCGTTGACTGTTATGACGCCGCGCGGACCGGGCATCTTCAGCTTGAGATAAGCATAGTGTGGCACCGCGTTGAGTCTGGCAAACGTGGTTCGTCTGAGCAGTGCGTGGTAGCCGCTGCGGAAGGGGACAATATCGAAGATTAACTCCTCGCTTCGGAAGTTGTCCGGAGAACCGACGACCACCTCCAGCATGATTGAGCCCATGCAGCGGGCCTCAACGCCTGGTATGACTCCTTTAAAGGTAGTCTTTGTGGGTTTGATTCGTGAGGGATTAATGCCCATCTTCCACACTGTATCCTGATAGAGCAGGTTGAGACTGCTAACACCGTCCATTAGGACTCGTGTTAGGTGAAATCCGTCGATGATTGGGTCGAGGACCAGTGCGGCTGAACCACCATGCCGGATACTAGTTGGGTGATCTCGACGATCGAAGGTGATCGGGAATGACGACCACAGATTGAATTTTGGGGCGACTAGCTCTACCATGTAGACGTCCCTAAGTGCTCGCTTGCGCTCCCTTTTCGGGATGTGTGTAGCGTATATCATGTTGACCATTTTGACTTGAGGGGGAAATTTCTTCTGCCCTCCAGTGTTCGGCTGCCGGGGATCTTCGTCATCGTCCTCACTTTGTGATCCCTTTTCTTTGTTTTCGGCATTTAACTTGCCAGTCTGTTTGAAAACCCAATAGTCTCTGTTGGTGTGATTGGCTTGTTTATCTGGGGTACCATGTATCTGGCACAGACAATCGAGTATGTGATCCAGGCTGGATGGTCCCTCACTGTTCCTTTTGTAGGGCTTCTTTCGCTGGCCGGACTTGGGGCCGCTGAATCCGGCGTTAACGGTGGTGTCATCGGTGTTGTCGCCATTGCTTCGACGTTTGTGTCTATTGCGCCAAAGCTTGCCGGAGCTGTTCTTGGCCTCAGAGGGGCCTGTCTCGCTGGCTGTGTTTTTGCTACGAGCCAGCCAGCTGTCCTGACCCGCGCAAAAGCGGGTCATGAGTGCCGTAAGGGCTGCCATGGACTTCGGCTTTTCTTGGCTGAGGTGGCGTGCTAGCCATTCGTCACGGATGCTGTGTTTAAAGGCCGCTAGGGCTTCGGCATCCGGACAGTCAACGATCTGGTTATTTTTGGTTAGGAACCTAGTCCAGAATTTTCTGGCTGATTCTCTAGGTTGTTGAACTATGTGGCATAAGTCATCGGCATCGGGTGGCCGGACATATGTACCTTGGAAGTTGTCAAGGAAGGCCTCTTCCAAGTCCTTCCAGCTGCCGATGGAATTCTCGGGCAGGCTATTCAGCCAGTGTCTAGCTGGCCCTTTGAGTTTTAGTGGGAGGTATTTGATGGCGTGGAGGTCATCTCCATGGGCGATGTGGATGTGGAGAATAAAGTCCTCAATCCATACTGCGGGGTCGGTTGTTCCGTCGTATGATTCAATATTGACGGGCTTGAACCCCTCGGAGAATTCATGATCCAAGACCTCATCTGTGAAGCAGAGAGGGTGTGCGGTGCCTCTATATCGGGCCATATTATGGCGCACCTCCGATGGAGTCCGTATGCGGTTATCGGCCCGGGTGTGACTAGGTTTGTCACGCCCGAATAGGTAGCCGTCATCCTGAGTCGGGAAGCGTCCTCGCGATCCGTAGATTGATCTAGTGTGTTCTGCTCTACTGTCCAGCTGCTGCCGAAGGTCGTATGTATGGTCCCGAGCTGTTCTGTCCCTGTTTTTGTGAGGTGGTGGGGCGGGCTGTTGTTCGGCCTGAGTTGCCGCTTTATCTCGACCGCGGGGTGGTCGGTCTGCATTGCATGAGGGAGGTATGGGATCTGGTGCCTCCTCATCAAATTGAGGTAGCAGTCTCCGCTTTGGGTAACTCTTGGCTGGGTGCTTGAGGCCGTATTCTTCGGCTGCCAGGACATCAGTCCACCTATCAATGAGCAGGTCTTGATTAGCTTGAAGCTGCTGATGCTTCTTCTTCAAGCTTCTTGCAGTGGCTATTAGCTGGCGCTTGAAGCGCTCCTGCTCGAGGGGTGTCTCGGGCACGATGAAGTCCTCATTGCCGAGGCTCTCATCATCCTCGGAGACTGGACGATGACTATCATCATATGGGTCATTGGGCATGGTCTGTTTATCAGGGTTATCTTGCCTGTTGTCTTGTTCCTCCTGTTCGGATGTGGCCCCGACAGGGTCTTCATTGTTTTCGGCATCGCCCGGAGTACTATTTTCTCCAGTGCCAGTGGTGCCAACGTTTGAGCGACGAGGCTTAGAGCGGTGTTTAGGGCGCCGGCGCTTGGACTGTGTCTCAGATGGTATATTCGCAACTGGATCTCCTTTGTCATCGTCGCTAGCTTTTTTAGGTGTGTCGATCATGTACACATCGTACGAAGAGGTGGCCGTCGAACGTCCAGTAAATGGCAGTTTTTGGCCTTGCTCCTGGTCGGCATCGTCGTCCATACCGTCGATGTCTTTGGAGCCGTAATCGAGTACGTCGGTTAAGTCATCGACAGTGGCTATGAAGTGGGTGGTGGGTGGGAAGCGAAATTTCCCATCATCAGCCTCTGGCTCGAACCGAACATAGTTCGTCTATGAGTCTTTCTCCAAGGACAAGTTCTTTAAAGAGTTTATCACATCACCCAAAGGTGAGTGCTGGAAGATGTCTGCGGCGCTAAATTTGAAAATCGATAACCGATCCAGCTTGGTGTCCGCAGGCGTACCTCGTCCGGGACTTATGGCCGGAGACGAATCTGGAGTTCCATTGACGCAAATATTGCAGGGTGCCGAGTCCGTGTGCAGCTCCAACGCCGCAGACTCTATGGCCTCGGATGGCACGATCTGCTCCGGTTCTAAGGCTGTTGCAGCAACAGGGGCCATCTCCTGGATGTGATCCGATGACATATTTAAGTCATGTTCATCAGGGCGAGGGGGAATGGTCGCTGCGGTTTCAAATCCATTGAAGATCAAGTCTCCACGGATATCCGCGACGTAGTTCAAGATTCGAAATCTGACCTGGTGGTCAGGGGCATAGCTATGATCTGCTCCAGATGGCCAAGCGAGTTGGCCCGCAGTACGAAGCCGCCGAACATGAAAATCTTTCCGGGGAGGAAGGTTTCTCCTTGGACAACGTCTCTATAGACGATTGAAGGGACCATCGAGCCTTTCATCGACGGCACAGTGGAACTCTCAATGAAAGCACCAATGTCGGTGTCAAAACTGGCGGATCTCGGGTAGGGGGCCCCGAACTGTGCGTCTAGGATCGATGGTAACAGGAGGCGGGGGACACGATGTTTACCCAGGTTCGGGCCCTCTCTATGGAGGTAATACCCAACGTCCTGCTTGATTGATCTTGATGAATATGAGTGTTACAAGAGTTGATCTACCACGAGATCGTAATGGCTAAACCCTAGAAGCCTAGTCTGTATGACTATGGTAATGAATATATCCTTTCCGGACTAACCCCTCTAGTTTATATAGACACCGGGGGGGGGGGGTTCTAGGGTTACATAGAGTCGGTTAGATAAGAAGGAATCTTCATAGTTAGTCGCCAAGATTGCCTTCCACGCCAAGGAGAGTCCAATCCGGACACAGGTATAGTCTTCGGCCTTCATGTCTTCTCAGCCCATCAGTCCGGCCCGTGGATAACAGGCCGAACGCCCGAGGACCCCTTAGTCTAGGACTCCCTCAATGGCCACCTTACCAAGGCCAACAACCTTACCCTTTGAGTTGTCACCAAAGGTAACATACTTTCGAGGGTTGTTGTTTTCAGCAAGCTCACGAAACATGTCATTGTCTCTGGTCATGTGATCGGTACATCCACTATCAAAGAACCCATTCCTTTCCTCCGGCCATGTAGCCGCGAAGATTAGCCATAAGACCATAGTGTCTCATAGACTCATCGAGATCAAAGTCACTATCATCATCCTCATCATAGTATCCATGTTCAACATCGTCTTGTGATGGATCAATCCCTAGAGAGAGTGATTCATTAGATAAGTGATCATCGCAATGTTCATCTTTATGAATTCTAATGGCATCGAAGATGATGTTGCTAATGATTCCAACATGTCCTTTGGCACACATGAGGTTGGTAAGCTCAAATAAACAATCACCAAACTTAGGATCATTGGAATTCATCTTACTCAAAGCAATAGATGATGACCCACAAGTATAGGGGATCACATGTCACAACCCTAGATTTTGCTTGTAGCTAATTACCTGAGTGAGCATCATGCATCATGTCTAAATTCTGAAAGTTGAATTGAGGTTAGTTGAAACCCTCATAAATCACTTCAAAAATAATCAACATTAAAATCTTTTCAAAGAAGTCCAAGAAAATGTTCCTCTTAGTCTCTGAAAATATTGGCAAGAGGTAAAACTTAAAACAATATTTTTGGAATCTCAGAGATATTTATTTTGGGCCTTTGAATTAAATCAATAACTATTTGCATTGGATATATATTTATTAATTAATTAATATATGTCCAATAATTCTGATCTTTGGTGAAGGGCTTTGGAATAATCCAACTAGTCCCTACAAGAATTATCAGAAGCAACAAAAATGATTTAGTGTCTAAAACTAAATCAAAACAAATTACAGAAAATAGAAAACAGAAAGAATTAGAAAAGAGAGAGAGAGAAGAGCTCACCTAGCCACCTGGCGGCCCAACTGTGCAGCCCAGCCCAGCACCGCAGCCCCCCTCTATCGTCTTCCTCCTCACGCCAGTAGGCAGGGCGCGTGGTCGCCGCGCGCGCCCCAGCTCCTGCTTCCACCGTGATGCCCCGGCTCTTCTGGATGTGCCACGGAGACGCCCAGCGCTCCCTCTCGCTTCCCCTCCTCTCCTTGGACCTCACTCCCCTCTCTGCTCTCTCTCTTTCTCGCGACCGAGCGGAGCTCGTCGCCGCCGATGTGCACCACCGCGGCCACCGCCTCTCCCTCACTTCTCTGACCGGCCCAGAGGCTCCGCCTCGACCCCCTCTTTCTTCCACCCCGAACCATGCCACAGCGGGAGCCCCACATCGCCGCCACAAGTCGTCTTCCCCGAGCACGACCGCCGGACTCCATCGATGGATTCGCCATCGCCAAGCCGTCCCCGAGCAAGCCGAGCCCCTCTTCGTGATCGCTGTGAGCTCTGCCACCGTTTCCCCCTCTCCCCCGCTTCGTTGATCGCCGTAACCATCGCCCCCTTGATGACCGAAGCATGCCGCCGCACGAGCTCGTTGCCGACGAGGCTCCGGTGGCCAATCGGTCCCGTTCTTATGCTCGTTAGCTTTGTGAGAGCCCGTACAAACCTTAGGTGCTACCCGTTGACCCTCCCGTGCACGATGTCGTCATTTTCATCGGCGCCCGAACTCCGGCCACCGCCGCGAGCTCCGTTCCGGCGAGCTCCGGTGCCCCCACAGCCACCCACCTGCTCCTCTGGATGCGGGCGAGCAAGGGCAACCCACTGGTGCCCTTGGTTTGACCCACGGCCGCCTGTAGCGCCCTCTCCGCCGTTGCCCGAGCTCCGGCCGCCGCGAAGCTCGACGCCGTCAGCGCTGTAGACCACCCAGCCACTACTGCTTGCTCCGTTGGATGCGGATGAGCACCAGCTCCACACAGAGCCCCTCCGCCACTCGTTTGGTCGCCGGAGGAGCAAACCTGACACCCTCCGCCGTCTCTGGCTCCGCCGGCGATGAGCCGCGGGTCAACTCCGGCGAGTTGACCTGTGTTTGACCCGTGTTTGACCCCCCAGGGTCACTGACGCGTGGGCCCGCACTGTTAATTTTTTACTTAGGTTTAGTTTAGTGCTAATTAACTTAGATTAGTGCTTAATCTAACACTAACTAACTCTGTTAAGTTAGTGATGACACTGACACGCGGGACCCACAGGTCAGGTTTGACCTGGACCGCCCCCGTTGACCTGGTGACGTCACAGTGATGCTATGCTGACGCAATAAGTATTTTCTGTATTTATTTTTATATAGGAAATTCCAGAAAATATTGCAAACTTCAAAAATTCATAGAAATTAATCTGTAACTCCAAATGCAAAGATTTATATATGAAAAATGATCAAAAAATCCAATCTATCCATCTGTACTGGTTTCATGCATGTTTAAACAAGTTAACTTGCTGTTTAGTGCAAAAACATGATAAGCACTATTTAAGATCACAAATGAGTTTGAACTTTGAATCTTTGGTTCAAAATAGCTCAAACCCATCTGGTTGTAGTTACATTAGCCCAACACACTCATTTTACCATGTCATGATCATGCATCATATTGTGCATTGCATTGATTGTGTTTCTTTCTCTGTTGCCGGTATTTGTCCCCTCTCGATAGACGTGGTTTCGACGATGAGTTCGATGACACCGATGAAGAGATACAATATCTTCAGAAGTGCCAGGCAAGCAAAACCCCCTTGTTCATTCCGATACAATCCCACTCTCTCGCTCCTACTCTCTTTGACTGCATTAGGACAACAATGATTCAACTGTTACATGCTGCGGTAGTTGAACCCTTTTCCTCTGCATGACCTGTCATTGCCACAGTAAATAGATGAAACCCACTAGCAAGAGTAGGAGTTGTTTGGGCCCTGATGTGCCTACTCATTCATGTTTGTTTGTCATGCCTGCTACTGCTTAGAGTTGGGTCAGGTCTGATTCATCGGGGATGAATCGGAGGTGTGTAAACATGTCCTACTGTTGAGAGCTAAGTGTGTGAACACGATTTGGTAAAGGTAGCGGTGAGAGTCCATGTAGGAGTACATGGTGGGTTGTCTCATTGAAGCCGTCCTCAGGAACTGAGTTCTGTGTTTGTGATCCATGAAACAGTCACTACCACGCATTGGGCCCGAAACCAATGGACCCTCTCGGCTTCTTGATCACCCTTGTCCTCTGTCTAGGAGTTGCAACTAGTTTCTGGTGTTTATAGGATATGTGTTGGCGGCCCTGCGTAGCGTTGACCCTAGGGGTGGGCTATGATGCGGTAGATACACCATGGCTGGGCATGCCGGAAGCCCGTTTGGTGTCTCGGAACCCTGTACACATCGTCCGGGGCCGTATGTGGAAACCTCGGCCGGACTCCCTATGGATGGAACCTGGATAGGCGATAAACCTAGACTAGAGACTTGAGTGTTTAGGTAGGCCGTGGCCGACACCCTTGTTGGGCTTCCACTTGAAGGTTGCCGAGTACATGTCGTGTAAACGGCGGTAAGTGGTGAGAGCGTGTGTGAATAAGTACACCCCTGCAGGGTTAACATCATCTATTCGAATAGCCGTGTATGTGGTAATGGACTTCTGGGTTGCCTATAACAGTTCATAGACAAGTGAAAGTGGATACTCTAAAACTCGCAAGATAAGTGTGAGTGCTATGGATGGCCTTCTCGTAGGGAGACGGGAGCGGATCCATAGTGGTGTATTGAATGGTGAATATGTGGACTCGTGTGCGCCACGTCAAAAGAGTTTCTTGTAGTCATAGTTCAGGTTAGCCACTGAGTCAAACCTGGCTTGCTGCAGTTAAACTCCACCACCCCCTTTATTGATACCAATGCATATGTAGATAGTTCTGATGTAAGTCTTGCTGGGTACATTGGTACTCACGTTTACCTATTTTATGTTTTGCAGAGAGACGTCAGTCTCGCTAGTAGTTCCGTGTGGACTTCGACGTTTAGCTTGATACCTCAGCTACGATCTTGTGCCCTGGGCAGGATCTGGTAGATAGTCAGGCTTCTTTGCCTTTTTCATTTATAGATGTCTGTACTCAGACATGTTAAGCTTCCGCATGTGCTTTGATTTGTATGCTATGATTGTTGGGTCATGAGACCCATGTTTGTAATTTCTCGCTCCTCGGAGCCTAATGAATAAATACTTGAGTCGTAGAGTTATGTTGTGATGCCATGTTGTATTTACACATATCGAGCATATTGTGTGTATGATTGAAATGCTTGGTATGTGTGGGATCCGACAATCTAGTTGTTTATCCTTGGCAGCCTCTCTTATGGGGAAATGTAGTCTAGCGCTTCCATGAGCCATAGTAGTCCGCTACAGCCCGGTTCACCGGAGTCCTGCTAGCCCAGCACTACTGCTCAGGACACTTGACTGGCCGGCATGTGTTTCACTTCGTTCCTGTGTCTGTCCCTTCGGGGAAATGTCATGCGGTGACATCCGAAGTCCTGCCTAGCCTGCTATAGCCCGGGTTCCCGGAGTCCTATTAGCCCAGTGCTACAGCCCGGATTCACACGCTGCTGACCGACATGCTCAATGTGATTCATGTATGCCTGTCCCCATAGGTTAGTGCTGTTTTGGGTTCACGACTAGCCATGTCGGCCCGGGTTCTCTGTCATATGGATGCTAGCGACACTATCATATACGTGAGCCAAAAGGCGCAAATGGTCCCGGGCCATGGTAAGGCGACACCCGTGGGAATACCGTGCATGAGGCTGCAAAGTAATAGGAGGTGTTACCGGCTAGATCGATGTGACTTGGAATCGGGGTCCTGACAGCTTTGGTATCAGAGTCTGACTGCCTGTAGGATTACCAAGCCAAATTGGTCGAAGTTGAGTCTAGAAATGCTTTAGTTATATAAGGGAATTGATTGTGGATGGGAACGTAAGGCTCTTTTTACTCCTTTACCTTATGGCCTTCTGATCTGAGTCATCCTCTTCTCTTCTACGGGGAATAAGAACTAGGCCCTCTCATCTATCTATCAGGATGACGTGTTACTAATCCATAGACTCATAGAATTGATAGTTTCAAGCCCCAATTCAGTTCCTACTATCTTCTGTATGTTCGTAGTTGGTCTCTGTACCTCGATATTGTGATTCTGAGTGGCTATGCCACCATTTTTGTAGCATGTCTCCAATCTTTTTGAGCATTTACAGCCATTTTGCTGTCCGAGTCATCCCAGGTTTCTAGATAGTATGATGCACTTGCAATCATCCCTCCAGTTCCTGATGTCCATTTGGGCCAAATTAATCACACTAATCGGTGAGTTGAGGTACTGTATTGCCTCGACATATATGTTGGAGCTATTGTTATGATCCTATGTGTTTAGGGAGTCACCTAGTAATCTAGCCATGTTTTATGTTTCCGGTGTGATGATTCTAGCCATTATTCTCGAGAGCATTCCGTGATGCTACTTAGTAGTAGGTATTCTATTCCTGGGTTTTTGAAACCCGAGATTCACCCTACTTCATGTTGATAGTGTTTGCTAGTTCCTTTAGGATATTAGTAACCTTTGCGATAGACCTCGATATCCGTGGTATTTTCCTCTTCCAAATACCATGAACTACTTATGGCAGAAGTTCCTCGTTGAACCGAAAGATCACAATAAGAGTGCTCTTGAGGAGTTCTCCATTCTACCTTGTGAATCTGCCAGTTCTACCTTTCTGCATGGGTTATCCGGAAGAAATATTGAGCTTTGCTCGACACACTAATCTATGCATCCACAACTCAGAAAATCAGATGTTCTTTTGAGTTGTCCCTCTTTAGTTGTCTTCTGACCTTCGTCTAACAATTGATAGTCAGGAGTAGTTGTGCATTCTTGTTCATCGATGCCTTTTACTCTTGTGGTCTGTCAAGCCATTCTATTCCAGAATGACTAGGAGAAACAAACTCCAGTACCTCATCCATATCCAGGATTGGGTCAAAATAGTTGTGTATCGCAGATCAAAATGCCAATCCAGCTTTTGATTCTGTTCTACCCCGAAGTATTACCGTCTTATGTCAAGAATGTCATGGGAATGGCACACCATCTTATGAATTCTTGATACAGTGATACCTCTCGCCATCGTTGTTCATTCCTCAGTTCCCGTGTTGCTGCAACCGGAATACTGACAAGTGAATCATGATGTGTAAAATCAATACTCCTAGCAATTGCGTTGCTTGGTAGTTAATGGACATTAATATCATTCTTAGTGTGCTGATTATTGAATCATCACCCTAAGGTTGACCGTGCTACCTAGTCCTTATTTCTTGGTGCACTCTTTGCACAACCGGTTAGGATTTTGCCAAACCCTTGCTCTTTTGATCATATCGTCTTGCCCTGAAGAGCAAGATTGATCACGAGCTTAGTATCATGTCGGTGGTTCGTGATTTTCAGAATATCTTCTCGGAAGTATTACCAGGTTGTCACCTGACCGCTGTGTGGAGTTCGTGATCAAGATGGTTTATTGCAAACCAGCCATTCTCCAAGAGTCTGTGTCGGTTACCCCCATGAGCTAGTTCGTTAAGCTAAACAATAACTTGGAGAGTTGGAAGATAAGAGCTTGCCAGCTTAGTTCATCTCAAGGGATATATTTGCGTGTGTTGAAGATAGATGATATCTTCATCAATTGGTCCCTGTGATCAGTTGTTGGATCTATTGGCGTATCAAAACTTTGATTGAGTATGGGCTATCATCAAATCAAATCAGAACCAACGATGTTCGTAATGTTGTCTTACTCGTGGTTGATCCCTCGAGCATACACCATTACATCTTTTGGTCTGACGAATGCTATCACCGAGTTCACATGATGGTGGAAGTCCAGTGATATGGAAACTCCGATGAGTTGCTGTTGAGTCCATCAGCAACATTTTGTCTCCCCATGCATGTTGAACATTAATCTAGTATTGGGAACTTTGTAACCATTACCTTCATGTTGCGTTCGTGAGGTATATGTTTGGTGCTAGAAGTGTCTTTCTCCAAGTTCACGTGTGTCGGGGGTTTGGTGCGACACATGCCAATGGATGGCTTATCATGGTGGGGGCGAGTAGAACGTCGCTGGTGCCTGGAAACGGGACGAGGCGAAGACATGCACGCAGGCAAATTTTACCCAGCTTCAGGGCTCTCCGGGGAGATAATACCCCTACTGCTGCTCTGCGGGGTCTCCGCATGATCACTATGGCCAAGTGTTTACACGGTTGCTCCTTGAGCTGTTTCTTAGAGGTAGGAGAGGGCAAGGCTAGCTCTCTCCTTCTATCTAGTATGGTCTAGAGCTACCGGGTTCCAACCCTTTGCATGGGTGCCCTGGGGGGTTTATATAGGCCTACCCCCCAGGGGTACAATGGTAATTCGTCTGGGCGCGGGCCCAGCCGTCAGTGCCTTTGGCCTCCAATTTCTCCGTCGACTGCTGGGGCCCGCCGATTGGTGGGCCTCGCCGACTGGTCTGGTACAGAGCCGACAGGCCGCGTCCGCCACGGGCGGGTCTTGCCAGCTACTGATTACTGTAGCCGTGCTTCTGATGACGCGGGCTTGGTCATGGGGTCGTGGCAACAGTCCCGCCGCCTGGCGGGCGATCACTATTGCCACTCCCCATCACATCTTGATTAATGGCGCATGGGGCCCAGGGGAGGGCTCGGCCGACTCCCCGGGCCGACTCCTGACGGATCCGACTGGCGGTCCTCTCACCGTCTCCTAGGGTCTCACTGACTGGTGGGACCTGCTGCTTCCGAGCCGTTCAGACAAGCTGTCGTGGGCGCAGGACTCGGTACTGTGGTGCTGATGTCAGGGCCGGTAGGGAAACAGTGCCACGCCGCACAGAGATCTTCCCGAGTACGGCGTGCTGTGGCCATGCCTGCCCTTGGTAAGGTGCGGGAGTGGGCTTCACTGTAGCCATGCCCCTGCCTCGTCCCCTTCGATGAGGTCATGGGTTTGTTGGAGTCGCCGGCCGACTCCCCAAAGCCGACTTCTTTGGAAGTCGTCCCTGGGACTCGGCCGTGAGCGGGCAGTCGGCCGCCCTGCCGTCGACCCCTCAGGAGGCGGCTCTTCGCCCTGGGGTCCTGAGGGGCGCAGCCTGCCCCGATGTCTTGAAAGGTTATGGGACTCGGGTTGGCTTACCCATGGCCCATTACTCCGACAGTAGTCCCCGAAGCTGGTGAGGCGCCGCGGGCGATCGGCCAAGAAGCCTCAGCAGTTTCTCTTTCCGGGTGCTCAACACATGGTCTTTGATTGATTTCTGCCGGGCCGTCTAGAAGGAGTCGGACTTGCTCAACTCGGACTCACTCAATTCCGACTTGCCCAGTATTTCGAACGTCGCGGCGGGATTTTAAGTGGCGTGCTAGCTAAGCCTCCAGGCCGCCGCCCGTTCTTGGCCTGTCACGCGAGGGCACGTGGCCAGGCCGTCCTGCCAGCCTACGTGTGCGACGGGACAGGCCCATAGGCGGGGCCCGCCACTACCGCGCCTCGGCGCCCGAGCGGATCCGCTGCGGCCCCGGTGGACGGTTGGGATTCCCATCGAGTTACTGCACGCAGTAACTTTATGTGGATCGTGGGGGTCGTGGGGTTGTGGGAGCAGTAAATCCCCACATCCGCCCCCTCGGCTTCGCAGCTCACGGGGCTATAAGTAGGGGGAAGAGGGGGCCACGCGCGCCCCTCCTTCCCACTACTCCTCGTTCTCTTCCTCCTTGCTGCTCCTCGCTCTCCTCCTTCCTCTTCTCTTCTTCGCTCCGCCACACGCCCAAGATCCGGCAAACGCTGCGGCGACAGCTCGCGATGAGTTCTTCCTCCGCTGCCGCGCCTCCCCCAGTGCGCTCCGGCACTTGGGACAGTTCTGAAGTTCATGAAGACCACATTGAGTTCTTCCGCCGGACCCATCGGCTTCACGGCGAGGATCGTGTGCAGGTGCGTCTTGCGCCGGAGGGGGAGATTTCCCCCGCACCGCAGGAGGGCGAGCGGGTCATCTTCCGCTCGCACTGCCTGCGCGGGTTGGGGCTGCCGGCGAGCAGTTTTTCCGGTCCTTCCTGGAGTTCTACGGTCTCCAGCCGCACCACCTCACCCCAAAGTAGTGGTGTCGCTGTCCGCTTTCGTGGCCCTGTGCGAAGGCTTCCTCGGAGTCCTCCCCACCCTCGAGCTCTGGGGGAAGTTCTTCTTCTCCAAGCTCGGCACCCAGGCCGCTGGCGTGCCGGCTCAATGCGGCGCCTTCATCGTCGTGCGAAGGTCGGGGGCCGACAATCCCTTCCCCTCCATCTCACTGATAAAGTCGGTGAAGATGTGGCAGAGATCCTACTTCTACGTTAGGAACGTCGCCACGAGGGGCGACTGGGTCAACCTGCCGGCTTTCGAGGCCGGCCCGCCGGCAGGGAGACTGCCCAACTGGTCGTACCGGGCCAGGTCGCTGACGCCTGCAGGAGCCGGCGCCATCACGCGACTCCGAGTGCTGACGCAGTCGGAGGGTCTGACTGATCTGGACCTGTTGGCCGCCTTCGTTTCGCGCCGAGTTCTCCCACTCGAAGGCCGCCCTCACATGATATGCCAGATGAGCGGGCACCGCGACCCGAGTCGGATGTGCACCAAGGACATGGCTCACGAAGAGGTGGCCTTCATGGTGAACTACCTCTCGGACAGCAGGCTCCTGGAGGACTGGCGATTCGGCAATGAGCCATACTCCCGCGCCACCCCCCCGCCCGTGGTGAGTCACCTTTCTTTTCTTTCTTTAGATTGTCTTCTTCTTACCGAGTTTTGTTTTGACCAGTCGGCTTTGGTTAGAATCCCCTTCTTCACCCACCAGCCGGCACCTCGGGGCCGGCCCGTGGGTTCCTCGCCGACCAGGCAGAGAGCGACGTTGACGACCCTGATCTGGGGGCGGCGGCTCTGGAAGACAACACCGAGGGAGGAGGAGGGACAGCAGGCGACTTCAGGCCTTCGGCTACCTTCACTGACTGGCCTGAAGACAACGCCGAGGGAGAAGTCGCCCCTCGCCATCGGCCAGGAGCCAGCCAGCCTGGCACGGGCTCTTCTTCCGCGCCGGGCGCTCCAGGCGGCGGGAAGAAGCGCAGGGCCGTGCCGACCTTGTTCGGCAGTCGGCCGAAGAAGCCCAAGGGCTCGGCTGCGGCGACCCAGCGGGACGAGGCAGCCGCGAAGGCCATCCGCTTCCGTAAGGAAGTGAAGAAGCCGCCGTTGGTCTCCGCGTAAGTATTCTGTCTTCAAAGTTTTATTCTTTCTTCGTGATTTGTCTGAGTCTCTGCTTGCCCCTCTTGCTTCAGGGCTCCCCTCTCTCTTGAGCGGGTCGCTGCCGCCTCCGTCATGGTGTCAGCGGAGACGTCTGCCACCACTCGGCGGATTGACCCCACTGCTGACCTCCGGGAGGTGACGGAGCGGAATGCGCAGGAGAAGCGCAACGAAGAAGAGGCCCTCCACCTGGAGAAGGCGGAGGCCGACAGGGCGGAGGCCTCCGCTAAGAAAAAACTAGCGGAGGCTGAAGCCGCCGCCGCGGCGAAGCAGCGGGCTGAGGAAGCCGCACGCCGCTAGTCGGCAGTGCTCGTCATCTCGTTGAACTCTGCGCCGCCGCCTCCGGAGTTCATGGGGCCAACTGGAGAAGCCCGCGGGGAGAACCCCGTCGAGGAGAGGGAAGGCGGCGACCGCTCTACTCCGGACGCGAATGTTCCGCCGCTCCCTCCGCCGCCATCTGAAGGCACGCAAGGTGAGCAGCCGGCGGACCCTCCGGTGCCGCCGACCGAAGACAAGGCCGTGGCGAGGCTACTCCTCCAAGTCGGCTCGCCAACGCGCTGTCGACTGGAGAAGGCAACTTCGGCACCCCGCCCCCTGGAAGCCGGTACCGCCAGCTCGGCGGCCCAGACGCCGAAGCAACGAGTGCCGCACCTATTGGGTGGGTGCGAGGAGGCGGCACAGGGCTGCTGAACCGGGCGCTCCTGGACGTCCAGGCGAAGCTCCGTGCTGAGGGAGACGCTCTCTACAGTTGCACCAAGGCGTTCCTAGCGTCGCGGGCAGCCGTCCGGGTATGTTTTTTTCCTTTGGTCTTTGTTTTCTTGTTCCTCTTTGTGGGGGCGCGCCAGCGCACCCACTGGGTGTAGTCCCCGAGTTTCGGGCCGGCTGCTGAGCAGGCGGCCCGGAACTCCAATTGATGAACTTCTGGATACTAACTTTGTCTGAAATGCTTGTCGCAGGATTACCACAACCTCCGCGTCACTGCCTTCAACCGTAACGTTGAAGAGCTGGGCAAGCGGACCGCCGACTTGGCGGAGAGCCGGAGTAAGTCCTTTTTTCTTCTCTGCGGGGGCGCGCTAGCGCACCCGCGGGCTGTAGTCCTTGAGATTCAGGCCGACTGCTGAGCAGTCGGGCTGGATCTCCCCGGCGACCTACTTTATTGACGACTATTATCTTTCTTCCTTTTCTTCAGGAGCCAACGCTGCTCTTCAACAGCAGCTGAGCGAAGCCAACTCCGCCTTGTGCGCCAAAGGGGAGGAGTGCAGTAGGCTCGCCACAGAGCGCGATCTGCTGGCCACTCAGTTGGCAAAGCAGAAGGAGCTGCTTGTGAAGTCGCAGAGGGAGGCGGAGGAGACGGAAACCGCCCTCTTGGCCGAGTTCGCGAGCGAGCGCTCCTCCTGGTCTGACAAGGAGGCGCTGCTGTCCTCCGGCTTCCACGAGATTGAAGACATCGTTGATGGTGAGTCTCTTTATTTTCTTTCTTCGAGCTGCCGATTTAAATCGTGCCGACTCCTGGTTTTTGACTAGCTTCCTCGTTTCTTCGCGTCTTTGCAGACTTCTTCCCTGGGTAGTCGCAGGCCACCATCCAAGCCATCGAGGCCGACCGTGGAAGTCGGAGGGCGGAGGGCGCAGAGATCGCCGCCGATGCCCCCCGAACTCTTGACGAGCACATCCTGAGCATCGAGGCTCGCCTCCGACCGGCTCACCGGATGCTGCATCGGCTTCAGCGCGTCGGTGCCCAGGCGATTGCCGCCCTTTGGCCGGATATGCAGGCTCCGCGCACTCCCAGCCTGACGACCAACTGGCTGGAGGTCGCGGCTGGTCGTCTTGAGGCCTGGAAGGGCTCTTCAGCCTGGGCTGGAGCGCGCCGGGCCTTGGAGTTCGTCAAGGCATGGTACCCGAGGCTGAATCTAGTCCGGTTGGCCATGCTTCAGTCGGAGGCCCAGCCGGAGCTGGCGGCTGCGGAAGATGCCCTCGTGAAACGTGCTGCGGCGATCGCCGAGTACACCGACACCAGCATCTTCATCCCCGAGCGGTCTGAAGACGGCGAGGAGGTACCGCCGGAGTGGTTTGGGATGAACCCAGACTATGGCGAAGACTCGGCGTAGGTGATTGGCTCGAGCGTCGAGGAGGAGGACGAGGCGGAGGATGGAGGCAAGGCGGAGGCACCAGAAGATGGAGCAGACGGCCCGCCTTAGCCCGACCACGCCTCCAGCAACAAGCCGCGTCTGACCGAGTCGACTGCCGCCGGAGGTGATCAAGCCGAGACAAGCCAGCCGGCTGCCCCGACGCCTGACGCTGGCGCCTCCTCCGACCCTCCGAATCTGTCTGCTGCCTACTAAGCTGCCGCTGTATCTTTTATTTTATCTGCTTCAGTAGTCTTTGAAGAACTTGTTAATTCGCATAATTCCACCCGCGGGGTGTATTTTGAACCTCTACTTGACAATTTGGCCAAGGGCCTATGTTATGTAAATATATATATATCTATCTTTTCTTGCTCATTGTTCTTTTGGCTTTTTTCCTTTGCCGCTTTCTCTTAGTTGCTTGCCTTGCCAATCAGACAGCCGCTCTGCGGACTATTGCTGGATCAAGTGCTGTGCTACTTTGGGAAAGCAAGTACTTAGCCGATTTCAAGATTTTTTAGCAAGTTGGATAGGAAGCGGCAGTTCAACTATCCGAGAGTTGGTTTGTGAGAAAGGCTGGAAGGCGTCTTGAGCTATGTTTTATGCTTTGAGTCCTTAGCCATTTTTCATGCAAATGCCCATTCTACCTTACTGCTGCCCACCGTACAGTCACTCTGCGAGCTGCGGCTTCTGACAGGAGACGGTTTGGGCGTTTACACACTACTTGTTCGACTGTGGGAAGCATTTCATAGTGCAAGGCGGCAAGTCCCCAGGCCGATTTGTCGAGCCCGGTGCCAAACGGCATAAAAAGGACTAACATATTTGCAGTCATAATTTTTATCATACAGACAAAAGTGGGCAGTCCGCGAGCTCGCCTCGGGGGGCCCAAAGTCTTGGTTCTTTAATACAAAAGGTAGCGTGGTACATACTGCATCAGCTGTAAAACCTTCGGAGGAGATTTGCATTCCATGGCCGCTCTGTCTCCTTGCCGGAGTCGTCCCTCTTGCATGCTCGGGGCTTCTGAGCGTCGATCAGGTGTAGGAATCATTGCCCAGTACTTTGCTGATGATGAAAGGGCCTTCCCAAGGCGCCGACAGCTTGTGCTGGCCGGCTGTTCGCTGGATCAACCGGAGCACAAGGTCGCCTTCTTGGAAAGATCTTCGCCTGACCTTCCTGTTGTGGTACCGGCGCAGGCTCTGCTGGTAGATGCTGGACCGGCTGAGTGCCAACAGCCGGCCCTCTTCCAGCAGATCGATGCCGTCTTGTCGTGCTTCTTCTGCTTCCTCCTTGGTGTACATGGTGACTCGTGGGGAGTCGAACTCTATGTCCGTTGGGATGACGGCTTCGGCACCATGGACGAGGAAGAAGGGCGTGAAGCCGGTTGACTTGTTTGGAGTCGTGCACAGACTCCAGAGGACGGATGGCAGCTCGTCGAGCCAACAGCCAGCCGAGCGCTCCAGAGGCTCGATCAACCGAGGCTTGATGCCGGACAGGATGAGGCCGTTTGCTCGCTCCACTTGGCCGTTTGACTGCGGGTGGGCGACGGACGCTAGGTCTAGTCGGATGCCCTATGTTGCGCAGAAACGGGCCAAGGCGCCTTTGGCAAAATTGGCTGGGTACCTCCATTCTCTCGATGGCCTTGAATTTTGCTGGGTTGCATTCTATGCCGCGTTTAGAGACCAGGAAACCTAGCAGCTGGCCGGCTGGTACTCCGAAGACACACTTCTCGGGGTTGAGCTTGATCTGGAACCGGTGCAGGTTCTCAAAGGTCTCCTTGAGGTCTTCCAGCAGTGTTCCACGCTTTTCCGTTTTCACCACTACGTCATCCACGTAGACGTGGGCGTTCCTGCCGAGCTGCTTGAGGAGACACTTCTGCATGCAACGCTGAAAGGTGGCGCCGACATTCCTCAAGCCGAACGTCATGGTGAGGTAGCAGAATGCTCCAAATGGCGTGATGAAGGCGGTCTTCAATCTGTCAGCCGGGTTCAGCTTGATCTGGTGATATCCTGAGTATGCATCCAAGAAACTCAACAGCTCGCATCCGGCTGTGGAGTCTATCACCTGATCGATTCTTGGTAGAGCAAATGGGTCCTTGGGGAAGGCCTTGTTGAGGCTTGTGTAGTCAATACACATTCGCCACTGCTTGTTCTTGTTTAGTACCAGGACCGGATTTGCCAGCCACTCCAGAAAGAAAACTTCCATAATGAAGCCGGCTGCTAGGAGTCGAGCTATCTCTTCTCCGACAACTCTTCTCTTCTGTTCTGATAAGCGGCGCAGGGGCTGCCTGACCGGCTTTGAATCAGATCGGACATGTAACTTGTGCTCGGCAAAATCCGTTGGTACACCTGGCATGTCTTTGGGGGACCATGCGAAGATGTCCCGATTCTCACGGAGGAAATCGACGAGCTCGCCTTCCTATCTGCTGTCGAGGTTTGCACCTACGACGGCGTACCTCTCTGGGTGCTCCGGATCCAAGGGTATCTTCTTTGTCTCTTTAGCCGGCTTGAATGAACCCTCAGCCTCCGACTCTTTTGGGCTGGGCGATACCTCAGGCTGCTTGCCGGCCATTGCCACAACTCGCTCAAGGAGCCTCTTCTCAGCCGCGATTACCAGGGACTCGGCCAGCGGACTGCTCTTAGCTGCGCAAGCAGACGACTTCCGGTAGTCGCCTGCCACAGTCATAATTCCCCAGGAACTGGGCATCTTCATCTTGAGGTAAGCGTAGTGGGGGACCGCCATGAACTTGGCCAAGGCGGGTCGGTCAAGTAGCGCATGGTATGGGCTCTCAAGGTTCACCACCTCTAACCAAATAGACTCTCTTCGGAAGTGATCTTTGTCCCCAAAGAGGACGTCCATCAGGATCTTGCCGATCGGCGAGCAGGAAAGCCCAGGTACAATGCCGTGGAACACTGTCCGGCCGCTCTGAAGCTGTCTTTGCTTGATTCCTAACTTCTCCATGGTATCCTTGTACAGGATATTGATGCTGCTGCCCCCGTCTATCAGAACTCGCGAGAAACGCGCGGCCCGTTTGTCTGTAGCAAAGGTGGCGTCCAGGACCAAGGCGTAGGAGCCCGGACTCGGCATCCCTTCTAGGTGGTCAGCCCTGCTCCAGCTGATGGGCTTCTCAGACCAGTGCATGAACTCTGGCATCTCTAAGGCTACTGCGTTCACCTCTTGTTGCTGCAGCCGCCTGCTGCGTCGATCATCAGCCATACTGGTGAACACCACGTAGGCTCCGTGTTCTTCAGGGTATTCGTCTTGTACTGCGCCGACTGGCCTGACTGCCGGCTGCTGGGGCGGAGGCGGAGGCGGCTGCCCAGCAGGCGGGGGTGGCAGGAGGCCGTCTCCCTTGGCGATCCTGGTGAGCCAGTGGCACTTCCGGGTGGTGTGATTCGACGACTTTGTGCCGCTGTGGAACTTGCAAGGTCCATCGAAGGTCTGCTCGTAGGAGAAGTCTGGCAACTAGTTAGGCTTGCCGCCTTTCTGTCGCTTGGGCGGAGGCTGCTCTTCTGGCTGCTGGGCTTCAACGGTCGCGACCTGCCGGCTGCTGGAAGCCGGCTGCAGGGCCTTGCGCTTGTTGTCGCCCTGCTGTTGTCGCCGGCCGGCGTCTGCCGCCGGAGTTCTTGGAGCTTGAGGAGCCACTTTGCCAGTTGTGCTGATTTGAATTTCCGCCTTCATGGAGGAGTCGGCCATGGCGTACTTGTCTGCTATGATCAGCAGCTCGTCAAGGGTTTTTGGCTCACTGCAGAGGAGCTTGTGCTTGAGAAGGGTGCCTTCTCGACACCCGGCTGTGAAGTACTCGATGGCCTGCACCTCGTGGACGCCCTCGCAGGAGTTCCGGAGCTCAGCCCAACGCGTGAGGTAGTCGCGAGTCGACTCGTCAGGGCCTTGCACGCACAAGGAGAGCTGACGAGGCTTGGGAGGACGCTTGTACGTGCTGGTGAAGTTGCGGACGAACGCTTCAGTGAAGTCGACCCAGCTGTTGATGCTGCTGGGCTTTAGGCTATTCAGCCATGTCCGGGCCGTGCCCTGGAGCATGAGCGGAACGTACTTTATGGCGACACGCTTGTTGCCGTTTGCTATGCTGACAGCCGTGGAGTAGTCGACTAGCCAGTCTTCCGGCTTCACGGAGCCGGTATACTTGGGCGGGTCTCTTGGGAGCGTGAACCCTCTGGGAAAGGGCTCGTCCCGAATGCGGGGCCCGAAACAAGGAGGACCCAGCTCGTCTTCTTCTTCCAGCGCCAGGGACCGGTGAAGTCGGTCGATCCGGTGGTGGGCGTCATTCTCTCCAACTCCCTCTCGGCGGCCAAGGCGGTCACCAAGAGTCGGATGGTCAACAGGCGGCGGGGAGACTCGCCTCTCCTTACGGGGAGGGGGAGGCGGACAGTCGTCCCGTCGTTCCACTGCTCTCGGGCGGCCATCTCGGTCGCGCTATATGGTAATGCGAGTCCGACTGTGTCTAACAGCTGGCTCCTTGTTCTTTCTTCCTCGAGCGCTGCCAGTCGGCGTCCGAGACGTCACGCCTTCATCTCGGTGTGGGTTGTCGTTTGGCCGCTGTGGCGCCTCCGTGCGGCAGCCGGCCTCGTTCTGCGCGGCGGCCGCGTCGAGGAGCCGCTGGACTCGCTCCATCATGAGGCAGCGTTCTTCGCCCTCGAAATTGTCCAGCTCATCCGCCGCTGCCTGGGCGGCTCGGATGTTCTCCGCTGGTGTAGCGTACACGGGGCGGCTAGCCCCAAACATGCTGGCGATGGCTACGCCGCGCTGCTGGACCGCGCCAAGCCGGCTGGGCCCTACCGGGGCCGGTGAGCCGCCAACGGCGTGATCCATCTCCCGCTGGTAAGCTTCTGACAAGCGTCTCATGCTGGCCAGCTTCTTCGCACCTTCAACGAGCTGAAGGCGGCGCGCTTATAACGTCTCTGCGTCAGCATCTTCCGGAATGGGCGCAGTTAGGTCTTGCAGTGCCGTGCCGAGTGAGTCGGGCGCTCCTCCGCCAGGGGACTCGTCATGACTGATGACTAGCACCTCAATGACGGTGCTTCCGTCGCTCTCTGCGTGGGGGAGAGGTTCGTCGTAGACCACCACGTTGGTGGGGAACGTGTCGAGCGACGCGGTGTCGGAGTCGACCAGCATCGGGTCGGTGGAGCCTACGGACTCCAAGTCTACGGCAGGCCCACCGGAAACGTGGAGTTGATCGAGGAGGCCCGCGAGGAGGTTCTCGGGGCCACCCGTGCCTGCGTAGGACGCATGTTCGTCGGAGAGGCGGACCTCGCCGACAAGTTCGGCCAAGGAGCTGGCTGCGCAGGCGATCTCAATGCCGCGCAGCGCGTCGATGCAAACTTCGTCTAGCGTGCCTGGCTGGCTGCGCTCGCCAGGGAGGAAGAGGGTTCCCGTCCAGAACAGATCTCCGGACGGCGGTGCACCAGGCCCCACGGTGGGTGCCAAATGTCGGGGTTTGGTGCGACATATGCCAACGGATGGCTTATCATGGTGGGGGCGAGTAGAACGTCGCCGGTGCCTGGAAATGGGATGAGGCGAAGACATGCACGCCAGCAAATCTTACCCAGATCTAGGGCTCTCCGGGGTGATAATACCCGTACTGCTGCTCCGCGGGGTCTCCGCATGATCAGTATGGCCAAGTGTTTACACGGTTGCTCCTTGAGCTGTTTCTTAGAGGTAGGAGAGGGCAAGGCTAGCTCTCTCCTTCTATCTGGTATGGTCTAGAGCTACCGGGTTCCAACCCTTTGCATGGGTGCCCTGGGGGGTTTATATAGGCCTACCCCCCAGGGGTACAATGGTAATTCGTCTGGGCGCGGGCCCAGCCGTCAGTGCCTTTGGCCTCCGATTTCTCCGTCGACTGCTGGGGCCCGCCGATTGGTGGGCCCCGCCGACTGGTCTGGTACAGAGCCGACAGGCCGCGTCCGCCACGGGCGGGTCTTGCCAGCTACTGATTACTGTAGCCGTGCTTCTGATGACGCGGGCTTGGTCATGGGGTCGTGGCAACAGTCCCGCCGCCTGGCGGGCGATCACTATTGCCACTCCCCATCACATCTTGATTAATGGCGCATGGGGCCCAGGGGAGGGCTCGGCCGACTCCCCGGGCCGACTCCTGACGGATCCGACTGGCGGTCCTCTCACCGTCTCCTAGGGTCTCACTGACTGGTAGGACCTGCTGCTTCCGGGCCGTTCAGACAAGCTGTCGTGGGCGCAGGACTCGGTACTGTGGTGCTGATGTCAGGGCCGGTAGGGCAATAGTGCCACGCCGCACGGAGATCTTCCCGAGTACGGCGTGTTGTGGCCATGCCTGCCCTTGGTAAGGGGTGGGAGTGGGCTTCACTGTAGCCACGCCCCTGCCCTGTCCCTTTCGATGAGGTCATGGGTTTGTTGGAGTCGCCGGCCGACTCCCCAAAGCCGGCTTCTCTGGAAGTCATCCCTGGGACTCGGCCGTGAGCGGGCAGTCGGCCGCCCTGCCGTCGACTCCTTAGGAGGCGGCTCTTCGCCCTGGGGTCTTGAGGGGCGCAGTCTGCCCCGATGTCTTGAAAGGTTATGGGACTCGGGTTGGCTTACCTGTGGCCCATTACTCTGACAACGTGCAGTAGGTGCAAGTTGCCATCGTGAATTCAAGAAAGTTTGTTTTGCTTCCTCGGGAATCATGCCAAGTCAGTCATGCACGTGCGAAGTATACTATGGCTTGAGAGATTAGCTACCTCCATCCCATCGGTATTTCCTAGCACACCAAGCCACTGATTGATTTGTTCAAAGAAAAGAAGTTCATGTGCTAATCCTGAAGGGCCCGGACGGACATGCACAAGACTTCGTTATTCCAATGATGGTTCCCAATCAGAACTCGGTAGTGTTTCGTTGTAAGACTACTAAGTGGTCATGCTTGTTTGCGACAACGTGTTCACATGTGTTTAGCAGGACCAGCTCACGTTTTGGAGCTTGCTATCATAGTTCATTTTCCGAGAATCTCGCAACGTCATCTCGTCGATTTGTGTTGCAACTCTTCTTTTCAGACATGTTGAGTCTGAAGTATCCTGTATCTAACCTGATCTGAATCTCAGGCAGATATGATGGTTAGAACACTCCCAACATTTGCATTTTGTTCCCAGCTTGCACCGACATTGTACCAAATTTCCATGGGCTGCAATTCTCAGTAATTGTTGTTCTGGATCATCTTCAAAAGTGGTCCTACCATGGGTCCCATCCATTTTCGATGATAGGCAAAAATCATCCATTGCGTTGTCTTCAACAAGGTAGTCCACATCATCCATTCTAGTCCGGGTATGCCATCCCTTCGTACTCCGCCAAACGATTGTTGTGGTTTGCCTTAGGCTGGTATAAAGAGTTTCAATGAGCTATGGATCAAAAGTAATTCTTTTGCCACTTAAGGGAACAATCCAACGAGTCACTTTTCCCAAGGTGCCCCGTTACGGGATCATGGCCATTATTTCCACACCACCACGACGCCATCCACCATCTTTCTAAGTGTGGGATTGTTGCCCACCCAAATCAAACCCTGTCGTTTGTTCTTCCATCCCTCTCAATGTGTTCTGTGTCTCAACTCAAGATGTTTCAACATCTCATTCCGCGAGTGGATCTTGTATAGATCGATCTTCGAGAAGATCAATCCTAGTATAGTTTCTTCCTGTCGTCATCGCGTGGATGAAGATCTCAAAAGAGGGGATGTCAAGATCGACATGATGCAATGAATCAACATCTTCGAGAAGGGCAATCAGATCGTGAAGATTCTTTATCGGTGTTCCCTCTGTCTTCTTACCTCACGTCTTGAATCTCGGGACGAGATTCTTGTTTAGTGGGGGTGAGTTGTCACAACCGTAGATTTTGCTTGTAGCTAATTACCTGAGTGAGAATCATGCATCATGTCTAAATTCTGAAAGTTGAATTGAGGTTAGTTGAAACCCTCATAAATAACTTCAAAAATAATCAACATTAAAATCTTTTCAAAGAAGTCCAAGAAAATGTTCCTCTTAGTCTCTGAAAATATTGGCAAGAGGTAAAACTTAAAACAAAATTTTTGGAATCTCAGAGATATTTATTTTGGGCCTTTGAATTAAATCAATAACTATTTGCATTGGATATATCTTTATTAATTAATTAACATATGTTCAATAATTCTGATCTTTGGTGAAGGGCTTTGGAATAATCCAACTAGTCCCTACAAGAATTATCAGAAGCAACAAAAATGATTTAGTGTCTAAAACTAAATCAAAACAAATTACAGAAAATAGAAAACAGAAAGAATTAGAAAAGAGAGAGAGAGAGAAGAGCTCACCTAGCCACCTGGCGGCCCAACTGTGCAGCCCAGCCCAGCACCGCAGCCCCCCTCTGTCGTCTTCCTCCTCACGCCAGTAGGCAGGGCGCGTGGTCGCCGCGCGCGCGCCAGCTCCTGCTTCCACCGTGACGCCCCGGCTCTTCTGGATGTGCCACAGAGACGCCCAACGCTCCCTCTCGCTTCCCCTCCTCTCCTTGGACCTCACTCCCCTCTCTGCTCTCTCTCTTTCTCGCGACCGAGCGGAGCTCGTCGCCGCCAACGTGCACCACCGCGGCCACCGCCTCTCCCTCACTTCTCTGACTGGCCCAGAGGCTCCGCCTCGACCCCCACTTTCTTCCACCCAAGCCATGCCACCGCGGGAGCCCCACATCGCCGCCACGAGTCGTCTTCCCCGAGCACGACCGCCGGACCCATCGATGGATTCGCCGTCGCCAAGCCGTCCCCGAGCAAGCCGAGCCCCTCTTCGTGATCGCTGTGAGCTCTGCCACCGTTTCCCCCTCTCCCCCACTCCGTTGATTGCTGTAACCATCGCCCCCTTGATGACCGAAGCACGCTGCCGCACGAGCTCGTCGCCGACGAGGCTCCGGTGGCCAATCAGTCCCGTTCTTATGCTCGTTAGCTTTGTGAGAGCCCGTACAAACCTTAGGTGCTACCCGTTGACCCTCCCGTGCACGATGTCGTCATTTTCATTGGCGCCCGAACTCCCGCCACCGGCGCGAGCTCCATTCCGGCGAGCTCCGGTGCCCCCACAGCCACCCACCTGCTCCTCTGGATGCGGGCGAGCGAGGGCAACCCACTGGTGCCCTTGGCTTGACCCACGGCCGCCTGTAGCGCCCTCTCTGCCGTTACCCGAGCTCCGGCCGCTGCAAAGCTTGACGCCATCAGCACTGTAGACCACCCAGCCACTGCTGCTTGCTCCGTTG
Source organism: Triticum urartu (assembly GCF_003073215.2). Lineage (NCBI taxonomy): Eukaryota > Viridiplantae > Streptophyta > Magnoliopsida > Poales > Poaceae > Triticum > Triticum urartu. The sequence continues at coordinate 560,596,669 of NC_053024.1, forward strand.
GATGCGGATGAGCACCAGCTCCATGCAGAGCCCCTCCACCACTCGTTTGGTCGCCGGAGGAGCAAACCTGACACCCTCTGCCGTCTCTGGCTCCGCTGGCGATGAGCCGCGGGTCAACTCCGGCGAGTTGACCCATGTTTGACCCGTGTTTGACCCCCCAGGGTCACTGACGCATGGGCCCGCACTGTTAATTTTTTAGTTAGGTTTAGTTTAGTGCTAATTAACTTAGATTAGTGCTTAATCTAACACTAACTAACTCTGTTAAGTTAGTGATGACACTGACACGCGGGACCCACAGGTCAGGATTGACCTGGACCGCCCCCGTTGACCTGGTGACGTCACAGTGACGCTATGCTGACGCAATAAATATTTTCTGGATTTATTTTTATATAGGAAATTCCAGAAAATGTTGCAAACTTCAAAAATTCATAGAAATTAATCTGTAACTCCAAATGCAAAGATTTATATATGAAAAATGATAAAAAAATCCAATCTATCCATCTGTACTGGTTTCTTGCATGTTTAAACAAGTTAACTTGCTGTTTAGTGCAAAAACATGATAAGCACTATTTAAGATCACAAATGAGTTTGAACTTTGAATCTTTGGTTCAAAATAGCTCAAACCCATCTGGTTGTAGTTACATTAGCCCAACACACTCATTTTACCATGTCATGATCATGCATCATATTGTGCATTGCATTGATTGTGTTTCTTTCTCTATTGTCGGTATTTGTCCCCTCTTGATAGACGTGGTTTCGACGATGAGTTCGATGACACCGATGAAGAGCTATAATATCTTCAGAAGTGCCAGGCAAGCAAAACCCCCTTGTTCATTCCGATACAATCCCACTCTCTCACTCCTGCTCTCTTTTACTGCATTAGGACAACAACGATTCAACTTTACATGCTGCGGTAGTTGAACCCTTTTCCTCTGCATGACCTATCATTGCCACAGTAAATAGATGAAACCCACTAGCATGAGTAGGAGTTGTTTGAGCCCTGATGTGCCTACTCATTCATGTTTGTTTGTCATGCCTGCTACTGCTTAGAGTTGAGTCGGGTCTGATTCATCGGGGATGAATCGGAGGTGTGTAAACATGTCCTACTGTTGAGAGCTAAGTGTGTGAACACGATTTGGTAAAGGTAGCAGTGAGAGGCCATGTAGGAGTACATGGTGGGTTGTCTCATTGAAGCCGTCCTCAGGAACTGAGTTCTGTGTTTGTGATCCATGAAACAGTTACTACCACGCATTGGGCCCGAAACCAATGGACCCTCTCGGCTTCTTGATCACCCTTGTCCTTTGTCTAGGAGTTGCAACTAGTTTCTGGTGTTTATAGGATATGTGTTGGCGGCCCTGCGTAGTGTTGACCCTAGGGGTGGGCTATGATGCGGTAGATACACCGTGGCCGGGCATGCCGGGCGCCTGTTTGGTGTCTTGGAACCCTGTACACATCGTCCGGGGCCGTATGTGGAAACCTCGGCCGGACTCCCTATGGATGGAACCTGGATAGGCGATAAACTTGGACTAGAGACTTGAGTGTTTAGGTAGGCCGTGGCTGACACCCTCATTGGGCTTCCACTTGAAGGTTGCCGAGTACAAGTCGTGTAAACGGCGGTAAGTGGTGAGAGTGTGTGTGAAGAAGTACACCCTTGCAGGGTTAACATCATCTATTCGAATAGCCGTGTCCGCGGTAATGGACTTCTGAGTTGCCTATAACAGTTCATAGACAAGTGAAAGTGGATACTCTAAAACTCGCAAGATAAGTGTGAGTGCTATGGATGGCCTTCTCGTAGGGAGACGGGAGCGGATCCATAGTGGTGTATTGAATGGTGAATATGTGGACTCGTGTGCGCCACATCAAAAGAGTTTCTTGCAGTCGTAGTTCAGGTTAGCCACTGAGTCAAACCTGGCTTGCTGTAGTTAAACTCCACCACCCCCTTTATTGATACCGATGCATATGTAGATAGTTCTGATGTAAGTCTTGCTGGGTACATTTGTACTCACGTTTACCTATTTTATGTTTTGTAGAGAGACATTAGTATCGGTAGTAGTTCCGTGTGGACTTCGACGTTTAGCTTGATACCTCAGCTACGATCTTGTGCCCTCGGCAGGATCTGGTAGATAGTCAGGCTTGTTAGCCTTTTTCATTTATAGATGTCTGTACTCAGACATGTTAAGCTTTCGCATGTGCTTTGATTTGTATGCTATGATTGTTGGGTCATGAGACCCATGTTTGTAATTTCTCGCTCCTCGGAGCCTAATGAATAAATACTTGAGTCATAGAGTTATGTTGTGATGCCATGTTGTATTGACACATATCGAGCATATTGTGTGTATGATTGAAATGCTTGGTATGTGTGGGATCCGACAATCTAGTTGTCTATCCTTGGCAGCCTCTCTTATGGGGAAATGTAGTCTAGTGCTTCCATGAGCCATAGTAGTCCGCTACAGCTTGGTTCATCGGAGTCATGCTAGCCCAGCACTACTGCTCAGGACACTTGACTGGCCGGCATGTGTTTCACTTTGTTCCTGTGTCTGTCCCTTCGGGGAAATGTCACGCGGTGACATCCGGAGTCCTGCCTAGCCTACTACAGCCCGGGTTGCCGGAGTCCTGTTAGCCCAGTGCTACAGCCCGGATTCACACGCTGCTGACCGACATGCTCGATGTGATTCATGTATGCTTGTCCCCATAGGTTAGTGCCGTTTTGGGTTCACGACTAGCCATGTCGGCCCGGGTTCTCTGTCATATGGATGCTAGCGACACTATCATATACGTGAGCCAAAAGGCGCAAACGGTCCTGGGCCATGGTAAGGCGACACCCATGGGAATACCGTGCGTGAGGCCGCAAAGTAATATGAGGTGTTACCGGCTAGATCGATGTGACTTGGAATCGGGGTCTTGACATGGCAACAGTTTTCGAGGGTAGAGTATTCAACCCAAATTTATTGATTCGACACAAGGGGAGCCAAGAATATTCTCAAGTATTAGCAGCTGAGTTGTCAATTGAACCACACCTGGTAACTTAATGTCTGCAGCAAAGTGTTTAGTAGCAAAGTAATATGATAGTAGATGTAATGGTAGCAAAAGGTAATGATAACAAAAGTAATATTTTTGGTGTTTTGTAGTGATTGTAACAATAGCAACGGAAAAGTAAATAAGCAAAGAACAATATATAGAAAGCTTGTAGGGAATGGATCGGTGATAGAGAATTATGCCGGATGCGGTTCATCATGTAACAGTCATAACCTAGGGTGACACAAAACTAGCTCCAATTCATCAATGTAATGTAGGCATGCATTCCGAATAGAGTCATGCGTGCTTATGGAAAAGAACTTGCATGACATCTTTTGTCCTACCCTCCCGTGGCAGCGGGGTCCTAGCAGAAACTAAAGGATATTAAGGCCTCCTTTTAATAGAGTACCGGACCAAAGCATTAACACATAGTGAATACATGAACTCCTCAAACTACGGTCATCACCAGGAGTGGTCCCGATTATTGTCACTTCGGGGTTGCCAGATCATAACACATAGTAGGTGACTATAGACTTGCAAGATAGGATCAAGAAAGCACATATATTCATGAAAACATAATAGGTTCAGATCTGAAATCATGGCACTCGGGCCCTAGTGACAAGCATTAAGCATAGCAAAGTCATAGCAACATCAATCTCAGAACATAGTGGATACTAGGGATCAAACCCTAACAAAACTAACTCGATTACATGATAAATATCATCCAACCCATCACCGTCCAGCAAGCCTACGATGGAATTACTCATGCACGGCGGTGAGCATCATGAAATTGGTGATGGAGGAAGGTTGATGATGATGATGGCGACGGATTCCCCTCTTCGGAGCACCGAACGGACTCCAGATCAGCCCTCCCAAGAGGTTTTAGGGCTTGGCGGCGGCTCCATATCGTAAAATGTGATGGATCCTTCTATCCTATTTTTTCTCCGCGAACGCAAATATATGGAGTCAAGGTTGAGGTCAGTGGAGCTCCAGGGGGCCCACAAGGTAGGGGGCGTGCCCAGGGGGGCAGGCGCGCCCCCTCCCTCGTGGCTAGGGTGTGGGCCCCCTGGCCTTGATCTTTTGCCAGTATTTTTATTATTTTCAAAAAGACGCTCCGTGGAGTTTCAGGTCATTCCGAGAACTTTTGTTTCTGAACATAAATAACACCATGGCAATTCTAGTGAAAACAGCGTTAGTCCGGGTTAGTTCCATTTAAATCATGCAAGTTAGAGTCCAAAACAAGGGTAAAAGTGTTTGGAAAAGTAGATTCGACGGAGACGTATCAACTCCCCCAAGTTTAAACCTTTGCTTGTCCTCAAGCAATTCAGTTGATAAACTGAAAGTGATAAAGAAAAACTTTTACAAACTCTGTTTGCTCTTGTTGTTGTAAATATGTAAAGCCAGCATTCAAGTTTTCAGCAAAGATTATAGACTAACCATATTCACAATAACGCATAGGTCTCATGTTTACTCATATCAATGGCATAATCAACTAGCTAGCAATAATAATAAATCTCGGATGACAACACTTTCTCAAAACAATCATAATATGATATAACAAGATGGTATCTTGCTAACCCTTTCTGAGACCGCAAAATATAAATGCATAGCACCTTTAAAGATCAAGGACTGACTAGACATTGTAATTCATGGTAAAAGAGATCTAGTCAAGTCATACTCAATGTAAACTAACAGTAATGAATGCAAATGACAGTGGTGCTCTCCAACTGGTGCTTTTTAATAAGAGGATGATGACTCAACATAAAAGTAAATAGATAGGCCCTTCGCAGCGGGAAGCAGGGATTTGTAGAGGTGCTAGAGCTCGGTTTTGAAATAGAGATGAACAATATTTTGAGGGGCATACTTTCATTGTCAACATAACAACCAAGAGATGGCGATATCTTCCATGCTACACACATTATAGGCGGTTCCCAAATAGAATGGTAAAGTTTATACTCCCCCTCCACCGACAAGCATGAATCCATGGCTTGCTCGAAACAACGAGTGCCTCCAACTAACAAGAGTCCCAGGGGGAGTTTTGTTTGCAATTATTTTGATTTGATTTGCATAAAGCATGGGACTGGTCATCCCGGTGACCAACCATTTTCCCGTGAGTGAGGAGCGTAGTCCACTCCTCTTGAGAATAACCCGCCTAACATGGAAGATATGGACATCCCTAGTTGATACATGAGCTATTCGAGCATACAAAACATGATATTTATTTGAAGGTTTGGAGTTTGGCACATACAAATTTACTTGGAACGGCAGGTAGATACCGTATATAGGCTGGTATGGTGGACTCTTATGGAATAACTTTGGGGTTTATGGAGTTGGATGCAAAAGCAGTATTCTCGCTTAGTATAGGTGAAGGCTAGAAAAAGACTGGGAAGCGACCAGCTAGAGAGCAACAACAGTCATGAACATGCATTAAAATTAATCAGCACCGAATGCAAGCATGAGTAGGATATAATCCACCATGAACATAAATATCACTACAAAAAAAGACACATCCGTGACATTTTGGGCCGAATAATTTTTTTTCTGTCACACATATGACACTTCTATGACGATAATTGTGACAAACCCCGGTATCATCATAGATGTGGTCGGCTCCTACTTCTATGACAAAAAATCATGACAAAAAATGGGCTTTTCATCCTGGGCGGGCCGGACACGCAGCTGCATGACATTCTTTGGGCCGTCCATGACGGAAAAAACCATGGTAGAAGCGAGGGCGAGGAAAATTTCGGGGAGTTCCCGGTTACGGTGGGAGGTCGGGGGCCGAGCGATGCGTGTTTCTCTCGTACACGTACGTGCGTGTGTGCGAGGCCTTTGCTCTAACTGAACCCGAGCGAGGCGTTGGGCTCTAACTGAACCCAAGCGATTGCACTGCAGGCTACGTGTTACGGAACCCGAGCGATCGATCGATGGCTGTTAACTGAACCCGATCAAGCGATTCCTTCGCTACTGCTGCTAACTGAAGCCGATCGATGCTGCCTCTGGATGAACAGTGAGCGTTGCGGGGGGGTTTGGATGAACAGTTACCGGTCGGGGTGGATGAACAGGACCCTGTGGTATTGCCTTTGGATGAACAGGACTCCGATCGATCAAGCCAGTTGGGGCTGGATGAAGAGGACCCCGTGGAGGGCTAGATGAACAGGACCACCCTGTGGAGGGCAAGATGAACAGTAGACGGTGGAGGGCAGGATGAACAGTAGCCCGTGGAGGGGTGGTGGAACAGGAGCCCGTGGAGAGGGCTGGTTGAACAGTAGCCGGTGGAGTAGCGCGCGGTGGAGGCTGGATGAACAGGAGCCCGTGGATGAACAGTCGCAGGTGGAGGCTGGAGGAGGTCGACGGTGGATGAACAGTAGCTCGTGGAGGCTGGAGGGGGTCGACAGTGGAGATGAACAGTATCCCATGGAGTCCCATTTTGCGGTACGCCACACCCCTCCCGATGAACAGGACCTCCGTTTCGACAGTAGCGCTCCAACACAAGTCCGTTTCCTCTGTTTTGCGGTACGCCACACCCCTCCCGATCAACAGGACCCCCATTTCGACCGTAGGAGGTCCGTTTCCTCCATTTTGCGGTATGCCACACCCCTCCCGATGAACAGGATCCCGTTTCGAACGTGGCCGGTCGAACACAAGGCCGTTTCCTCCGTTCTGCGGTACGCCATGCCTCGTTTCCATTGCCTGTTCCGTCCAAGCCCTCCCGATGAACACGACACATTTTGTTGCCTCCCCATGAACACGATGCATTCCGTTGCCTCCCCATGAACATGACGCATTCTGTTGCCTCCCCATGAACACGGCGACGACGCTATTTCTCCGTTCCGACCCAGCCATGTACACGAGCCCTGGCTGTACGTATGTGCGAGTAGGCGTTTGATACCCCGCCCGTATGTACACATACGTGGCCGTATTTTCTTTCTTGCACCCTGGCCGCCTCTACTACGACACGTGCACGCCTCTACATCGACCAGTATATATGTACGTACACGTTCGCGACCAGAATGGCAACGCTACATACGCTTCGACCAGGTGGGTCCCGACTGTCAGGCACTTCCTTGCGTGCGAAGATGTAGCTGGTGGGTCCCAACAGTCAGGGGGGCGAAATGCGGTGGCCCGTCCGGTGGGTCCCGCTGTCAGGTGGAGGAATAATTATTTTGCACGTAATAAGGAGGCACTTCCTTGCTGCGGCCGTGGACCCAGCTATCAGCCTCTCCACGTATAGTCCACGTCCGATGGAAGCCGTTCCTTGACCACGTTGACCACGCCGCGCCGAGAGCACCAGGGCGGTGGACGACGGCGAGGCCTAGGAAGGGGACAACGCGGAGCCGGGGAAGACGCGGCAGTGGATGCCCATGCATAGAGGAGTACGAGGGTTCACTGGTTCGCTGCGGTGTGAGGCTGCCGTCGCCGCAGAATAACAGGGGGTGTGGGTGAGTAGAGGGATGGCCTGGCCAGCGGTGGGAGTAGTAGGGGGCGGTGAGGCCTCCGCCACATCGCAGCCGGCTACGGGAGGCAGGAGCACGAGGCACGACCGACGCTGGTTTGGGCGGCTGGAGCAAGAAGACCAGAGGTTGAAGAAGCACTACGGCCGTTGGATGGACATCATACGGTCACTGGAGCTAGAATCGTGCATATTGACTAAGTTAACAAAGCCCTCCGTCCCTGTCAACTTAGTAGGCCCACAAGTCAGCCTGCCACTATACTGGGTCCCAACTAATAAGGGGAGTATTCATTTTTTTGTGCGTAATAAGGAGGCACTTCCTTGCATGCGAAGATATAGCTGGTGGGTCCGAGCTGTCAGCGGCGGTAACATTTTTTCGTGAAATATAGAGGCCCTTTCGGTGGGTCCCTGATGTCAGTTGGAGGAATCATTATTTTGCGCATAATAAGGAGGCATTTCCTTGCGTGCGGCCGTGGACCCAGCTGTTGGCCTCTCCACGTAAAGTCCACTTCAGATGCATGTCTGTCGTTGACCACGTTGACCAGGCCGTGTCGAGAGCACCAGGGTGGTGGACGACGGTGAGGCCTAGGAAGGGAACGACACAGAGGCTGGGAAGACTCGGCAGTTGTTTCCCACGCGGAGGGGAGTACGACTGTACGAGGGTTTACTGGTTCGTCTGCCATCGCCGGAGAATAACAGCAGGTGTGGGTGAGTAGAGGGATGGCTAGGCCAGCGATGGGAGTACGATGGGGCGGTGAGGCCTACGCGGCAGCAGAGCCGGCCGCAGGGAGGAGGGAGCAGGCAGTCCCGCCGGCGCCTGTTTGAGCGGCTGGAGCAGGAAGAGCAGAGATTGAAGAAGCATGACGGCCGTTGGATGGCCATCCAATAGTCACTGCTTGTGCGTCAACCTTTTTTTAGGAAAGCCTCAAATCTGTGGAGAACAGCATACAACCCATCTGCCATTATTTCTAATAATTTACAGCCCATTTGCTAATTATTAAGGTTTTTTTGGAGCCCATATTCTTTTTGTTAGCACTACAGCCCATATTGTGGCCACGGTTAAAAAATTATACGAAATTTTGCATATTTCGGTGCACTCCGAACTGTTTTTAATCCCGAAATTTTGACTCACATTCAAACTGATTTTAAAAATAAATGTATATCAATATAAAATCCAACAAATTCTCCACGCATAAAAATTAATGTAATTTCAAATCTCGAAATGAAAAAAAGATATTTGAAACTAATTGCCGGTTTGATGTGTTTTAAAAATGTACAGCCCATTTCTCATTACTGATGGGCCATTTTCTTGGCCAGCCGAATGAAAGCTCTCCTCGTCTTGAAAGATTTGCAGCCCAACAGGCCTGACAAAGCGACTTACTTGGCAAATCACAAAAAAATTGGGCTGTGGCCGTGGACCCAGCTATCAGCCTCTCCACGTACAGTACTCTTCCAATGGAATGTCATTGACCACGTTGACCATGCCGCGCCGAGAGCACCAAGGCGGTGGACGACGACGAGGCCTAGGAAGGGGACAACGCGGAGCCGGGGAAGACGCGGAAGTGGATGCCCACGCGGAGAGGAGTACGAGGGTTCACTGGTTCGGCTGCGGTGTGAGGCTGCCGTCGCCACAGGGCCTGGCTAGCGGTGGGAGTAGTAGGGGGCGATGAGGCCTCATCGGCAGCACAGCGGGCCACTGGAGGCAGGAGCAGGCGGTCTCCCCGGTGTTGGTTTGGGCGGTTGGTGCAAGAAGAGCAGCGATTGAAGAAGCAGCAGGACCGTTCGATTCAAATCCAACGGTTACTGCTGCTAGAATCGTTTGTTGACTAAGTTGACAAGCCCTGCGTACGCGTCAACTTAGTAGGCCCACATGTCAGCCTCCCAACCGGTGCGCCCCAGATGTCAGTGGGAGGAATCATTTTTTTCGCATAATAAGGAGGCAGTTGATTGCGTGCGGCCAGACCAGCGGAGGGAGTAGGGTGGGCCGGGGAAGCCTGCGCGGCATCACAGCAGGCCACAAGAGGAGGGAGCAGGCAGTCCCGCCAGTGCTAGTTTAGGCGACTGAAGCAGGAAGATCAGAGATTGAAGAAGCACATCGGCCGTTGGATGGACATCCAACAGTAACTGCTGCTAGAATCGTGCGTTCACTGACAAAGCCTTGCGTAAACAAGTCAGCCTCGAAATCTGTGGCGTGTACATCCCATTTGCTATTATTTTTATATTTTTTACTTATTTTCTAATTCATATGGAATTTATTGCAGCCCGTTTTCCATTTTTAGAATTGCTGGCCATTTTCTGGTCAGTACCAGGGTCAAAAAATTAACTAAATATGTGGGAAATTTTGAAAATTCGCAAATTTTTGCTGGGGAACAAAATATTCTTAATCCAAAAATTAATAGCCATACTAAAACAAATTTAAAATAAATTAGTACTATGTCATGTTAAATCCAATGAAATACGTATAAGATATCAGTGAAGAACAAAAACAAAAAAAGAAACTTATATCCCATTTGCTATAATTTTTTTGGAATTTTCAACCCCTTTTGATATTACTTTTAACAGACATTGACCATACTCTTAAGCCATGCCGGAAAGCATCCCTCCTCGTCTTGAAAGATTTGCAGCCCAGCAATTCGGAGAAAACAAATAGGCCTAGCTTGGGTATTCTTCAAAAAGAAATGTTGGGCTACCTATTTTCCCAAAGAACTAGTGCATGAGCATTTATCTTTATTTATTTATTTATTTATTTACTTATTTATGTTTAGGGGACCATGAGCATTTACCTGGGCCAGATTCATGTGAGAGCCTCCCTTCCAGTTAATTATGGGCTTCTCTATTGGGCCTTCATCAGTGGGCTGCATGTTATCAATAAGTGGAAAAGGTGTTCTGAGTTTCAAAAAAAATGTGTTCTGTATGATAAATAGTATGCGCTACATATGGTAGGGGGCACTAAAGGATCGAACCATGCAACGACTTCGAAAACATTGTGTTTATCGTTCTAACAACACATTTATTCAACCAACAGATGAAATATACTACTGATTGTACATTGAAAACAGTAGCAGCAGCAACCAGGCTGGGGGTGCAACAGAAGCAGTAAGCAAGCCAGAAGAGTGAAGACGCGGCTCTCTCTTCCAAACCAAACATCAGCCATAATTACAAAAGGGCTACCAAAAAAGAACAAGTGTATGCATCAAACTAAATAAAGATCCTACTACACCAAGTGTACGCATCTAACTAACTGGCTCAGTTAGACGTTACTATTTATTAAGCTGTGGAGATTGGCTCACGGCTTGAACCAGATGGGTGCCTGACGGGGGAAACTCCAGCCAGCAGGTCGAAGTCTGATACTTTCGACCCTCTCTCCTACTTTGGGCTGCAGAGCGTGGCGGCACATATCAGGGTATGGTGCATGCAGAGACGCATGGTACGCTGTGTACACACAATTTTGCCTGATGAAAAAAACCGCGCTGCCATCATGATCCTTGCCGTCGGTTATCTCCTGGTTAATCGGATAATTCAGTCCGACAAACAGAGAACGTGTACCACGGATACTTACCAGCCTCCAGTCAAAAATTCCTGAAGGCCCAGAGAAGCTGGGATCCTGCTCAAAGACCTTGCCGTGACTGTGATTGTATTCCGCAAAACAACACGTCCGGTACGTGCGAACGATCATCAATCTTTCACCGTTGTCTGATCGAGCCAGGAACCACCTGCAACTGCCTTGCCACTTTTCTTTGAAAGGTTCTCGGATTAGGAAGGGTGGGGACACCAGGTGGCCTACAACATCATATCAAGTTGGAGTCAAATAAAAAAGGGCTGTTGGTTTAGTCAATCTTAAGAATAGCATGTTATGAGCATGAATATTTTTTCAGCAAATGTTGACAGTAATATAAGCAAGCCATCATGATATCATAGGAAAGTAACATACTGTAGTAACTGCCGTTTGTAGCAATGACTGGAGTAGGCCAGCAATACGTCCATCCATAGAAGGAGTCGACAGCGTAAATGAAGCCCTTGTGTTCAATGGCATCAGAGAACCATGGAGGATGTATGATCCTGCGATGGACGTGCAGATTTATCCACTTATCGCAGTGACCTGTCAGATAGGCGAGATCGCGGTTGAAGAACGCAATTAGCTTGAAGTCTTTATAATTCGCAGATCTTGTGGACACTTGGCAGATTACAACCTTGAGCAAATCAAACTTGGTATCATGTTGGCTACTGTAAGATTCCAAGTATTCCAGGCCGCAGTGCCAAAGCAGTGCAGTGTTAATCGAAGGAAGGGGGGTCAATCGCCGGGTGTAGATCTCCACGAGCATCCAGCTGCTGCGACCGTCGACGAGCACCATCCAAGACGTGTTCATGCCGACCCAGTACATACCGTTAATGTAGTTGAGGCTGACGGGGATCGTATCGCAGTCAAGGGGGTTGATGCTCGCCACCCTACGATTGTTATGCTGCATGACACGCCGTTTCTTCAGATCAGGCGGCATTAGCAAGCAAGGAGCTGGCTTAAAAAGCTCCGGCCTGAGGGCTTTGAGTAAACGGTACAGCCCTGACGAGCACGCGGCGAGCGGCATGGTACTGAGATTTTCCACACGTGAAACAATGAGCTTGATTACCTCTGTGGGGAGCGAATTCCAGCCACTCTTTCGGCGGACGCTGCTCGGTTCTGTCATTGTTAGTGCTTGGGTTTCGGACGAGGGGGGGGGAGGCGCCTTAGCGGGGATGGAAGATTGGACGAGATTATGTGCGGACAAAGATGGAGAAGCGAATATGTGCTACACGAAGTGGACAGGTGATGATGACTACAACACGCCGCTTGACTTACGAGACACATACCAGCAGCATAGGGTCATGTCGATGCCAGACAACTTGCTTGAGTGATCACAGTACTGGTACTCCCTACAATGCTATGCCCTAACTTGCTTGAGTAGAGTAGTAGAGTAGGACTCTGATCTACTACTAGCACCGGAGGAGTAGTATATTCTAATCTAAAATAGTTACAAACTTCAATGCCCGAGCGTGGAACGACTACGAACTGTGCTCAAAGACCGTGTCTACGTGGTGTTTGGACATGTGCGACAACCTCAACGCCAACGGTGCTGCTCCCGTTGCACCGTGTGTGTTTCTGTTCTTCCTGTTCGAAATCGTGGTAGAATTCATGTTTCTACTCTATATCCTACTACTATGCTAGTCCACATTATTAGTTTCATCTCTGTTATAGCTGTCATGATTTATTTTGTGCTTATTCGGATTAAATCTCGTAGTAACTTGCTCATATATTCAACTGGCGCAACGTCCCCTATAGCCACTTTCGTTTCATGGACAGCCTGGTCGATGTTGGAATTTTGCTAGTAGGCCTTTATAAGGTGAGCTCTTCTACCACTTGTATGAGCATGAGAAGAGGAGACCTACACGCGTGCTCCTCCTCCTCGCTCGCCTCGCCACGCCACGCCTCGTCACGACGCTCCGCTGGTTGCGGGATTGAGCCGAGCCGAGGACAGAGCTATATTCCCATGACCTACCCGGCCCGCACTATATTGTTTCTCACCACCGTTTCAGATCATTGTGCCGCCAAGCAAGTCTTCTCCATCCCTCCTTTCGGTGTGCACCGGGAGAAGGGACAACAGGCCTCCGGAACCCCGCCTCTCGTGATCCTATACGGGAGAGGGGCGATTAGGTTCTTGGGGAGCGCACTCGCGCGACTGCTGGCAGCGACGACTTCGTGAACGATGACTTCTTCCCCGACCTCGGCAACCTCATCCTCGACATGGGCGACAACATCAACGCCGGCAGCCAGTGAGATACAGGGTGTAGGAAGCGGTTTGGGAATTTGCATGCCTTTCCAACCAGTGAGATACTCCGTACAAAGTACGACAGAGAAATAACCACAGAGAAGGAAGCTAAAAGTAAACAATCAAACGAGCATTTTTGCATTTGTTTTGCATTGAATCGTTTCACAAGCTTGACTAGTGCTGTTTTTCTACTTTTATAGAAACCACATCGTAATGTTAAAACGTGCATGTGCACGTACATAAGTAATAGTAGTACTCCCTCCGTCTAGGTGTATAAGTCTTCCCTCCTTCTTGGTCACGATGCACAACCGAAGATGACTTATTGACCTGGACGGAGGGAGTAGCACAGTCTACAAGCATATATCGAGAGAGACGTGTAGTGCGATAGTATATAGTAAAGTTTGTGATATATGCACGTACTTGCAAAATGCGTACGAATACACAAGGTTTTCAAACTTTCCCTTTTACATACTTAATTAAGGACGCTAAAAATTCCTGAACGTTCGGGATTTATCGTTTGCGTCCCAAAACTAATGAGATCGCCTTACGAAACAAAAATTATACTCCTCCTAAAAGCCACGGCGCTCGCAGGAGCGCTTGCGGCGCACCACGAGTGCCCTGGTGCGCGGCCGTTTCCCAGCGCACCGACACAATGCCTCTTCCTCAGCCTCGCAACTTGCGAGGTGCTGGTTGGCGGCTTGCCGGCGGGCGAGCGCGATCTCACTGGTTTGGTGATCCGGCACCAACAGGTACTCCTCCTCGCTGGAAGCGTGCACCCGGTCCACGTACCTCCAAGCATAGATGAGGCGCTTGGGCCCGACTGCACTCAAGGCGTCGGCACAGGCGTCTTCCGCCACCCTCACGGCCCTCGCACGAGCCTTCTGCCAAAGAGCAAATTGCCTGACTCTCTCGGACGTGACATAGGCCTCCCAGGCAGCTTGTTCCGCGGTGCGCTTCTCTTCCTCGGCCTTATTCTCCGCCTCTATTTTGGCGCGCTCTGCTGGAGGCAAAGCCTCCCACAAGGTGACATCCATTTCTTTCCAAAGCTCCTCAAGGCTGGGGGGCTCGGCGAGCGGCGCGGTGTTCTCCTCGTAGCGGGGAGTCGACGCGTCCTCCGACGCGCGTGCTGGCGAGATTGGGAACACCAACGCGTCCACCTCGACGCGTCGTGGTGAGGAGCGGAACGCCGACGCATCCTCCTTGACTAGTGGCGGCGAGGAACGGAACGGCGACGTGTCGCGTCGCGGCGAGGAGCGGAACGCTGACGCGTCCTCCTCGACTAGTGGCGGCGAGGAACGGAACAGCGACGCGTCGCGTAGCAGCGAGGAGCGGAACACCAACGCGTCCTCCTCGACTAGTGGCGGCGAGGAATGGAACCACGATGCGTGACCATCCGCACGATGCAGCGAGGGGCTCCTAGGGCTTGGGAGGGGCGATGCCATGGTGGTCGACGTGAGAGGGAGGGGGAGGAGATAGCGATGAACGTGAACGTGAGGGGGAGGAGATAGCGATGTCGTGGGAGGCGCAGTATTTATAGCGAGCAATGGCACACCTACGTAAGATATGGACTGAGATGCACTGACTTAACTGCCGGTCCAGTTGCGTCACTGACATGTGGGCCAGACCCCTGTTGGGCCCATATGTCAGTGAACGAATGCACCTGCAGTTAAGTAACAGCTACGTGGGCATATTTGTTGGAGTAAATTACGGGGGAGCGAAGGGGTGGAAATATTGCTGGTCACAACGGATTGGACGAGCGTGGGGGGAGGAGAGTCATGCATGCAGATTTTTTCACACGGGGTTAAGTGGTGGGACCGCCGGAGGGAGAAGGAGAGTTTGGCAGGCATATTGATCCACACATGGAGAGGAAAAGATTTGGAGACGAACGGGCTTCCTGCAGGTATGTGGAACGGTGCATAATAAGTCATCTTGCATGCCGGGCTAGGTATAGTCTCAAGTCATTAAAAACAAACACTCCCCACACATGTTCATATTTCAAGGTGAACTAAATTATTGCATGCGGTGATTAAGGCTGGCCATAATGGTGGTATCTTAGCTGGTATCATGCACACGGGAATAGCAAACATGCTGATGTGGCAAAGAATTAAAGAAGAGAGGGGGGTTAGAGTAACTAGTGTTCATGCATGCATTGGTAAACACATTTTTTGTGGAGAACAACAACACTAGTTGAGTACTTTTGGAGACTTCGAAAACTATTCCACAATGTGTCAACATTCACAATGTCAAATCAATATTTTTACACTCATTATAAAACGTAGGTCTTATACTCATTATAATCAGTAGTCCCTCCGTCTAGGTAAGCAAGTCATCTTAGATTGTGCACTGTGACCAAGGAGGAGGGGAAAATGAGAGATCTTAATGTTTATTTGCTAATTAATAGCATTGCATGCAATGAACTAACCACGGCATGTCGTGTTTGGTAGTCTCAAGTCATTAAAAGCATGCACACCCACATCTCCTATTGGTTGATATGTCAAGAAACAAGAAACAAGGTAGAAGTTAATGCACCTGGAAGCCGACGCCAAGCGTAGAAGTACCACCGTCATGGACAATGAACTCACTCCCGTTGCCGACCATGACTCACAGAGGCCGCCGCGACCATCGTTCTCCTCCTCGATTAGTAATGTGTGTATTGAATCACTTAGCAGTACATGTGCAGTTCCAATTTTGTTCATACCTACCCTTCAAATTTCCTGGGTGCTATTGTTCCCGTAAAAGTAATTGGTTATAGCCTCCATTGTCCAACAGAATATCATTTTGTAATTGTGCGTCGCTCCTGTATCGCGCTGTGCTTGGGTAGGTTTTTCATCTACAACCAGTAGTGTGGCAAATGATGGAAAGGTTTTTAGAACTAGCAAAATGCCCATGCGTTGCACGCATCAAGATGCATTTGTATGAGTAGTTTATCTTGTTGGAGATGCTCTAACAGGGCAGACGAGTGCTTTAATGTTGCCCACAAGATGCACGAGTATTACTAGTAGTATAATTTTCTTGCCATGTTGAGATTTTAAAACCACGAGTGCGAACATGCAGAGGAGAAATGAAGACCAAACACGGGATATTTGGGACATCTTCAAGGAGTGTGGCAAGTTAAAGAGGAGCTGCACCGAACCTGTAAAACGAGCTTTGGTAAGTAACACCCTTTTAATTACTTTCGTGTAGCCTCGTGTTCTTCGATGTGTATATGTTGTAGTTTCTGTTTCTCTTAAGCGTGGTGTTCTTCGATGTGTAATAAGAAGAGTCTTAATCGCCCTAATGCTTTCGTTTTTATCTTGATGTAGGAAGTGGGTGTTCTCACCTTGTAGTCTGTTTTTATTTATTTTTTCCTTTTGAATTCACTTCTCCGAGTTTTGTTTATCTGGCTTCTACTAAATGGATCTAGGTTGCTCTGAGTATTGATCTAAAAAAGAAGTAACTTCATGTCACGATGCAGTTCCTGCGAGGAGGGAAGTATGGTCAACCTCGAGATCATGTTTCCAAAATGAGGCTGGATTACACACAAGGTGCCAGTTCCCTAAGGATGCTGGATTAGACACAAGGTGCAAATTCCCAGATGATGCTGGATTACACACAAGCCAGGTGGAGTCGTCAGTTGTTCGTGTCCTCGTGGCATTAGTAAAGGCTGAAAGAAAGCGTGCAGCAGCCCTTGAGAATGTAGCTGAGTTCCTGAAGAAGCGAAAATAGCAATCAGATGCTCTCTTCACCCAAGCCAAAGAAGCGATGGAAGAAGCCAGCAATAAGCTAGCAGAGGCAGAGCAGGCTAGGTGTCTCCTGCTATCTAAAACTGTTGTCAATACAAAATTTCCTTCATAATAGCTAGGTTCAAATGTTTATCCAGTCAGCATGCCTATTGTGATGTTCGTGCATCTACTGATGTGGCACAAAATGTTTTTTTCAGGTCATGTAATAACAGCAATTACTTTCCAAACAATAATAGACGAAGCATTGGACATGGTATAGTTCACGCGCAAGCCCGACATTCCAAGTTCAACTTCCACATCAAACTCATGTTCACAGATATCTGCACATTCATACATAATGTCCACAACCATGATTCACTTCAAAGCCAAAAAATGTGAGGAGAGTTATAAATAAAGAAAATCCTCTACTAGTTCCTGCTACCAGTGCGAGCACGACAAGTCAAGACCATGCATAAATTAATTATATTTCAGTCATTTTTTGTGTTCTAAAATGCCTGCCGGCTCATGGAAGGATGTGTTGCCGGCACACGCATGGATTCAATGAAGGCAGGCGGGGCAGTCTTAAGCTGGTTGCACGCGGCGAGGAGGCGTGCTCAGCCGGGCCTACAACGAGTGCGGCCCTCTTGGCCGGCGCGTCGGTTCAATGCCTGCGCTATGAGAGGTCGCGTCCGTGTCAGAGCAATCACTCCCTCCAGTCCTTTTTTGTTTGGGTATAACAAAATATCGTTTTCCATTCACATTTTACAAGTAAAGTTCGTGGACAAACTTTGACCCAAAGTACGATGGGGACTAGTAAACCAAAATGGAGGTAGTAGTTTTTTTTAATCGAAGAAGGGTTTCCCCTTCCGATTTTCATTAAAGAAAACCAGTATCTAAATCTAAACCATAGTATTTGCCCTAGAAATACCAGGTTCAACATCTCGCAACATAAACCCATACAACCTCCATCGCAAAAAAAACATACCATACAACCATAGCCAAGGAGGTACGTAGTACTATGAATTCCATTTTCGCTCCATACCAATCGTTCTAAAAACTACTTACTACTTATAACGTGCCAATGAAAATCGGAACTCTTAACCCCGCTAAAAAACGATATTTTAAACGTGGTTCTCAATCTGTGGCAACTGGCGAGCCACCGTGCTCGAAGTCGTTCACCTGTGGTCCCGACCATCAACTCCTACGGATCAAATTATCACGCGAGCTAACTATTCCTACAAAGGTGCTCCACCACGTACCCGGTACCCGCGAATGCAGCAATCGTGCCCCTAGGGTTTTAGGGTTTATTTGTTAATGTCGCCTTTACGTAACACTCATGTGTGCGAGACAGCGAGAGGCCGACTGCATGCGTGCGCCTCTTCTCTTTGTATATGTACTCCACCGTTTGTCTGGTGTCCAAAAAATTATAATAACTACTAGCAATGTGCCAATGCATTGCCACACGATCAAAGTAGATTAATTCATTAATACATATTCACCGATTTGATAGAAAAAAGTCTAGCTTTGAAATACGTATATCACTAAAAATATGTTATGTTTCACTCAAAATATTTTCCTTTGGCGGTTTTGATGAGATAAGGGAGGAATGTTGTTGGTTTCAAGATTCGAGAAGTGGTATATGTCTAATTTCTACTCTTACTAGCAAGATGCCCGTGCGTTCCACGGAACATCAAGATCTTGTGGGAGAAAAGGATGAACGAGGGAAGGCCTTATCTGCAAATGTGGTGAAGAGTGCGGGTAAATTGCCATATTTTCCTTCCTATCCATCAGATATAAATCGGACGACCTACATTGCAGGATGGCAGGCCCACCATCATCACCAACTCTATTTTTTATCCCTACTCTTATAATAAGCATTGTCGGTGATGATCGTGTGCCTGCCATCCTTATAGGCCGTCCGATCTATATCTGACGGATATGAATGAAACTATGGCAATTTTGCAAAAAGATACCCACACCCCTCTCCACATTTGCAAATAAGGCCTTCCCTCGTTCATCCTTTTCCCCCACAAGATAAACTACTCATACAAATGCATCTTGATGTTCCGTGCAACGCATGGGTATCTTGCTAGTTGTTGTAAAAAGCCCATGTGTATGTGAGAGAGGGGGCGAGTGGAGGAGGACGGAGTGCATGTGTGACCAAGACACAAGGAGTGTGTGTGCGATAGGTATCGACTTAAAATGAGGCGATAGTGTGTGTGTGCACGATCGAGAGGGCGTGTCTCAAGATGGGAAGAAAAATCTACATAGATACAAGGAGCGGGAGAGAGACATGTATGCGATGGTGGAAGCACGAGTGTGCGGGTGTATAAACCTATCTAGAGGCTAGCTAGTCGATAAATGTTTGTGAGAGAAATACGAGTCGGGGTGCGAAAGCGAGAGTTTTGTGTGTGTGAGAGAGAGATACAGTAGTCGGGAAGGGGAGTGGAAGCAGGAGTTGTGCGTGTGTGTCTGTGTGTGAGAGAGAGAGGAGATGATAGTCGGGGTTGTCTGATTGGTAAACAAATGAATAATGTCAGTCTGGCATGGAGACGAAAAGGAGATCGCAACAAATGTTGTGTCTATAGGAGAGATAGAGAGAGTAATTTTAGTGGTATGAGTCATATGTAGAGACATATAGGGTGTGTGAGAGAATCCCATAGAGAGAAAGACAAAGTGAAAGACGAGTGGAGACTGTGTGTTTGGCGGTGAAAAAGAAAGCTTAGGTACCGATTGATACCAGAGAACAGTAGAGACGCGAGAGATAATGAAAAGCGTGTAATTTATAATGATAGGGAGAGTGTGACACTTCTCAAGGGAGACATCGAGAGACCATGTTTGCGAGGATAGGAGCAACATGAAGTGAGCGTGCGGGTGAGCTGGAGAAAAGAGAGTGATAGCTACCTGAAGGAGCATGCATGCGAGAGAGATGGGCGTGAAAGGAGTGAACAAAAAAGGGATTCAAATATTTGAATTCGAGATGATGATACATGTAATCCATACTCGAACCAAAATTGATCTATCAAACATGCATACTCATATGAATTCACGCACATCTATGTTATTTAATATGTAGATATTACTGATCCATACATTTTAGTAGACCATAATTTGGTTAAATTTTTTTGAATTCAACCTTAAGATTTCGAGATCATTGTATTTGTAAATCATATTATACATATAAAGGAGCATAATTCTTTGTTGTGCTTTTGAAAGTATATATAAAAAATGATGTATATAGAATGTAATTCCAATTGAAAATGGATCCCGCCCGAAAAAATAGAATACAAACGTGATTCGAATTGAGTTGGCACGGTAAACGTGCACTCTGCAAAATTTGAACGAAGCGGGGAAAGTCGCAGTAACCGCCCGAAACAAAAATCTGCGAGATGGAAATCACTACTGCCTATCCCTGCCACGCAAAGCCCATATGCTGGATTTCTATAGGTTTCAATAGGGGTAGGTTTGTAATTTCACCCAAACGTGACGTAACCGCCTCTCACCCGGATTCATACACGGTGGGCGCCAAAACACAGTGTGTCTTCGGCCGAAATCGACTCCCTCCCCGATTCATATTCATACACGGTGGGCGCCAAAAACAAACTCCCGTCGGCAAATATTCGGTGTATGCGAGATTACCGTCCTATCCCCAACCGACTAGTGTTGCTGTGATGTAGTAGAAATTTGAAACGGGGGCTAAGTTTGTAAATTTCCTCGCATTTGAGACAAGCGCGCCCTGAATACATGGTTCCCCCCTTCCTCTCTACCTCCCTTTTCCCCATTCGTACTCCGTGCGCTCCAAAACACCCTCTCCACCCCACCCTCCTCCGTCCGCCGCCGTCTGCCACCCCATCCACCGCCATCCTCCTCCACCATGCCGGAGCTGATACCCCGACGCCGCCGTCCATTACAAGAGATCGACCTCTCTCATCCACGGCTTTGGACCGGGATCCTTGCATCCCGTCCTCTCGCTTCATCCCCATCGTCGTCCACGTTGCCAGCGCCGCTCCTACGACTGTCTCGTCCACCGCGCCCCGTCGCCACCGTCTACCCTCCTAGATCTGCTTCCACGCCGCCGACAGCCATCACTACCGCAGCATCGTCAAATTCTCAGCAGATGCGTACACGGCGCCGCACCAGAGGCGGTACTCTTTCGTATCTGCTCAACTTATTTATCGCAACAAGAAAATAGATCGACACCGCTTTACTCTGATTTCTTGTCTTGGTTGCGAAGTTGCCTTTGTCCGGTTTGCACCTTCAGATCCGCCATGGCACGCTCAACACCATACTCGCAATGCTTATGGTTTTCCCCTTTTATATTCCATACTAGTTAAATCACATTAGACTAAATTTCAAAATTGGGTCAATCGATTTTTCAGAGCTCGCCGGAGTTCACCCGTGCGATCAAAGGGGCTCGGGTGGGGATGGTGGTTGTGGGGGCGGTGGTGGGGCCTCGTCGAACGAAGAAAACTCGGGGGGGGGGGGGGGGGGGGGGGGGGGGGGGGGGGAACACAGGCGGTGGGGCCGGTGGTTCGGCCGGCGGCCCGTGCGGTGTTCTGTATGGGAAGCACACTATGTTCCTTGTTAGGAAGGGGAGCAGGGACATCTGCAGTCAACAGCTGATAGAGCTGGCCTGTACGTGATCGATAGGCTTTCAATTACTAGCAGCAATACAACATCGCAATTTCTAGCCAGTTCCACTTTCCCGATTTATATATCCTGGTTATGGTGTACCCCTGTTATGTACACTATGATCTGCCTAGTTGCTGTGTGCTCTTGTTATCATGGTTTGGCAATAAACTCTCTATACAGTATATTATGAACCTATCATCTGCCAGCTATCCTTACTTCTGGAGCCTATTTTTTGTGTACTTGTGCCAGATTATATAAATGCACGCACCATATTACAGCACACATGAGCTTTCTCATCAGAATCCAGTGATAGCACACAAGTGTTTACAGGGGCGCCCCTATATTAGAATATCATCTGCATTACAAAGATAATCTCACAACTATTTATGTTTTCATGGTTCTCAGATATTATAAGCAATTACAGTGAATATCAGAATCCGCGCATCAGAAGAATACTGTGGAACACTGCAATGACTTACAAAATTGGCAGCAAGGCATTGAGTGCCATTCTGGAAGCAATGAAACTCGTACACTCCCCACCTGTTGATTCTTGTTCAGAATATCATCCTAATGACTATTCTAACCTCAAGGAGTCAATGGTAGATGGCCTGTCCTGTTCACCCATCAAGGTGCCCGTTCTAATTTGGCAAGGTTTTATTGATTGTGCGTATCTTGCATATGTTGTCTTGAATTTCTTCTACTTTGTTGCACCGCCATCTGCTTAGTTTACTCATCATATATGTCGAGATGCCATGCCCATCCATTATCAATACATATTCCATCTGTCATCATACCATGTTTTTCCACTCAAATGTTGTTCTTGTGCATCAGACATCAAAAAGGAAGAGGGTGATTGCCGAACCTGAAGGAGCACCAGCAAAGTCCTTGAAAAACGTGGTGGTGCCGGAGAAATCAGACAGCACCCCACTTATATTGGTTGTACAAGCGGTGACACAAAACGTAGGACCGACTCCAGCAGACTGTACCCATACTTCACTGGCCACACCACTAGCCCCACCACACAGGACCTGCACTCCAGCAAAAGGTATACCGATTTCATTTGCCATAGCACTAGCTGTACCATAGAAAAATCCCACTCCAGCAAAAAGTACAGCAAGTCCACCGGCCGAAGACTTATCCCAACTGCAGAGACGACCAATTCCTGCAGATTGGAACCCCATTCCATTTATTCCTAGTTTAAAAGACAATGCTTTCAATGTTGTTAGGGACTACGTGCGCATATTCACATCATGGGAAGATTATTGTGAAGACAAACACCATTTTCACATCTTCCTGTCCAACTTACGTGTAAGTGCTATTATTCATGGTTATTATTTTCCTGTTTTCTGCTGATTGAACACCTCAATGATTTACATTACATTGTTGTAACTAGGCAAGGGTCAATCTAGATAGTCATGACGAGCAAAGCTTGCTTGTGCTTTTCAAGGAAGCATTGCAGCAGTATCGATGTTACCTGAGGAAATCACACTTTGATGGCAAGTCTATAAACGAATTTCTGGTGAAGTCTCCTGTGCTAAATCTAGAAAACATTGAAAGGAAAAACCTTGTTATGCACTGGTCTCGTTCCCAGGATGAGGTACTGTCTATGAAATCACATGACAATTTGAACTTCTACTTTTCCGCATGTGCCTTACGGATCTTTTTTGTAGGAAATCTGCTCGAAGAAGAATTCCGGTTTGACAAGAACGACAGGATATCACAAATATGCTGCCCGCTGCTTTGCTCTTGTTAGTACCTGTTGTCCTGTATCACTGTACTTGCATACATACCTGGTTCATTATGTGACAGCAGTATGCATGATAGCTTGCTTATCAATTGTTCGCTCCAAATTATCTGATCTGTATGAATGGTTACATTAGTGTAGAATATATCCAATGCCAATGTTTTTTTAGCTCTGCATTGTTCTTGTAAGTACATGCTATCCTTTATCAGTGTACTTATAATGACAGGTAGTTGTTCATGTACCATCACTCTGTTATTTTCCTTTGCCCTCCATTTTCTACACATCAGACCTATATTTACTCTTACCATAAGGTTGGTACTGAAGAAGTTTAGCTGTGCATTGCTCTTGGCTGTACCTTTTGCCTGTATCGCTACACTTACATTTATAGCTACTTGGTTATGTAGCATCACTCTTCATCTTATCTTAAATATTCTCCATTTTTTCGTATATCATCACATCTATATTTACTCTTAACAAAATGTAGAATAAAGGCAATGCTTTTGAAGAAGATTCTGTGGTAAACTTCTTGAATTGCCCCCCATCAGCATGGACAAGGCCTTTATAGAGCCTGTCTTCACCAATAATGTAAGTCTGTCCTTCTCAAGCCTTCAAACTTTGTTGTATATATTTGGTTAGGCATGACTGCAATAGCTATTTATTTTTGGTGTTTGCATCAAATTGCTTGTTTAAAGTTTATTATATGTAGTTCATAAACAAAAGTTCGTCCTTTCTCAATTTAAGTTTTCAGTTCTACAACCAAGTTCCTTCTTCATACCATGTAAATTAAACTATAAAGAGCAAGTGATCTTCTTTTGCACTGCATGTATGCTTCTGTTCTTCATCTGTAATCCAGTGGTGTGATGAACCTACCCACTACAGCACAGTGTCATATTCTGCAATGTCTTAACTATGAAAAATGTCATATCATTCTACTATTATTTAAACCGTCTCTTTATTTGCCAATATAAAATGGTATAAATTGATAGCACACTAACCATTGATACTTATGAGTTCTTGATCTGTAATCCAGTGGTGTCGTGAAGCTGCCAACTCCTTCACAATGTCATTTCCTGCCATGTCTTGACCTGGATAATACCATATTGTGTTAATGCAAATTTAAACTGTGTCACTTTATTCGTTAGTAAGAAATGTGATGAATTGTCAGCACTGATACTTTTATGTGCAAAACATGTCATCTTTCTGCTTGTTTATCTTTCAGAGTGAGGAAGATATAAGTGTTGAACAAGCACAGTCTCA
Source organism: Triticum urartu (assembly GCF_003073215.2). NCBI lineage: Eukaryota > Viridiplantae > Streptophyta > Magnoliopsida > Poales > Poaceae > Triticum > Triticum urartu. Next base: position 560,621,272 of record NC_053024.1, read on the forward strand.
TCATCTTGCTTAGTTGCTTGCGCTGCAGCTCCCCAGCAGGGCTAACCTTTCTTGAACTCTATTGAAGTGCTGTCGGTTTTGTATATTATTTTTTCGGCGTGTTTATTTGCACTGGTGGTGATCTTTGATGCCCAGTGTATGTAATCTGCTGTCTGCTTGTGCTTTATTACCATAGTGGCGAACTTTGATGCCAAGTGGATGTAATATGCCGTAATTTCTTTATTGTATAGTATAGGTTTTTTTCTTATTCACAATGCTGCAGTTATTTTATTGTATATTTATCCTGTCTTCGCAGTAAACCGGCCAAACCGTAAAATTACAGTACATAATCGGGCCGTCATGCAATCATGATGTAGGTTGGGCCTGAAACGTGCCGATTAACTCACGGGCCGGTAGCAGCCCGAAATGAACCCCGGCCCATGATTGTGCGAATCAAATCACGGGCTTTTAACAGGCCAAAAAATTGTCTCGGTCCTTGTTTGGCCCAATCAGATATCGGCTGCGAGCAGGCCGGATGCAAACCGGGTCGTAGTTAGGCCCAACTATATGACGGGCTTTTAACAGGCTGAAATTAATATAGGGCCGAAATGTTAAACGGGCCCTTAACAGGCCAAAACTAATATCAGGCTAAATTACTAAGTGGGCCTTTAGCAAGTGGGCCCAAAAGCATAGTGTCCAGTTGACGGGCCGAATCTGATATGGGCCATAATTAGGCGCAAAACCTCTTAAAGGGCCAGACCTGATCTGGGCCGTAATTTGGCCCAGAACGTGGTAGGCTTTTAACGGGCCGGATCTCATATGGGCCACTATTAGGCCCGGAGCGTGGCAGGCCATTAATAGACCGGATCAAATATGGGTGGGCATTTGGCCCAAAACATGGTAGCCAGTTAACGGGACGGCCTACTAGGGTCCTCAAAATCTTGTGGGCCTACAGCTGGGCCAGCCCATTAATGTCGGCGAAATCTCGTGGGCCTTTAGCTGGGCCGGCCCATTATGATTCGCTAGAATTTTGTGGGCCTTTACCTGGGCCGGCCTATTATGGCACACAAAAATCTTGTGGGCCTTTACCTGGACCGACACATTACGGCCCGCAAAATCTTGTGGGCCTTTAGCTGGGCCAGCCCATTATGGTCCACAAAATCTCGTGGGACTTTAGCTGGGCCGGCCCATTATGGTCCGCAAAATCTTGTGGGCCTTTAGTTGGGCCGACCCATTTAAACTTGTTGGGCCGTGCCACGTGTCGACGTATCATAGGCGCCTTATGTCCAGTGAGTGGATGACATCTGTCCCGACGATGAGCCGACACGTGTTTCCTCTAGCCAATGATGATTTTTCACGTGGAAAATCCCCATTGGCCGAGGCTGTTAAAGGGTTATCGGATCCAAAACCCGACCCGATAGTTTAACGGCGTTCTGTTACGGTGGATGCCACGTGTCGGTCACCCTTGACGAAAGCACTTCTGTGACGCGCGATTTATCGTCATGGAAGTGGACACTTCCGTCATGATAATTTTGGTAATGTCATGGAACACTTCTACGACAGCACAGGTATGACTATCTTGATTCTGTCATAAATTTGTCATGGATGTACATGCATGACAAAAAAGCGACCTACTGTGACAAACACGTATCATCACGGAAGTGTATTTTTTTGTAGTGTATCGTGAAGGCTATGTTGATTTTGTTTCAACTACATGCGTGAACATGTGCCAAGTCAAGTCACTTAAATCATTCAGAGGAGGATACCACCCTATCATACCACATCACAACCATTTTAATAGCATGTTGGCACGCAAGGTAAACCATTATATGCTCCTAGATAATTAAGCATGGCATAAGCAACTATGATCTCTAATTGTAATTGTAAACATGTTTATTCATAATAGGCTGAATCAGGAACGATGAACTAATCATATTTACAAAAACAAGAGAGGTCGAGTTCATACTAGCTTCAACCATCTCAATCAGTCCATCATATATCGTCATAATTGCCTTACACTTGCACGACCGAACGATGTGGATAATAATAATAGTGCACGTGCATTGGACTAAGCTGGAATTTGCAAGCATTCAATAAATAGGAGAAGACAAGGCAATGTGGGCTCTTTTGTCAGATCAACAATAATGCATATAAGAGCCACTTCAAAAATTTAATTATGGTCTTCTCCTATCGACCCCCAAAGAAAAGAAAAGAAATAAAACTATTTACACAGGAAAGCTCCCAACAAGCAAAAGCAGAACAGGAAATCTTTTTGGGTTTTCTTTTTAGTTACTACTACAAGCATGAAAGTAAATTAGCTAAAAGCTAGAACTAATTTTTTTCTTTTTCTTAAGTTTTATTAAACACACAAGAAGAAAGCATAAAAAGAGAAAATAAACTAGCATGGATGATACAATGAAAAATATGAGCACCAACATCTAGCAATGAGTGTGTGAACAAGAATGTAATGTCGGTGAGAAATACGTACTCCCCCAAGCTTAGGCTTTTAGCCTAAGTTGGTCTATGGCCACGGCTGGCCTGGCGGATATCCATAATAATAGTTGGGGTCGTACTGAGATGCAGCAGTCATTGCATCGTGGGCTGCAGCTTGGAGGCGAGCTGTCTCAACCCTCCTCTTATACTCCTCCGCCTCCTCTCTAGTTATAAAATATCTCCCTATTGCCTGAAAGTCAAAGAAAGTAGAAGCAGGGAGAGCGACGTGATAGGTGCGTCGTCTGTCAAAGATTAGTCGGTACTAGAGAAACTGATCGTTCCTCTCAACAAACTGATGACGAACCATAGCCTCATAATCCAAATAAGCAGGAGGCAACTCAATATCATCCTCACGTATGGTTATACCAAGAAAATTAGCTATGCGGGTTGCATAAATTCCACCAAAGAAATCTCCATTAAATCTATTAAGATGCAACCTACGTGCAACGATGGCTCCCAAATTATAAGATTTATCTCCTAACACAGCACTCCTAAGAATAGTAAGGTCAGGGACACACATGTGACATGCTTCATCTTTACCATTAATGCATGTACCTATGAACAGATTCCCCCACAGTTATACTAGCCATAAAATCTCTAAACTCAGATTTGCGAGGTTCACTAGTACTACCCCATTGTGGAAGTTTGCAAGCAGTGGTAAAATCCTCTAAGTCCATAGTATAATAATTTTCATAAAGATCAAACAGGACAGTTTGAGAATTACGTGAAGATGAAAATTCAAACCTCCTCACAAAGGAACTGGTGAGATAGTGGTACTGACGGCATTTTCCTTCCTCGAAGCTCACAAGATCAGCGTTACGCAAATATGCATTAAATTCTTCCTTAATTCCTGCTCGATCCATGAAGTCCTCTGAAGGCCACTCACAAGGCTGCACTGGAGCGCCTTGGTGGCTCATCGTCAGCATCATGCATTGCAAGCCTGGGTCCTTGCTTCTTTGAAGAACCACCTTGGTACATTTTCCTAAGAATATTTATCCCTTTGAAAAAATTCTGAATTTTTAGTAACTTCAAATAAAAGTGAACCAAACTCAACAAAATTGATAACAACTACTCCTACAAGTGTCTAGAGCCTATATCATGCATCAAAACTACTTGGAACCACATAAATTTGTCATGGAAGCTCAAGAACAGGGCCTAGGCAGCACAAATTTGTAATGAATAAAGCACTAGAACAAAAACTAATTGGACCAATGGAGGAGTCACATACCAAGGAACAATCCCCCAAAGCAGTTTTGTGAGAGGTGCTTTTAGCAAGGAGATCGAAAATGGCAGCAAAATGAGCTTGGGCACGGGTTTGAGCTGAATAATGGTCTTTGTGGGAGGAAGAAGGAGTGTGTGGGTGCAGGAATAAGTGGAGAAGGGCCACCATGGGCCCACGAGGCAGGGGGGCGTGCCCAGGGGTAGGGCGCGTCCTCCACCCTCGTGGCTAGGTGGATGCCCCCTGTTGTGTTCTCAGTGCCAAATGTTCTCAAATATTCCAGAAAAAATCATATTTAAAATTCAGGGCATTTGGAGAAGTTTAATTTTAGGGGTATTTTTTATTGCATGGGTAATTCAGATAACAGACAGAAAATACTAATTTTATTTTATTTAATATAAATAATAGAAAGCAAAAGGAGGATACAGAGAGTTGTGTTTTCTAAATTCATCCATCTCATGATCATTAAAAGGAATCCACTAACATGGTTGATCAGGTCTTGTTAACAAACTCATTCCGAATAACATGGAACCGGAAATTTTTTCGAATAACACTAGGTTACCTCAACGGGGATATGCACATCCCCAACAATAAGAATATCATATTTCTTCTTGACAGTAGGAAGAGCAAATTCAAAACCTCCAAAAATAATTGATGGAATTTTTCCAATAGAATTGATACTGTGGACTTGAGGTTGTTTCCTCGGAAAGTGTACCGTATGCTCATTACCATTAACATGAAAAGTGACATCGCCTTTGTTGCAATCAATAACAGCTCCTGCAGTATTCAAAAAGGGTCTTCCAAGAATAATAGACATACTATCGTCCTCGGGAATATCAAGAATAACAAAGTCCGTTAAAATAGTAACGTTTGCAACCACAACAGGCACATCCTCACAAATACCGACAGGTATAGCAGTTGATTTATCAGCCATTTGCAAAGATATTTCAGTAGGTGTCAACTTATTCAAATCAAGTCTATGATATAAACAGAGAGGCATGACACTAACACTGGCTCCAAGATCACATAAAGCAATTTTAACATAGTTTCTTTTAATGGAGCATGGTATAGTGGGTACTCCTGGATCTCCAAGTTTCTTTGGTATTCCTTCAATAGAAGATGGATTAAAATTATGCATTTCTTTGATAGGCGGTAAATTAAGACCATGTATTTCTTCAATAGGAGGTAAATTCTTAACATCTTCAGCTTTAATACCCTTTTCTTTCATGGATTTCTTTGCCTCTTGCATATCCTCAGGACTGAGAAATAGCACACCTCTCTTCTTCGGAGTTGGTTTAGGAATAGGCTCAGGAAGTGTCCAATTATTTTGATTAGTCAACATACTATTCAATAGAATTTCGGCTTCATCCGGTGTTCTTTCCCTGAAAATAGAACTAGCACAACTATCCAGGTAATCTCTGGAAGCATCGATTAGTCCATTATAAAAGATATCAAGTATTACATTTTTCTTAAGAGGATGATCAGGCAAAGCATTAAGTAATTGGAGAAGCCTCCCCCAAGCTTGTGGGAGACTCTCTTCTTCAATTTGCACAAAATTATATATATCCCTTAAGGCAGCTTGTTTCTTATGAGGAGGGAAATATTTAGCAGAGAAGTAATAAATCATATCCTGGGGACTATGCACACAACCAGGGTCAAGAGAATTAAACCATATCTTAGCATCACCCTTTAATGAGAATGGAAATATTTTGAGGATATAAAAGTAGCAAGTTCTCTCATCATTAGTGAACAGGGTAGCTATATTATTTAATTTAGTAAGATGTGCCACAACAGTTTCAGATTCATAGCCATAAAAAGGATTAGATTCAACCAAAGTAAATATATCACGATCAACAGAGAATTCATAATCCTTATCAGTAAGACAGATTGGTGAAGTAGCAAAAGCAGGGTCAGGTTTCATTCTAGCATTAAGGGATTGCTATTTCCATTTAGCTAATAACCTCTTCAGATCATATCTATCATTGCAAGCTAAAATAGCTCTAGTAGCTTCTTCATCCATAACATAACCCTCAGGAACAACAGGCAATTCATATTTATTAGGGGGAGAGTCTTCATCATCACTTTCATCAATATTATCAGTTTCAATAATTTCATTCTCTCTAACCCTAGCAAGTTGTTCATCAAGAAATTCACCAAGTGGCATAGTAGTATCAAGCATAGCAGTAGTTTCATCATAAGTATCATGCATAGCAGAAGTGGCATCATCAATAACATGTGACATATCAAAATCAATAGTAGAAGTAGGCTTAGGTGTCGCAAGCTTACTCAAAACAGAAGGTGAATCAAGTGCAGAGCTAGATGGCAGTTCCTTACCTCCCCTCATAGTTGAGGGATAAATCTTGGTTTTTGGATCTCTCAAGTTCTTCATAATGATAAGCAGATATAAATCCCAAGTGACTCAAAGAATAGAGCTATGCTCCCCGGCAACGGCGCCAGAAAATAGTCTTGATAACCCACAAGTATAGGGGATCGCAACAGTTTTCAAGGCTAGAGTATTCAACCCAAATTTATTGATTCGACACAAGGGGAGCCAAAGAATGTTCTCAAGTATTAGCAGTTGAGTTGTCAATTCAACCACACCTGGAAAATTAATATCTGCAGCAAAGTATTTAGTAGCAAACTAATATGATAGTAGTGGTAACAGTAGCAAAAGGTAATGATAACAAAAGTAATGTTTTTGGTGTTTTGTAGTGATTGTAACAATAGCAACGGAAAAGTAAATAAGCAAAGAACAATATATGGAAAGCTCGTAGGCAATGGATCTGTGATAGAGAATTATGTCGGATGCGGTTCATCATGTAATCGTCATAACCTAGGGTGACACAGAACTAGCTCCAATTCATCAATGTAATGTAGGCATGTATTCCGAATATAGTCATACGTGCTTATGGAAAAGAACTTGCATGACATCTTTTGTCCTACCCTCCCGTGGCAGCGGGTCCTAGCGGAAACTAAGGGATATTAAGGCCTCCTTTTAATAGAGTACCGGACCAAAGCATTAACACATAGTGAATACATGAACTCCTCAAACTACGGTCATCACCGGGAGTGGTCCAGATTATTGTCACTTCGGGGTTGCTGGATCATAACACATAGTAGGTGACTATAGACTTGCAAGATACGATCAAGAACTCACATATATTCATGAAAACATAATAGGTTCAGATCTGAAATCATGGCACTCGGGCCCTAGTGACAAGCATTAAGCATAGAAAAGTCATAGCAACATCAATCTCAGAACATAGTGGATACTAGGGATCAAACCGTAACAAAACTAACTCGATTACATGATAAATCTCATCCAACCCATCACCGTCCAGCAAGCCTACGATGGAATTACTCACGCATGGCTGCGAGCATCATGAAATTGGTGATGGAGGAAGGTTGATGATGATGATGGTGACGGATTCCCCTCTCCGAAGCCCCGAATGGACTCTAGATCAGCCCTCCCGAGAGGTTTTAGGGCTTGGTGGTGGCTCCGTATCGTAAACGCGATGAATCCTTCTCTCTCCTATTTTTTCTCCCTGAACGCAAATATATGGAGTCAAGGTTGAGGTTGGTGGAGCTCCAGGGGGCCCACGAGGTAGGGGCGCGCCTAGGGGGGCAGGCGCGCCCCCACCCTCGTGGCTAGGGTGTGGTCCCCTGGCCTTGATCTTTTGCTAGTATTTTTTATTATTTCCAAAAAGAAGCTCTGTGGAGTTTCAGGTCATTCCGAGAACTTTTGTTTTTGCACATAAATAACACCATGGCAATTCTATTGAAAACAACGTTAGTCCGGGTTAGTTCCATTCAAATCATGCAAGTTAGAGTCCAAAACAAGGGCAAAAGTGTTTGGAAAAGTAGATACGACGGAGACGTATCAATAGACTTGTGAAGAATCTCATCTAAGTTTGGCAAGGAATAGTTTGGAAATCGTTCCTCAAGAAATCTCCATATGGTGTAAGCACAATCTAGAGCGGGCAAGCTAGCAGTCAAGTTTCTAGGTAATCCTCTAGTGATTAAATTGACGGTTCTAATATTATGGATCATGTCAATAGACTCATCAAGGGTAGGATGCAAGGGGTCAACAAGGCATGCACAAGGAGTAGTAATGTACTTGTTCAAGTGATATTCATTGAAAATCTCAAGCATCTCAATTTTCCACTCATGAAAGAACTCTCCATCAAGTATAGGTACTCTATGTCCAAGACTCCCCAACGTAGACTCATCCATCTTCCTCCAATGGTGATTAAACCGAAGCGATAGAGACCAATGCTCTGATACTAATTGTAGGATCGAGGAGAGGTGTCTAGAGGGGGGTGATTAGACCCTCAATTAAGAAAAGTAGCAGTTTTTAATTTCTTTAAGTTAAGGTGGAGTTTTAGCACAAGTTTAAACATTCACAATACATTTCAAGTAAGCATGACAAGAGTGCATGAGCAGCGGAAAGTAAAGCATGCAACTTGCAAGATAGTAAATGGATGGGATTGGAGTGTGCAAACGCAATTGGAGACACAGAGATTTTTGGCATGGTTTTGATAGGTGGTGCTATTGTACATCCACGTTGATGGAGACTTCAACCCACGAAGGGTAATAGTTGCGCGAGTACACGGAGGGCTCCACCCACGAAGGGTCCACGAAGAAGCAACCTTGTCTATCCCACCATGGCCATCGCCCACGAAGGACTTACCTCACTTGGGTAGATCTTCACGAAGTAGGCGATCTCCTTGCCCTTACAAACTCCTTGGTTCAACTCCACCATCTTGACGGAGGCTCCCAAGTGAAACCTAACCAATCTAGGAGACACCACTCTCCAAAAGGTAATAGATGGTGTGTTGATAATGAACTCCTTGCTCTTGTGCTTCAAATGATAGTCTCCCCAACACTCAACTCTCTCTCACAGATTTGGATTTGGTGGAAAGATGATTAGAGTGGAAAGCAACTTGGGGAAGGCTAGAGATCAAGATTCTTGTGGTTGGAATGGAATATCTTGGTCTCAACACATGAGTAGGTGGTTCTCTCTCAGAAAATGTATGTTGGAAGTGTAGGCACGTTCTGATGGCTCTCTCCATGAATGGAGGATGGGTGGAGGGGTATATATAGCCTCCACACAAAATCTAGCCGTTAAACACAATTTACCAAATTCAGTGGGACCGAATTATGAAACTCGGCCAGACCGATTTAGTTCAAAACGTGAACGTTAGGATTTTTGGTGGGACCGATATGATCAACTCGGTGGGACCCATTTTCTAGGGTTAGGGTAAAATCTAACCTTTCTTTGACTGATTACACAAACTCAGTGGGACCGATTTTGGTAATAAGCAAAACAGAGAGTTGGTCAAGCAAACTCGGCGGGACCGATTGCATATCTCGGTGAGACTGAAATAATTGCAATAGGTAACAGAGAGTTTGCAAACCCATCTCGATGAGACCGAGATCCCATCGGTGAGACTGAACTGATTAGGGTTTCTGGCAGCGGCTATGTCAAGTGAACTCGGTGGCACCGGATAGATCAAATAGGTGGGGCTGTTAGGGAGTCCTGGATTAAGGGGTTTCCGGACAGCCGGACTATATCCTTTGGCCGGACTGTTGGACTATGAAGATACAAGATTGAAGACTTCGTCCCTTGTCCGGATGGGACTCTCCTTGGCGTGGAAGGCAAGCTTGGCAATACGGATATGTAGATCTCCTCCATTGTAACCGACTCTGTGTAACCCTAGCCCCCTCCGGTGTCTATATAAACCGGAGGGTTTAGTCCGTAGGACAACAACAATCATACCGTAGGCTAGCTTCTAGGGTTTAGCCTCTACGATCTCGTGGTAGAACAACTCTTGTAATACTCATATCATCAAGATCAATCAAGCATGAAGTAGGGTATTACCTCCATCGAGAGGGCCCGAACCTGGGTAAACATCGTGTCCCCCGCCTCCTGTTACCATCCACCTTAGTCGCACAGTTCGGGACCCCCTACCCGAGATCCGCTGGTTTTGACACCGACATTGGTGCTTTAATTGAGAGTTCCACTGTGTCGTCACCGTAAGGCTTGATGGCTCCTTCGATCATCGGTAACGATGCGGTCCAGGGTGAGGTTTTCCTCCCCGGACGAATCTTCGTATTCGGCGGCTTCGCACTACGGGCCAACTCGCTTGGCCATCTGGAGCAGATCGAGAGCTATGCCCCTGGTCATCAGGTTAGGTTCGAAAACTTAAACTACACTGCCGACATCCGCGGAGACTTGATCTTCGACGGATTCGAGCCCATGTCAGGTGCGCCGCACCATCACGACGAGCATGATGTAACTCTGCCACCAGATAGTGTTCGGGAGATCACACCTGCAACTACTCTGGCCCTCAATCCGGAGAAAATTGCGCCATCCGAGGACGGGGGGATAGACCCCGCCATGGAGGCCGCACTCTCAGTGGTGATGGAGCCGGATACTTACTTCACCCCTTATGAGAGCCGTGTTGCCGAACCACTGGATTCGTCTCCGGCCACGGACTCCGAGTCGCCTGCGTCCGTGCCTATCGAATCCGATTGGGCGCCGATCATGGAGTTCACCTCCGCGGATATCTTTCAGCACTCACCTTTCGGCGACGTGCTAAATTCATTAAGGTCTCTCTCCTTGTCAGGATACCCTTGGCCGAACTATGTCCGGCTAGAACGGGATGCAGACGACGAAGAAATTCGCTGCCCACCCACCACCCACCTAGTAGCCTCTGTCGACGATTTAACCGACATGCTCGATTTCGACTCCGAAGACATCGACGGCATGGACGACAATGCAGGAGAGGAACAGGAACCAGTACCCACAGGGCGCTAGACAGCCACTTCACAACATGACATATACATGGTGGATACACCCAAAGAAAACAATGACGAAGAACGGCAGTATGCAGCGAAGAATAGCTCCCTCAAGAAGCAAGCAAAGCGTCGGCATAGGCGCCGCTCAAAATCCCGCCTCGGCAAAAACAACAATAACAACGCAAGAGAAAATAACACCCTAGTTGACTCTAGAGGAAACGACGACCACATTGACCCAGCGGCAGAGCACGATGAAACTGCAAACGGCGAACATCATACGGATCCGATGTCCGAACACGGCGACGCCGAGGATAAACCTCATCAACCCCCCTCTGGGGAGGAAAATAGTCCAGACAAAGATGCACACATCATCCCGGAAAGGCACTTGGAACAAGAGAACCTCCGCGGAAGGCTTATTGCCACAACGAGGAGTCTGAAGAAGCAGAAGCAAAGGCTTAAGGCCACACAAAATACGCTCAATACCAGGTGGAACAAAGTGCTCGACAAGGAAGAAAAGTACGGTGGAAGTTACCACACAAAGAGATATCCAAAGTGCAAGCTATTACCTGAATTTGACGATGAGGCCGTAAAGCCCACACAGCCGAAAAATAAAACGGCCAACCGGCCGGATCAACCACCTTGTGGCTGCGATAGAGTGGCTAACAAGGCCAGACATAAGTCAACACATGATCTATGTGAGGACTTGCGCCAAAAATCCAGTATGACCAGATCCATCTACGGATCTAGGAAGCGCGCTCCGGCGCAAAATCAAAACCGAATACTACAGCCATCCAAACGCCATGATACATCCAAATACAGGGGTGCCGCACACCCCCTATGTTTCACCGATGAGGTGCTGGACCACGAATTTCCAGAAGGATTCAAACCAGTGAACATAGAGGCGTACGACGGGACCACAGACCCTGGGGTCTGGATTGAGGACTTTATCCTCCATATCCATATGGCTCGCGGAGACAATCTCCACGCCATCAAATACTTACCCCTCAAGCTTAAAGGACCAGCTCGGCACTGGATGAAAAGCCTCCCCGAAAACTCAATTGGAAGTTGGAGGAGCTCGAGGATGCTTTTCGGGCCAACTTTCAAGGGACCTATGTCCGACCTCCGAATGCAGACGATTTAAGTCATATAATTCAACAGCCCAGAGAGTCAGCCCGAAAGCTTTGGAATAGGTTTCTCACTAAGAAGAACCAAATCGTCGACTACCCGGATGCCGAAGCCTTAGCAGCTTTCAAGCACAGCATCTGAGACGAATGGCTCGCCAGACACCTCGGCCAAGAAAAATCGAGAACAATGGCAGCCCTGACAAGCCTCATGACCCGCTTTTTCGCGGGCGAACATAGCTGGTTAGCTCGCAGTAGCACCAGTGACCCAAGCACATCCAAAGTCAGGGATGGCAATGGAAAACCATGACGCAGTAAAAGCAAGCGTCAAAATAAATAAGACAACCCAAATAATACAGCGGTAAACGCCGGATTCAGGGGCTCTCGACCAGGTCAGCGGAAAAGGCCTTTCAAAGGAAGCAGAGATGGACCGTCCAGCCTAAACAAGATTCTAGACAAACTATGTCAGATTCATGGCACCTCCGATAAACCTGCAAATCACACCCACAGAGAATGCTGGGTCTTCAAGTAGGCCGGTAAGCTAAACACCTAACACAAGGGGAGGGAGACACCAAGCGAAGAATGAGGACGAACCTCGCCAGCAAAGCACTGGAGGACAGAAAAAATTCCCACCAGAGGATAAAAAAGTAAACATGATCCACGTGACAAAGAGGAGAAGCAAACATGCACTCCAAGACATACGCGTCGTAGAGCCCGTCACCCCTAACTTCAACCCCTGGTTGGCCTGCCCGATCACTTTTGATCGCAATGATCACCCGACAAGCATCTGGCATGAAGGATTGGCTGCCTTGGTATTAGATCCAATAATAAACGGATACCATCTCACACGAGTCCTTATGGACGGCGGTAGTGGCCTAAATCTGATATATCAGGACACAGTCCGCAAAATGGGGATAGACCCGACAAAAATCAGCCGCAGTAATACTACCTTCAAGGGAGTAATACCAGGCCCAGAGGACCGCTCCACGGGCTCTCTAGTACTAGAGGTTGTATTCGGTTCACCCGACAACTACCGAAGTGAGAAGTTAGACTTCGACATTGCTCCATTCCGAAGCGGCTATCAAGCACTACTCGGAAGAACAACTTTCGTTCGTTTTAATGCGGTACCACATTACGCTTCTCTTAAGCTTAAGATGCCTGGTCCATGTGGCACCATCACAGTCAGTGGAAATATTGAGCATTCTCTATGCGCGGAAGAACGTGCGGCGGCTTTAACAGCCGAGCACTAGACGGCCTCACCAACCAGAATAAATGACAGGTCGTCAAGACCGCGGACATGGTTAGACGAGTCCGGTGCATCACTAGATATACCTGAGATTGGTTTGATGGTTAAACCCTCATAGACGGTACCAGGGGCTTCCCGCGTGTAATCAGGGCTAGCTCGGCTCAACTTGACTTATCCTGAATTTTAATGGTTTATCGAGAATAACCAATTTTTTTAGCACGACAACTTTCACCTAAGTTCTTCTCTTTTACAGATGACAATCGTGCTACACCCGTCCAGGACATGGCACAATGGAGACACATGCCCAGACGTGCAGCAGGGACCCGCTCAAAGGTTTCTTTTCAGATTAAGACCCTGTTAAACCTTTTTTACTGTCTCTTGTTGTTCACATCCTCCAGATACCCAATACAACCGAGAAGGATGCTGGCGTATTGGCATTTCACCACGTCAGAATATTGCACGTACCTGGACACTCGGGGTTTATTATTAAGGGGATTATTCAGCCCAGAATATGTTATAAAGACCGAATACCTTAGGGAGTGTTCGGCGTCGCGAGTTTGGCCTTATAAGCATCAGCTCCGAATCATGTCTTTGGTCAAATGTTGGGTTTGCCCGGCTCCCGTATTTTGCTACCTTACGTTCCGCTCTATCGGCTAAGGCAACACCGGGATAACTACTGCGATTGTGCCCTGGTTCATCCAGATGAGCACCTCAGTAGAGAAAGCCGAAAACTGACTGTCATGATAAAGCGCGAGACTGGTTAACCACTCGACGACTTAGCAGAATCTTCGGGATTCCTCCGCATTAACGAAGGGCCGTTTCCCTATCATGTACGTACGCGCACCGTATTCGGACGAGCGCGGAGGTACCAGGGGCTATATAGTAGTCCCACCATCAAACTCCTATGGCTAAGTGAAAGTGTTAAAGCAATATAGTCTGATTGCCTCGTTCGTCACGCCACCACCTCCTTAATGGACCAAGACGTTGGATCAAGTGTGAATACGCATTTTTTGCGAACACCCCCGCATTATATGCATGGGGGCTGAAGCCGACGATTGCAAAATTTCAGGTTATATACATATATACATAAACGGCTGCACAGGAGGCATCATAATACTTTCAGGCAAAAGTATAAACACAGCCTTTATAATTCAATAAAACATTGTTTTTACAATGGGAGTACATGTCACTAGAACATAATATTCTTCGAGCACTGAGCCTCTATTGAACGAGCGCCTTCAAGGACTTCTTCAAAGTAGTGCTCGGCAGATACTCGGCCTACGGCCGAACTCTGGGTTGCAATAGCGGTGGCCTCCATCTCTGCCTAGTATGTCTTGACACGGGCAAGTGCCATACGCGCACCCTCTATGCACGCCGACCTCTTCATAGCGTCGATGTGCGGCACAACACCAAGGAACTGTTGCACTAAACTAAAATAACTATTTGGCCTTGGCCCTTCCGGCCACAGATGATCCACAACAGACCTCATGGCAAGCCTGGACAACCTATGGAGCTCGGCCCGCTTGGCCATTCGCTCATTCAACAGTAGCGGACGCACTGGAACATGGAACTGTGACCAAAATAGCCTTTCCACTTCACGATCTTTTTGATCCTTGAAGTACTCGGCCGCATCAGCAGCACTGGTCGCCAAATCCACGTATGCGTCTGCAGAACTCCATAGTTGATCAAGAGGGGCATACTTCGGATCTCCGAACTTCGTCCGCAACAAAAAGGGCTTCCAAGCCGCGATATCTCCAGTTTGATGTAGCTCTTCCTTCGCCGCTCTGATTTTAGAGCGGGCTTCCTTGGCTGCTACCATGGCCTTCTCCAGGTCCGTCGCCTTCGCTCGGCTTTCTTTTCCAATAAGATGGTAACGGTCGGTGGCATCTTTCAACTCAACGGCCATCTTGGCTATTTTTTCCTTGCTTTGGTAATGCGCAGCCTGTTCGACCCTCAGCTCTTCGACCACCTTTAGAGCGGCCACATCACTATTCCTGGCTTGTTCCTTGGCTCGAGCAATTTCCGCCCAAAGGGTCTCCACGGCGGCAGCTCCATCTGCAGTCACAACATATTAAAGATACTAGCATCACGCTCCTATTACTATGTGTTGATCACCGGAGAAATCACATACCCTGTGCCTCGTCGAGCCTCTTGTTGACAAGCATGATGTCGGCATCTACCGCATCAAGTTGCCGCTTCAGCTCGGCAAACTCACCAGTCCGGCTAGCCACCGGACCTTCAGCCACCTGCACATGAAGGCGGCCTGATTATTACCTGGGACTATGATCCTCTGTTTGCCGCCATTCTCGATGGCAACCAGAGTCTCAGGGGCTACTATCTGCATAGGGCACACCTAACGTGTGCGGTACTGTCAAAAACATACACTATTTCACGTACCTCAAAGCCTTTCAGCAGACTCATAAAAGCTTCATGCAACCCGCTTTCGGCGGATGAAATCCTCTCAATCACCATACTCATTAGCGTATGATGCGCTTCTAAGATGAGCGCTTGCTCCAGAAGATCCTTCAGTGCGTCCAATCGCACACCGGACGGTTCTGGACTCTTTCTGTTGATCTCATTAGGAGCCGAATACTGAGGACTTCGTGTGGCCGAAGGATTACCCTATGGCCTTGGCAGATCAGGAGAAACCCTCCGTGACGACACTTCAGGGTCGCCCGCCTCATGAGGCGGGGTGGCATGGGGAGGTGTTTTTCTCTCCATCATCTCTCGAAGAAGATCCCCCAAAGATGAACTCTGTCGAGAAGGGCTACGATCCTAACTACAAGATATATGCTTCGTATTGTCTTCAGAAGTAATGTAGGATATTTTTACTATTAAGTACTTTTTTACTTACAGCTCGGTAGAGGGATGATCCCCTTGCGGGCACTGTGCGGCAAGAGTACCCTCCGAGGCAGGACCCTCTGGCGAAGATTTCTTCCCTCGTCTGGAAACCTTTGTTTCCGGGTCTTCAGAGGTGGTCCTCTTCCTTCCTTGGGGAGAGGGAATTTCAGATTCTTCTCCCTGGTTATCTTCCTCCGCGGAGGCGCTAATTCCCCCGGTTTGGATGAATAATGAGTGAGGCCTGCTTTCAGCCTCTTTATTCCCCCCTTTATCTTTCCCTGAGGGCGCCTGATAAGGCGCTGACTCGAGCATTCTGGCTAGTACTGGATTGGCCGATCCTTCGGGAAGGGGGGCCGAACACCTGATCATCTTCGCCTTTGATACCCAGTCCTGGTCAAAGAGCGACTTTTTAGAATGATGTTATGATAAATAAAAAGACAGCATGTTCGGCCACATGATTACTTACTTGGGTATCTGGGCGATTACAGCTCAGACCCACATCCTCGGTGGTGTCCGGACACTTTATTTGTGGTCCAAAGAACAATTTGTACATCTCTTCGAGCGTCATGCCGAGGAAATGCTGAATAGTTCGCGGTCCTTTCGGGTTGAATTTCCACATACAGAGGGGTCGACGTTGGCAAGGCGGGACTCGACGAACTAGCATGACTTGCATTACCGTGACCAGGCTGACATCTCTCTCGAGGAGATCTCGGATGCGACTCTGCAATATCGGCACATCATTTACTGGCCCCCAGTCCAGCCCCTTGTTGATCCATGACGTTAGTTAAGGTGGGGGGCCCGAGCGAAAGGCTGGGGCGGCTACCCACTTGATACTCCGGGGAGCTGTGATATAAAACCACTCCCGTTGCCATAAACTAGACACCTTTGGGAAGGAACCCTCTGGCCAAGAAACATCAACGCTTTTGCTTATTGCGGCACCTCCGCACTCTGCGTGTCGCCCCTCGATCATCTTCGGCTTTACATTGAAAGTCTTGAGCCACAGGCCGAAGTGTGGGGTAATGCGGAGGAAGGCCTCACACACAACAATGAATGACGAGATGTGAAGGAGGGAATCCGGGGACAGGTCATGGAAATCCAGCCCATAATAGAACATGAGCCCCCTAACAAAGGGATCTAGAGCGAGGCCTGGCCCTCGGAGGAAGTGAGAGATGAATACAATGCTCTCACCGGGTTCGGGTGCGGGAATGACCTGCCCTCGAGCAGGCAGCCTGTCCGAGATTTCGCTGGTCAAATACCTGGACTCTCTTAGCTTCTTGATGTATTCCTCTATGACAGAGGAAGGCATCCACTGACCTTGAAGGTTGGATCTGGACATGGTTGAAGGTCCGAAGCGCCTGACCTGAGCCTTGGGTGTTGGAACTCGAGGCGGGGGAAGGATTCGATTGAGTACGAGAGGGAAAAATGACAGGCCTTGGCCTCTTTATAAAGAGGGTGAATATCAAGCGTCCTCCTCGTGGCCGTTTGGGACTTGCCTAAAATCGAGGAGTCATACCAACGGGCACGATTGGGTTACCCACGTACGTATTGATGAGAATCTTGTAATAAGGGGGACACGATCTCTGCTTCGACAAGGCGTGTCAAGAAAACCGCCTCGCGATATGTGCAGTGCTGGTTGAGAAAAACGGTTCGAATAATGACCGGGCCATGGCATGATGTCATGTTGCTAAACATGTCAACAGATTAGATTTGTGGAAATATTATTCTCTCTACGGTGGTATGTGGAACTTGTTTTGCAGAGCCAGACACTATCCTTGTGTTCAAAATCTTCTATGGAGAATTCGGAGGAAGAACCCGCCTTGCAATGCCGAAGACAAATCTGCATGCCGGACTCATCGTCATTGAAGCCTGGTTCAAGGGCTACTGAGGGAGTCCTGGATTAGGGGGTCTCCGGACAGCCAGACTATATCCTTTGGCCGGACTGTTGGACTATGAAGATACAAGATTGAAGACTTCGTCCCGTGTCCGGATGGGACTCTCCTTGGCATGGAAGGCAAGCTTGCCAATACGGATATGTAGATCTCCTCCCTTGTAACCGACTCTGTGTAACCCTAGCCCCCTCCGGTGTCTATATAAACCGGAGGGTTTAGTCTGTAGGACAACAACAATCATACCATAGGATAGCTTCTAGGGTTTAGCCTCCACGATCTCGTGGTAGATCAAATCTTGTAATACTCGTATCATCAAGATCAATCAAGCAGGAAGTAGGGTATTACCTCCATCGAGAGGGCCCGAACTTGGGTAAACATCGTGTCCCCCGCCTCCTGTTACCATCCGCCTTAGATGCACAGTTCGGGACCCCCTACCCGAGATCCGCCGATTTTGACACCGACAGGCTGAGTTTGACTTTTGGTTTGGGACATATGTGGAAATGATAAAGTGGTTGAGGGCTTTGGAGCATATCACTAAGAACTTTGAGTAAGCAAGCCATTAAGCAACACCTCGTCCACTTTTAATAGCATTGGATTTACCTATGGACTCAATGTGATCTTGGATCACTAAAATGAAAATGTAGAGTCTTGAGCTTTTGAGCTTTTGCCAATCTTATGTCCTTAGCATTTTGAAGGGGTTCCACATCCTTTTGTCCAAGCCACTCCACTGTTGAACTTATCTGAAATATACCAGATAGAAGTATTAGTCCAACAAGAGATATGTTGACATTAATTGCCAAAATCACCCAGGGAGCACTTGTGCTTTCAATCTCCCCCTTTTGGTAATTGATGACAACATACATCAAAGCTTTAGATAAAGATACGGAGACTAGCAAGTAAAGCTTTGGAAAGACATGTAACATGCGTAGGCTCCCCTTACATGTATGCAATCATGTGAATATAGAATGTAAGATCATGTGAATGCATAAGCATGATAGAGCAAGCAATGAGTTACATGTATCTTGGCTATATGCATCAGAGCAAATGGTGTAGATACTAGAAATATACCTTCATGTTCATGAGTTCTTCTTACAAAAAGTATGTACATTAGCAAGAGATCGTCATGCACATGAGTGTGATGCATATACTTACCTTCTGGTCTTGAGCTGGCTTTGGAAGAGATGAACCTGTGTAAACATGGTTAGATAACACAGAAACATCTACTAAACAGAGCAAGAACAGCAAACCATAAGAGTACCAAGATTGGGATCACATGTAGTGAGTGAGTACTAGGTACTCTATTGGATATAGACATGTCCCCGAGGGTAAAGATATGCAATGAATTCAAAGATTTCCTTCCCTTAGAAGTCTTTCTCCCCCTGAACCTTATCTTGGATAATGGGAGAATATAGGGAAAAGAAAATCAGAGCAAAACAAATCGGAGCACAAAAATCATAACACAAACTAACATGTATTTCCCCTCTTAAAGACATGTGACTTCTATCCTCTTGAATACCAAGCATCTGGGGCTCTCTCTCTCTCTTTGATGTGGTTAAGCACTCTCCCCCTTTGATGTGATTAAGCTTTGATGTGATCTCTATCTCCCCCTTTGACATCAATTTCCAAGAAGGGATCTTCTGGAGTGTGAGTCGAATAGGTTTGGTCCCTGAGTCACATGACAAAGCAACATATAGAATGTGATGCGGGTAGAGAACAAGAATCATTGAGTGGAGCAAATGGCAAAGTGTCTTCTCAGCATACAAATCGGTAACACCGAGTTGTTTTCTTCGGTGGCACCAAAATGGTTCGGTTTGACCGAAAGTGACAAACCGGTGTGTCCGAGTTCAACACAGAGAGAGAACGATTGTCACCTCAGCTCACTAGGCAAATAAGATCTCACAAAGATTTGCAAGGAATTAACGGAAAGATTTGCAATGAATTGGATGCAGGGAATGCAGAACATAACAGAAAAATAAAATAAGTCTAGGTGAAGTTTTTTTATTAAAGAAGGGGAGCAAATATGCAAGAGACAAATGCAAGAACTCAGAGAAACACTAGAGAACTTCATCTAGAATTGATCAGCGGCAAAGTCACCTATGTTAGAGTATATTGACCGAGGAGTCAAGTGAGATTACTTGATCGTAGGTCATACTCATCGTTTAAGCTCAAAATGGGGTTACCATTTTTCGTTTAAGCATTTTGATGTATTCACATCTTGTTGAGCTGCTTTGACCCACGTCTTGGGGTAAAGCTTCTCTAAGATGGAATAACATACCTCGGGTGGTGGTGTTGAACTTGATCATGTAGTTGAACTTGTGTGGGATGCTCAAAGTTGATGTAGCTCATCAATGGTTGGGAGCACCACTTGTAGTTTGAGTTCATCTACCTACATGGGTTAGTTTTGCCAGGAAGAGCACTTGTGTATCCAAAATCACAATCATGAAATTTATACCAAATGAAATTTTATATACAAAAAAATGTCAAAGGATATGTTGAAGGATTTCATGCTTCCTTGTATTCAACCACCATGTTGTAGAGACTTGGTGATGTAGAGATTGCTCAGGATGTGAGTGTTTTGCAATCTCATAGATTTAGATTCATCCAAGTACCTACAAGGGTTAGATAGAATGCAAGGGTACATGTATATCCAAGACATATGATCATCATCATAAGAGAAATATCAAGGATTAGTCAAACGCTCATGCCTTGCATGTATCCAAATGGAGTTTCTACTCCAAGTTTGAGGCGTCAATGATGTAAAATTCACCTCTCAAACGGAAAAATACTTTCTCATCAAGCGGTTTGGTGAATATATCTGGCAATTGCTTGTCGGTACGAACGTGCTTAAGATCAATGTCCCCTTTAGCAACATGATCTCGAATGAAATGATGACGAACTTCAATGTGCTTAGTTCAAGAATGTTGCACAGGATTGTGAGCAATCTTAATAGCACTTTCATTGTTGCAAAGAAATGGAACAAGTTTCACATAGATCCCATAATCTTTAAGGGTGTGGGTCATCCAAAGTAATTGAGCACAACATGTACCGGCGGCAATGTATTCCGCTTCGGCGGTAGATAAGGATACCAAGTTTTGTTTCTTGGAGGACCAAGACACAAGAGATCTACCAAGAAATTGACAAGTACCCGAAGTGGGCTTTCTATCAACCTTGTCTTCGGCATAGTCCGAGTCGGAATAGCCAACAAGATGAAAAGAAGACCTCTTAGGATACCAAATGCCAAAATTTGGTGTATGAATTAAGTATCACACTATCCTTTTCACAGCCTTAATATGACATTCTTTGGG
Organism: Triticum urartu; assembly: GCF_003073215.2. Taxonomy (NCBI): domain Eukaryota; kingdom Viridiplantae; phylum Streptophyta; class Magnoliopsida; order Poales; family Poaceae; genus Triticum; species Triticum urartu. The sequence continues at coordinate 560,642,166 of NC_053024.1, forward strand.
GGCCGCTTGATATCGTGCACACATGCACACACTTAGCATTATATCGGGACGGGAGGCACATAGATATAACAATGAACCAATCAGAGAGTGATAAACCTTTTGATCAAACGGCTCGCCATCCTTGGTCAAGACAAGATGTCCACTAGTAGGCATGGGTGTATTCATACCTTTGGATTCTTGCATGTTGAACTTCTTGAATAAGTCCTTGGTGTACTTTGTTTGGGAAACAAAGGTACCCTCCTTAGTTTACTTGATTTGCAAACCAAGAAAGAACTTGAGTTCACTCATCATAGACATCTCAAACTTCTCCGACATTAGCTTTCCAAACTTTTCACTAAAATGAGGGTTAGTAAAACCAAATATGATATCATCAACATAAATTTGGCACAAAAATAATTCACCATTAACCCATTTAGTAAAAAGAGTAGAATCAATGTGGGGGGCACAACCACACCATGGCATGCCAGGCCCCCTGGTGTGCCCAGGTGGGTTGTGCCCACCTCTGTGGCCTCCCGTACCTCTTCTTTGTGCTATAAATTCCCAAATATTTCGAAACCCCTTGGGGTTAACCTAGATCAGAAGTTCCATCGCCGCAAGGCTCTGTAGCCACCGAAAACCAATCTAGACCCTGTTCCGGCACCCTGCTGGAGGGGGAAATCATCACCGGTGGCCATCTTCATCATCCCGACGGCCACCACGATGAGGAGGGAGTAGTCCACCCTCGGGGCCGAGGGTTTGTACCAGTAGCTATGTGTTTAATCTCTCTCTCTCCCATGTTCTTGAGATGTCACAATCTTGATGTATTGCGAGCTTTGTTAATATAGTCGGATCACATGGTGTTTTCCCCTCTCTATCTTGTTGTGATTAATTGAGTTTTTCCCTTTGAGATTTCCTTGTTATCAAATTGAATGATTTTATGGATTTGAGAACACTTGATATATGTCCTACAATTGAATACTCGTGGTGAAAATGGGGTATCATATTGATTCACTTGATATATGTTTTGGCACTCACCTCGTGGATTCCTGAGGTGACACTGGGGGAATCTATGCATAGGGGTTGATGCACGTTCTTGTCTTTGTTTCTCCGGTAGAAATCTTGGGGCACTCTTTGAAGTTCTTTGTGTTGGATTGAGTATTATGAATATGAATTTGCTTTGGTGTTATTTTAGTACGAACTCTATGGTAGATCGAATGGAAAGAATAGCTTTATGTTATTTTAGTACGAACTCTTGAATAGATCGAACATAAAGAATAGCTTTGAGGTGGTTTCGTACCCTACAAACAATTTATTCTTATGTTCTCCGCTAGATAGGAACTTTGGAGTGATTCTTCATCGCACTTTGAGGGGTGGTTATATGATCCAATTATATTAGCATTGATGGGAGATTGCACTAGCGAAAGTACGAACCCTAGGCCTCATTTTCAAGCATTGCAATACTATTTTTGTGCCTGTTTACTATTTACTACCTTGCTGATTTTATTTATTAGATTATAAAAATGTATTTCTACCATCAATATTACACTTTTATCACCATCTCTTCGCCGAACTAGTGCACCTATACAATTTGCCATTGTATTGGGTCTGTTGGGGACACAAGAGATTTCTTGTATTTGGTTGCAGGGTCATTTGAGAGAGACCATCTTCATCCTACACCTCTCACGGATTGATAAATCTTAGGTCATCCACTTGAGGGAAAATTGCTACTATCCTACAAAACTCTATGCTTGGAGGCCCAACACGTGTCTACAAGAATAAAGTTGCGTAGTAGACATCACGCTCCAAGGAGGGCCGCGCGGACGTGATGATGGCTGGCACGCGCCCCCGGTGCCATTTGCGACGTAGGCAGGGTACAGAAAGGTGCCGCGCCCCTGCAGGCGGCATTGAGCAGCTCGGCGACCCGCTCCAGCAGGGCATCGCAGCCGCCTTTCGCCAACCTGCACAGCAGCAGCACTCGCGCCACGATGAGCGCGACCCGCTATCGGTGTCAAAACTGGCAGATCTCGGGTAGGGGGTCCCAAACTATGCGTCCAAGGATCAAAGGTAATAGGAGGTAGGGGACACGATGTTTACCCAGGTTCGGGCCCTCTTGATGGAGGTAATACCCTACTTCCTGCTTCATTGACTTTGATGAGTACAAGGGTTACAAGATTTGATCTACCACGACATCATAATGGCTAAACCCTAGATGTCTATCCTGTATGATTATGACTGCCTCTACGGACTAAAACCCTTCGGTTTATATAAACACCGGAGGGGGCTAGGGTTTGTACAGAGTTGGTTTACAGAGAAAGGAATCTTCATATCCGAACGCCAAGCTTGCCTTCCACGCCAAGGAGAGTCCCATCCGGACATGGGGGGGGAGCCTTCCATATTCTATCTTTACGGCCCACCAGTCCGGCCCACGTCACATAGCCCGGACGCCCGGGGACCCCCTAATCCAGGACTCCCTTAGTAACCCCTGAACCAGGCTTCAATGACAATGTGTCCGGCGCGCAGATTGTCTTCGGCATTGCAAGGCGGGTTCCTCTTCCGAATACTCCAAAGTAGTTGATCAAAAGAACTATATCCGGCTATGTACAATAGTTACAACCCTCTAGCACGAGGGCGAAGATACTTTAAACTAAAATAGGTTATGTCTTCCGACAACCTTTTCAGCGAGGTATTGTGTTCCGGCCCTATTATTATTTTGAACCATTTTTTCAGCCTCCTGTTCCGCGTTTTGAGACGCAACATTCAATGACACGTCTTGTCGAAGCACAGATCGTGCCCCCTTCTTGCGGGATTTTCATCAATGATGGGTTGGGTAATCCTACCGCGCCATCCGGTCGACCCCTTGGGAATAGGCAAATTTTAAGGCTTGTGTGGGGTCGCTAGACATTCATTGCCTTTATAAAGGTATAAGGACCCCTCTTTTACCCCACGCCTTCTCCTTCCTCAGCCTTCCCATCTTTAAGCTCCAATGCACAAGTCCCAATCCTTCTCCTTTGCTACCACGCGCTCCAACCATGTCCAAATCCGGTTCTCAAGGCAAGTGGGTGGCCTCTTCCGTGACGAAGAAGGATATCCATGGACTCCGGGAGGCGAGGTACTTAACCGCGAAAATTGCACACAGGCTTCCGACACAGGGGCAAGTCATCCCCACTCTAGAGCTTGGTGAAAGGGTCATGTTCATCCCCCACTTCCTCCGCGGGTTAGGGTCTCCCCTTCACCCCTTTGTTCGCGGCCTCATGTTCTACTGCGGGCTAGATTTTCACGATCTAGCCCCGAACTCCTTCCTCCACATCTCGGCGTTCATCGTCATGTGCGAGGCATTTCTCCGCATCCCCCCACACTTCGGCATGTGGCTCAAGACCTTCAACGTGAAGCTGAAGGTGGTCGACGGGGAGTACGCGGATTGCGGCGGAGCCATGGTGAGCAAGCTTTCTCACGCTATCTGGCCTAAAGGGGCCTTTGTGGATACCGTCAAGACATGGCAGCAGGAGTGGTTCTATATCACTGAACCCCACGGTACCAAGTGGGCGGCCACTCCTGCATTTAGATCCGGACCCCCTCTGCGACTTGCTTCATGGACCAACAAGGGTCTAGACTGGGGATCGACCGATGAGGTGCTGATGCTGCAAAAGCGCATCAAAAGTATAATAGAGAAGAACACCCGCCTCAGTGACATGATTCAGGTGATGCTCATCCGCCGAACCCTTCCCTGCCAGCGACGGCCTCTCCATTTATGGGAGTTTAATCCGGAAGGGACGCGAACTCTGCAACAATTCTTCGGCACGACGCACAAGGAGATCTAGAAATTGCTCTTTAAATCTCAAAAGTCGTGGCCGGGGACGTCCGAAGACGTTGGTCTTGACTGCAACCATCCGGCTCCCCCGGTATGGGCTAAGCTTCCGCCAATAGCTTGGCTTGTTAATCCAAGGGGATACACTAACCATTCCATCCTTTTAAACAGGTCTGAACAAAGAAGGTGGAGCAGATCAGGTGTCCGGCCCCCCTTCCCGAAGGCTCAGTCGATCTTATCCTAATGAGGATGCTGGTCCCGGCGCCATACCAGGTGCCGGTAAAGAAGGACAAGCAGAAGAAGAACAAGGAGGCTGAAAGTGGCCTCCACCTTGAAGGTACCTCAAACGCTATGTCCAGGGGAACCGAGGCTCCCTCCTCTCATGAGGGAGACTAAAATGAGGAAGGGGAGGACGAGGAGGAAGAAGATGACCCTCCTCCCAAAGGGAAAAAGAGGGCGGCCTCCGCAGATCCAGAGGCGAGGGCGCGTAAGAGGGAAAAGTTATCCCTTTCAGATGACCCGGATTCAGACACCGAGGATATACCCAAGCCCCGCCCCCGGACCAAGCCCCTTGCCGAATCATAAGTACTTGAGGACGCTTTACACACATCCACTCCTTTATGAGTTGTGAGAATAATATTAAATCATGTGCTTTAGTCCCGCCCGCGATCTCCCTTAACAATCCTCCTTGTCAGGGGATTTGACACCAGAGATGACGGAGAGCGAAACGCCCTGCAAGTTTCCTCGCCTCGTAAGGCGGATGACATCGAGGTGTCATCCCAGAGGATTTCTCCGGATCATCGAGAGGTGCAGGGGACCATCAATACGGCACCGGAGGGTAATACCTCGGTCGTTGAGGACACGGGGGGCGCGACCCCCGTGAAGACCAGGGATGAGGGCCCTGGATTGCTCGGCCCCCAGCCGAATACTGCTCCGGAGACGAATCCAGAATCGAGTGAGTGGCCCCTTTCAAGGGAGGGGGAGCGCCTATTCTTGTGGCGACCTCCATGAAACCGAAGGCGCCGAACATGATGAGGGACGAACTGCGGAGTCCGTCCATATCGGAGGAGCACCGTACCTTGATGGGTACGGTGACTGAGAACATTTAGTCTGCTGAAAGCAGGCTGAATGAAGCCTTTACAAGCCTACTAACAGGCTTCGAGGTATGCGATGTAATGTCTTTATAGCCACTTTACATATGGAGAATATGCCTGTATATAGATAGTAGCCCCTGAGACTCTGGTCGGCCCATGAAGAAGGGTGAATAGAGGATCTATATACATCTGCAGGAACTAACATACTTATTTGGCTGGAAAAACAGGCTTCACTGTTAGTGGCAACCGCTCAGGCCGCGGAGGTTTCCGAACTAAAACGGCAACTAAAGCAGGCCGATGAGGACATTGTCCTTATTAACAAGCGGCTCGATGAGGCACAAGGTATGCTACGAACATCCCGTTTGTGCCTATATGAATGTGCGAATACGAAGTTGAAACTTAGACGCTGTTATGTTTGAAATTGCAGACGGCACAGCTGAGGTTGAGACCCTCAGGGGTGATCTTGCACGGGCCAGGGAGCAGGCGACAGTGAGCAATGCAGCCACTGATAAAGTGGCTGCAGATTTGAAGGCCGAACAGGCCACCTGGCGCTAGGTCGAGGAGCAGGTATCTGTAGTGGAGCAAGAGCTCAAGGACGCCGCCCGCAAGTGCAAGTCCCTCAAGGAGGAGAATAAATCTGTCACATCCCTAGTTCTGGTATGACCTAGACCAGCTAGTCTTTTGTGCATCATGTTTAAATTCCATTTAAATTTGAAATGGGGATTGTGAAACCCTTAGAATCATTTCTGGAAATGACCCAGATAAAAATTGCTCCAAAAGGGTCCAAGAAAATGTTCATGTTGCTCTCTGAAAATATTGGACAGAGATAAAAATCAAACCAATATTTTTAGGATCTCATAAATACTTATTTTGGCCATTTGGAATTAATGCATAATTATTTCCTTTGGATATATATGTTATATATATAATATATGTCCAAAAGTTATGCCAGTAGCTGAGGAGCTCTGGAATAATACCACTAGCCCCTGAAAAAATTGGCATAAGAAAATAAATTGGTTCAGTATTTTATTAAATCAGAAACAAATGCCAGAAAATAGAAAAGAAAAACAAAAAGGGAATTACTTACCTGGACCTTACCTGCAGCCTGGCAGCCCAGTGGCCCAACAGGCCGGCCCAACCAGCTGGCGACGCCAGTCGTCCCTGACCTCTCGCCGGGAGGACAGGGCGTGTGCCCGTGGCGCGCACGCACGCGCCCGGCCACCTCCTCCCTGCCTGCTTCATCCCAGCTGCGTCCAGGTGACGCCACGCACCGCCCTGCACCTCTCCCACTCTCTCTCGTTCCCTCCCCTTCTCTCTCTCGCTCTCTCCTGCGAACGCCCGAGCGCCGCCGTCGCCACCGCTCGCCATAGCCGTGTCCACCGTGCTCCCCTCGCCTCGCTGCTGTGTCCTAGAGCTCCGCCCCGTCGCCTTCTCTGTCTTCGTCAAGCCAAGCAACCAGGGACGCCACGTGGAGCCGTCACTGCCGTCTTCTTCACCTCCGGCCGCTGGAGATCGCCGTCGCCGTTCCGCCCGCGTTGGACCTCCCCTGAGCTCGCGCTTGACGCCATCGAGACTGCTGTGAGCTCTCCTCCGTTTCCCCTCCTTCCCCATGCTTGATTTCATGCCGTAGCCTGCTACCCGTCGCAACCGCGAGCTCCTCGCCGCCGATCATGGAGCCACCATGGCCAGAGCCCGAGCCAACCGCCCCCGAGCACCCAGTCGTGCTCCTGGTGCCACGAGGGTGCCGCAGAGCCCCTCGGGTGGCCTCCCCGTGCCCCGGAGCCCGCTCCCGCCCGTAGCCGTGCTCCGGCCGCCGCGGATGACCTCGCCACGGTCGTCTCCGGCCACCCCACGGCCTCCCGCCTGTCCCACTGGATGCACGCGAGGCTGGGCATCGTGTAGGTGGTCTCCGCCGCACGTTTGGTCGCCGGTAGGCGATTTCCGATGCCCTCCGCCGCGTCTGGCTTTGTTGGCATCGAGTCGCCGGTGGGTTTGACCCCGCTGACCGGGGTTTGACCTTACCTTGTGTCACTGACGTGTGGGCCATCCCCCCCTGACTTTTTAGTTAGCCTTAGTTTAACACTAATTAACCTAGGTTAGTCAGCTAGTTAGTCGCTGACCAGTGGGCCCGGCGCCCACAAATCCTAATTAGACTAAATAAACCCCCCTGTTAACTAACTGTGACACTAACGTGTGGACCCCACATGTCAGGTTTGACCTGGTCAGCCCCGTTGACTCGCTTACATCATGCTGACGTAGTGCTGACGCAATATATCATTTTCTGGTATTGAAATAAATTCGGAAATTCCATAAAATGATATAAACTTAAAAAATTCATAGAAATTTAACCGTAGCTTAGATTGAAATAATTTATATATGAAAAATTATCAGAAAAATTCAATCTATCCATCTGTACCATTTTCATGCATGACAAACCAACTTATACATGTTGTATATGAGGAAACACATGAATGGCATTTATAAAGAGCTTATTTTGGAGATGCATTTGAATCTTTGGTTCAAATGGATTTCATCCAAATAAAAGCTAGTTGCATTAGCTCAATCAGCATCACATATTCATGCCATGATCATGCATCATATTGTTGCATATGGTTGTGTATTGATTACCGACACCGTTCCTTCTCGATAGGTCCTGCTCCGGAGACCGTTCCAGAGTACCTGTCTGAGGAGCAGTGCCTTCCTTGTTGATCTACCAGGCAAGAAAACCCCCTTGTTCATTCCGATACAGCCCTACTCTCTCGCTCCTACTCTCATTTATTGCATTAGGACAACAATGATTCAACTGCTACTTTATGCTGCGGTAGTTGAACCCATTCCTCTGCATGACCTGTCATTGCCACAGTAAATAGTTAAAACCCACTAGCATGTGTAGGAGTTGATTGAGCCATGTTGTGTTCTTGCCATGCCATGCCTGCTATTGCTTAGAGTTGTGTCAGGTCTGATTCATCGGGAATGAATTGGAGTGGTACGATATGTTCTGGTGCTGAGAGTTAAGCGTGTGAACACGATTTGGTAAAGGTAGCGGTGAGAGGCCATGTAGGAGTACATGGTGGGTTGTCTCACTGGAACCGTCCTTAAGGAACTGAGTTCTGTGTAAGTTGTCCAATGACCGTTACTACCACACATTGGGCTCCGGGCGCCAAGCTCTCTTGACTTATTAATCCAACTTGATCTCTGTCCAGGAGTTGCAACTAGTTTCTGGTGTTTGTAGGTAGTGTTAGTAGTCTACCAAGTGGCACCCGGTACAGGTGGGCTTGGGACAGACTAGGCACAGTGGCACGGTGTACCAAGTGGCACCCGGATGGTGGGCTTGGGAACCCTGCTCACATCATTTGGGGCCGTGAGCGACACCCCGGCCGGATCTCCTTGCGGATGGAACCCGAATAGGCGATAAACCTGGATGAGAGACTTGTGTGGTTAGTCAGGTCGTGGCCGACACCCTCGCCAGGCTTCCGCTTGAAGGTTGCCGAGTACATGACGTGTACATGGTGATAAGTGGTGAGAGCGTGTGTGAAGAAGTACACCCCTGCAGGGTTATCATGATCTATTCGAATAGCCGTGTCCTCGGTTATGGACTTCTTGGATGCTTACGTGGTACATAGACAACTTGAAATGGATACTCTAAAATGCTCAAGACAAGTGTGAGTGCTATGGATGGCTTTCTCATAGGAAGACGAGGATGAATCCATAGTAGTGTATTGATGTGGTGATTAGTGGACTCGTGTGCGCTGCCTCACCTCAAAGAAGTTTCTCGTTGTCGTAGAACAGGATAGCCACTGAGTCAAAGCTGGCTTGCTGCAACTAAACCCCACATTACCTTCTTGATACAAATGCATGTATGATAGGATCTGATGTAAGTCTTGCTGAGTACCTTTGTACTCACGTTTGCTTTATTTATGTTTTGCAGGTGAGACATCTGTCTCACTAGTAGTACCGCTTGGACTTCGACGAGTAGCTTGTTACCTCAGCTACGATCTTGTACCCTTGGGAGGGACTTGTAGATAGTCAGGCTTCTCTAGCCTTTTCCTTTTGTAGTTGTCTGTACTCAGACATGTAATGCTTCCGTTGCTTGTATGCTCTGAATGATGGGTCATGTGACCCCTGTTTGTATAATGTTATGTGGCTCTTCTGGGCCTTTATCTATATGAGTTGCGTTATGTTGTGATGCCATGTTGTATAGCACATACTTGCATGTTATGCGTATGTGTGACGTGTATTGCTATGTGTGGGATCCGACAATCTAGTTGTTTATCCTTGGCAGCCTCTCTTATGGGGAAATGTAGTCTAGTGCTTCTTTGAGCCATAGTAGTCCGCTACAGCCCGGTTCACTGGAGTCCTGCTAGCCCAGCACTACTGCCCAGGACACTTGACTGGCCGGCATGTGTTTCATTTCATTCCTGTGTCTGTCCCTTCGGGGAAATGTCACGCGGTGACCTCCGAAGTCCTGCCTAGCCTGCTACAGCCCGGGTTCCTCGGAGACCTATTAGCCCAGTCCTATAGCCCGGATTCACACGTTGCTAACCGACATGCTCGATGTGAATCATGTATGCCTGTCCCCATAGGTTAGTGCCGCTTTGGTTTCACGACTAGCCATGTCGGCCCGGGTTCTCTGTCATATGGATGCTAGCGACACTATCATATACGTGAGCCAAAAGGCGCAAATGGTCCCGGACCATGGTAAGGCGACACCCGTGGGAATACCGTGCGTGAGGCCGCAAAGTGATATGAGGTGTTACAGGCTAGATCGGTGTGACTTAGAATCGGTGTCCTGACAGCTTTGGTATCAGAGCCTGACTGCCTGTAGGATTTCCGAGCCAACCTGGTCGAAGTTGAGTCTAGAAACTCTTTAGTTATATAAGGGAATTGATTGTGGAAGGGAACGTAAGGCTCTTTTTTACTCCTTTACCTTATGGCCTTCTGATCTGAGTCATCCTCTTCTCTTCTACGGGGAGTAAGAACTAGGCCCTCTCATCTATCTATCAGGATCACGTGTTACTACTCCGTAGTCTCTTAGGATTGGTTGATCAGAGTCTTATCCCAGTTCAAGTACTTCCGGTGTAGTCTGTTTAGTAATATCTCAGAACCTTAAGTGATGATGTTGAGTATGGTGCTACCCCATCTTTTGCAGAATGTCTCATTTTGAGCATTTTACTGCCGTTATGCTGCCGGAATTGTCCTAGGAGTTTGGGAGATACTAAATTCTTGTGCTATATTCTACATCCTTATGATGATGCTGAATCAATCCTTGTTTCCTTGGTTTCGTTCTTCAGGATGTTGCCGGTTAACCGAAATTCCGTTGCTCGTAGCCGGAACCACGGAGATGGTAGGGATGAGGATCCTCCTGACCAGCCTTCGTTGGCAAAGTTCATGTTAGAGATGGAGAGGAACAAGCGTGAGTCTAACCGCTTGTTAGCACGTATTGAGGAGAACACCGCACCCCAGTGCAAAGAGTCAGCGACCATCTATGATTTTATTGGTCTGAAACCACCTACCTTCCATCATTCCATTGAACCACTCGATGTAGATGACTGGCTTCGTAGTATCACTCACAAGCTGCGTTCTGCGAATGTAGCTGAAGGTGACAAGGTCACCTATGCTACATATCACTTGGAAGGTCCTGCTAGTATTTGGTGGCAGAACTATGAGCCTATGCTTCCAGCTGGCCAGATACCCACCTGGAGAGATTTCACTGAGGCTTTTCGCGAGCATCACATCCCTCTGGATCTCATTGACCGCAAGAGAGAAGAGTTCTGTAGTTTCACCCAGGATAAGATGGTTGTTGATGCTTACTGTAGAGAGTTTGAGAACCTCGCCCGCTATGCTATAGAAGAGGTGTCCACGGACGCCAAGAAGCAGGCTAGGTTCCGGAAGGGTCTCAACCCCAAGTTGCGTCGTGATCTCCACTTGCATCATTGCAATACATTCCAGGCTCTTGTGAACAAGGCCATTAATGCAGAGACAACTCAACTCACTTACGAGGAGTCTCGTAAGCACACCCGTGGTTTGGGTTCTTCTTCCGGTTCTATTTCGCAGAAGTGCCGGATTTGGGTTCCGAACTCTGCTCTTCCACCCGGTTATACACCGAGGCCTTCTTATGTGGCGCCTCACCCAGCTCAACCGTATGCTCCACCCAGGCCTATCGGTAGACTGCTTGTCAATGTGGGTCCACGTCCTACCTCAAGGACTTGCTTCACATGCGGAGAGCCAAGACACTATGCACGTGACTACTCTCAAACCAATTATGCTCCAGCCCAGCCTGAGAAGTCCGTTGGCCGTGGTAAGCCATCACGCAAGATGATCAGTGTCAAGTCAGCTTCCACTGAACGTGGACATGTGCATCACGTCTCAGCTAGAGACGCCCATGATGATCCAGATGTCGTTCTTGGTACACTCCTTGTCAATTGCCATCCATCATCGGTTTTGTTCGATACTGGAGCATCTTATTCCTTCATTTCCGAAAGCTGCGCTAACTTGCACAACATGTCATTTTGTGATATGCCCTCTCCACTAGTCATTCAAACTCCTGGATCCAAATGGCAAACTTCCAGTGTAAGCCATGGTAATGAGATCCTTGTTGACAGACTTGTATTCCTTGCCTCACTTGTAGCCCTCAAGTCTACAGATATTAACATCATCTTGGGTATGGACTGGATGAAAGCTCATTATGCCAAGATTGATTGTTACGCCAGGCCCGTTCAGCTTACACACCCATCTGGCAAGATAGTCACTGTCTCCACCAGAGTTGCAAAGCGTCAACTCTATTCTCTTAATGCCAGCCCTCTTCCAGACCTTGAAGATGTCCCGGTAGTCCGTGACTTTCCGGATGTCTTTCTAGAGGAACTGCCAGGTATTCCGCCTGACAGAGATGTAGAGTTTCTCATAGATCTTATCCCAGGAACCGCCCCAATCTCTAGGAGACCTTACAAGATGGCACCCTTAGAGCTAGCCGAGCTTAAGAAACAACTCGATGAATCCTTGCAAAAGGGTTTCATCCGTCCTAGTTCTTCTCCCTGGGCTTGCCCCGTCCTTTTCGTCAAGAAGAAGGATGGTACGGACCGAATGGTTGTAGATTATCGTCCCGTCAATTTGGTCACGATAAAGAACAAGTATCCGCTCCCCAGGATCAACGATCTGTATGATCAGCTCGCTGGATCCTCAGTCTTTTCAAAGATGGATTCGAGGTTAGGCTACCACCAAATCAAGATCAGAAACAGGGACATTCCTAAAATGGCTTTTGTCACTCGTTATGGCCAGTACTAGTACACTGTCATGTCCTTCGGTCTAACCAACGCTCCAGCTATGTTCTCCCGCTTGATGAACTCGATCTTCATGGAGTACTTAGATAAGTTCGTCGTGGTTTACCTCGATGATATCCTTATTTACTCGAAGAACGAGGAAGAGCATGCCGAACATCTTAGACTTGTGTTAGAAAAACTCAGAGAGCACTACCTTTATGCCAAGTTCTCCAAGTGCGAATTTTGGTTACCAGAAGTGACCTATCTCGGCCACGTAATCTCTGGTAAGGGCATTGCTATAAATCACGAGAGAGTCCGGGACGTTCTTGATTGGACTCCGCCTGAAACGGTTAAGCAAGTTAGGAGTTTCCTTGGTCTAGCCAGTTATTGTTGCCGCTTTGTTGAGAATTTCTCCAAAGTGGCCAAACCTCTCACGGAACTTCTCAAGAAAGATAAAAAGTTTGAGTGGTCCCCACAATGTGAGTACATTTTTCAGGAACTGAAAAGACGCCTGACTTCTGCTCCCATACTTGTGCCACCGGATTTCACTAAAGACTTTGTTATCTACTGCGACGCCTCACGACAGGGACTAGGTTGCATCCTTATGCAGGATCGTCATGTGATTGCCTATGCATCTCGACAGTTGCATCCACATGAGGAGAATTATCCTACACATGATCTAGAGCTTGCAGCCGTAGTCTATGCACTTAAGACCTGGCGACATTACCTTCTTGGTAAGTGTTGTGAGATTTACACCGATCACCGGAGTCTCAAGTATATCTTCACCCAACCAGATTTGAACCTTAGGCAAAGACGTTGGTTGGAGTTGATCTCAGATTACGACTTAGGGATTACCTACACCCCAGGCAAGGGAAATGTCATGGCTGATGCACTAAGTCGTAAGTCCTATTGCAACAATCTCATGTTGCAACAGGGCCAACCACTTTTCCATGAGGAGTTATGTAAGCTCAACCTTCACATTGCTCCTCATGGATTCCTTTCTACCTTGGTGGCGAAACCTACTCTTGTGGATCAGATCATCTCTGCTCAGAAGCAGGATACGGGAATTTCCCGGATCAAGAGAAACATTGACAAGGGAGTTGGTGGCAGTTTCTCCTTAGATGATCGAGGTGTTGTTTTCTTTGAGAGTCGCTTGGTGGTTCCCAAGAATCAACATCTGCGACAACTGATTCTTAAGGAGGCCCATGAATCTCCTCTCATGATTCATCCTGGTAGTACTAAGATGTATCAGGACCTACGCCAGAGGTTCTGGTGGACTAGGATGAAGAGAGAAATTGCTTAGTTTATTGCTAACTACAACGTTTGTCGTCGCGTTAAGGCAGAGCATCAAAGGCCTGCTGGCACCCTTCAGCCTTTAGCTATTCCTGAGTGGAAATGGGATAAAGTTGGTATGGACTTCATCACTGGTTTTCCCAGGACCAAGAGAGGGAATAATGCTATCTTTGTAGTCATTGATCGTCTTTCCAAAGTGGCTCACTTCCTACCTGTTCGAGAGAGTATCACTGCTAGTCAGCTCGCTGACTTATATATTTCTTGAATAGTTTCACTTAATGGTGTCCCACTAGAGATCAATTCAGACCGTGGTAGTCTTTTCACTTCTCATTTCTGGGAGAGTTTCCAAACTGCCATGGGCACCCATCTTTCCTTCAGTACCACTTTCCACCCTCAATCAAGTGGTCAGGTGGAAAGGGTCAACCAAATTCTCGAAGACATGCTTAGAGCTTGTGTTAGCTCATTAGGTATGGATTGGGAGAAGTGCCTTCCCTTCGCCGAGTTTGCTTATAACAATAGCTACCAATCCAGCCTCAAGAAAGCTCCTTTTGAGGTTCTGTATGGACGAAGATGTCGAACACCTTTGAACTGGTCAAAAACCGGTGAAAGACAATTCTTTGGACCGGATATGATCCAGGAGGCAGAAGAGCAAGTTCGCATCATTCGTGACAATTTGAAAACAACCCAATCTCGTCAAAAGAGCCAGTATGACCATAGTCATAAGGAAGAGGCTTATGAAGCTGGTGACAAGGCTTACCTTCGGGTTACCCCTTTGAAGGGTACCCATCGTTTCGATATCAAGGGCAAGTTGGCTCCTCGTTATATTGGTCCCTTTCTCATTCTCGCTAAACGAGGAGAGGTTGCCTACCTGTTGGAACTACCCCCACATCTTTCTCGAGTTCATGATGTCTTCCACGTCTCTCAACTCAGGCGTTGCTTCTCGGATCCCATCCGTGGAGTGGACCACGAAACGCTTGATCTCCAAGATAACCTCACATATCGAGAGTACCCTGTTCGCATTCTTCATCAAGCAGCGCGTGTCACCCGACGTCGAAACATCAAGTTTCTCAAGGTTCAGTGGTCTCATCATTCTGAGAGAGAAGCTACCTGGGAGCGAGAAGATCATCTTCGACTTGAGTACCCCACTTTCTTTCCGCCGACTCCTGAATCTCGGGGCGAGATTTTTTCGAGTGGGGGCGAGTTGTCACATCCCTAGTTCTGGTATGACCTAGACCAGCTAGTCTTTTGTGCATCATGTTTAACTTCCATTTAAATTTGAAATGGGGATTGTGAAACCCTCAGGATCATTTCTAGAAATGACACAGATAAAAATTGCTCCAAAAGGGTCCAAGAAAATGTTCATGTTGCTCTCTGAAAATATTGGACAGAGATAAAAATCAAACCAATATTTTTAGGATCTCATAAATACTTATTTTGGCCATTTGGAATTAATGCATAATTATTTCCTTTGGATATATATGTTATATATATAATATATGTCCAAAAATTATGCCAGTAGTTGAGGAGCTCTGGAATAATACCACTAGCCCCTGAAAAAATTGGCATAAGAAAATAAATTGGTTCAGTATTTTACTAAATCAGAAACAAATGCCAGAAAATAGAAAAGAAAAACAAAAAGGGAATTACTTACCTGGACCTTACCTGCAGCCTGGCAGCCCAGTGGCCCAACAGGCCGGCCCAACCAGCTGGCGACACCAGTCGTCCCTGACCTCTCGCCAGGAGGACAGGGCGTGTGCCCGCGGCGTGCACGCACGCGCCCGGCCACCTCCTCCCTACCTGCTTCATCCCAGTTGCGTCCAGGCGACGCCATGCGCCGCCCCGCACCTCTCCCACTCTCTCTTTCCCTCCCCTTCTCTCTCTCACTCTCTCCTGCGAACGCCCGAGCGTCGTCGTCGCCACCGCTCGCCATAGCCGTGTCCACCGTGCTCCCCACGCCTCGTTGATGTGTCCTAGAGCTCCGCCCCGTCGCCTTCTCTGTGTTCGTCAAGCCAAGCAACCGGGGACGCCCCGTGGAGCCGTCACCGCCGTCTTCTTCACCTCCGGCCGCCGGAGATCGCCGTCACCGTTCCGCCCGCGTTGGACCTCCCCCGAGCTCGCGCTTGACGCCATCGAGACCGCTGTGATCTCTCCTCCGTTTCCCCTCCTTCCCCGTGCTTGATTTCGTGCCGTAGCCTGCTACCCGTCGCAACCGCGAGCTCCTCGCCGCCGATCATGGAGCCACCGTGGCCAGAGCCCAAGCCAACTGCCCCCGAGCACCCAGTCGTGCTCCTGGTGCCACGAGGGTGCCGCAGAGCCCCTCGGGTGGCCTCCCCGTGCCCCGCAGCCCGCTCCCGCCCGTAGCCGTGCTCCGGCCGCCGCGGATGACCTCGCCGTGGTCGTCTCCGGCCACCCCACGGCCTCCCGCCTGTCCCACTGGATGCACGCGAGCCTGGGCATTGTGTAGGTGGTCTCCGCTGCGCGTTTGGTCACCGGTAGGCGATTTCCGATGCCCTCCGCCACGTCTGGCTTCGTCGGCATCGAGTCGCCGGCGGGTTTGACCCCGCTGACCGGGGTTTGACCTTGTGTCACTGACGCGTGGGCCACCCCCCCTGACTTTTTAGTTAGCCTTAGTTTAACACTAATTAACCTAGGTTAGTCAGCTAGTTAGTCGCTGACCAGTGGGCCCGGCGCCCACAAATCCTAATTAGACTAAATAAACCCCCCTGTTAACTAACTGTGACACTAACGTGTGGACCCCACACGTCAGGTTTGACCTGGTCAGCCCCGTTGACTCGCTTACGTCATGCTGACGTAGTGCTGACGCAATATATCATTTTCTGGTATTGAAATAAATTCGGAAATTCCATAAAATGATATAAACTTAAAAAATTCATAGAAATTTAACCGTAGCTTAGATTGAAATAATTTATATATGAAAAATTATCAGAAAAATTCAATCTATCCATCTGTACCATTTTCATGCATGACAAACCAACTTATACATGTTGTATATGAGGAAACACATGAATGGCATTTATAAAGAGCTTATTTTGGAGATGCATTTGAATCTTTGGTTCAAATGGATTTCATCCAAATAAAAGCTAGTTGCATTAGCTCAATCAGCATCACATATTCATGCCATGATCATGCATCATATTGTTGCATATGGTTGTGTATTGATTACCGACACCGTTCCTTCTCGATAGGTCCTGCTCCGGAGACCGTTCCAGAGTACCTGTCTGAGGACCAGTGCCTTCCTTGTTGATCTACCAGGCAAGAAAACCCCCTTGTTCATTCCGATACAGCCCTACTCTCTCGCTCATACTCTCATTTATTGCATTAGGACAACAATGATTCAACTGCTACTTTATGCTGCGGTAGTTGAACCCATTCCTCTGCATGACCTGTCATTGCCATAGTAAATAGTTAAAACCCACTAGCATGTGTAGGAGTTGATTGAGCCATGTTGTGTTCTTGACATGCCATGCCTGCTATTCTTAGAGTTGTGTTAGGTCTGATTCATCGGGAATGAATTGGAGTGGTATGATATGTTCTGGTGCTGAGAGTTAAGCGTGTGAACACGATTTGGTAAAGGTAGCGGTGAGAGGCCATGTAGGAGTACATGGTGGGTTGTCTCACTGGAACCGTCCTTAAGAACTGAGTTCTGTGTAAGTTGTCCAATGACTAGTTACTACCACACATTGGGCTCCGGGTGCTCCAAGCTCTCTCGACTTATTAGCCAACTTGATCTCTGTCCAGGAGTTGCAAATAGTTTCTGGTGTTTGTAGGTAGTGTTAGTAGTCTACCAAGTGGCACCCGACCAGGTGGGCTTGGGATAGACTAGGCACAGTGGCACGGTGTACCAAGTGGCACCCGGATGGTGGGCTTGGGAACCCTGCTCACATCATTTGGGGCCGTGAGCGACACCCCGGCCGGACCTCCTTGCGGATGAAACCCGAATAGGCAATAAACCTGGATGAGAGACTTGTGTGGTTAGTCAGGTCGTGGCCGACACCCTCGCCAAGCTTCCGCTTGAAGGTTGCCGAGATACATGACGCGTACATGGTGATAAGTGGTGAGAGCGTGTGTGAAGAAGTACACCCCTGCAGGGTTATCATGATCTATTCGAATAGCCGTGTCCTCGGTTATGGACTTCTTGGATGCTTACATGGTACATAGACAACTTGAAATGGATACTCTAAAATGCTCAAGACAAGTGTGAGTGCTATGGATGGCTTTCTCATAGGAAGACGAGGATGAATCCATAGTAGTGTATTGATGTGGTGATTAGTGGACTCGTTTGCGCTGCCTCACCTCAAAGAAGTTTCTCGTTGTCGTAGAACAGGATAGCCACTGAGTCAAAGCTGGCTTGCTGCAACTAAACCCCACATTACCTTCTTGATACAAATGCATGTATGATAGGATCTGATGTAAGTCTTGCTGAGTACCTTTGTACTCACGTTTGCTTTATTTATGTTTTGTAGGTGAGACATATGTCTCACTAGTAGTACCGCTTGGACTTCGACGAGTAGCTTGTTACCTCAGCTACGATCTTGTACCCTTGGGAGGGACTTGTAGATAGTCAGGCCTCTTAGCCTTTTCCTTTCGTAGTTGTCTGTACTCAGACATGTAATGCTTCCGTTGCTTGTATGCTCTGAATGATGGGTCATGTGACCCCTGTTTGTATAAATGTTATGTGGCTCTTCTGGGCCTTTATCTATATGAGTTGCGTTATGTTGTGATGCCATGTTGTATAGAAGATACTTGCATGTTATGCGTATGTGTGACGTGTATTGCTATGTGTGGGATCCGACAATCTAGTTGTTTATCCTTGGCAGCCTCTCTTATGGGGAAATGTATTCTAGTGCTTCTTTGAGCCATAGTACTCCGCTACAGCCCGGTTCACCGGAGTCCTGCTAGCCCAGCACTACTGCTCAGGACACTTGACTGGCCGGCATGTGTTTCATTTTGTTCCTGTGTCTGTCCCTTCGGGGAAATGTCACACAGTGACCTTCGGAATCCTGCCTAGCCTGCTACAGCCCGGGTTCCCTGGAGTCCTGTTAGCCTAGTGCTACAGCCCGGATTGACACGCTGTTGACCGACATGCTCGATGTGAATCATGTATGCGTGTCCCCATAGGTTAGTGCCGCTTTGGGTTCACGACTAGCCATGTCGGCCCGGGTTCTCTGTCATATGGATGCTAGCGACACTATCATATATGTGAGCCAAAAGGCGCAAACGGTCCCGGGCCATGGTAAGGCGACACCCGTGGGAATACCGTGCGTGAGGCCGCAAAGTGATATGAGGTGTTACAGGCTAGATCGGTGTGACTTAGAATCGGGGTCCTGACAAAATCCAAAGCCACCGAGCTTGTCAAGGCCCTTGAGGAGGCCAAAGAGGCATGGTCCGACTCTAGGGCGGCTCGGGAGGAGTTCCGGCATGCCGGAAAGATAGCAGCTGGTAAGCCCTTCCTTTTACAGACTAAGTTTGGTGATCAGAGATATGCCTTGCTTAATTGACTGTGGAGTTCTCCAGACGCTTTTGCGGATCTTCCGAAGAGTGTTGCCGACGCCGCACAATTATTCCAGGCTCAGGAGGGACATGTGACGGAGAAGCTGTTCTGGTCACAGTTCACGGCGTAGGAGCGCCCGGCGCTGCTGAATGACCAAATGGCATAGTGGGCCGAGCTGCATAAGATGTCCGGAGCGGCCATGAAGGACGTCATTGTTCGGCTATGGCCAGCCGAACCCATTCCGAATAGTTATTTCGTCCTGGTGTGGCGACTTGTCGATGCAGTTCCCTGAATCGATGCAATCAAGCGGTCGGTGTGCATAGAAGGTGCATGGATGGCCTTTGCCCGCGTCAAGATGCACTGGGCGAAGATGAAGGCTGCCGAAGTGGCTGTCGAGGGTCCTCCCGGAGGCAAGAACCACCGCATGCCAGAGCGCTAGTTAGAGGACGTCCTAGAGGGTGCCCACTTGATAGAGGGTCAATGCTCAAAGGACATTATGTTCCAATAAATGTACTCGAATTGTCCAGACTTTTTTATTATATATGAAGGCTTTGTAATATATTTGTGCCTTTGTCTGAAAGGTCTTCCCTCCTATGCGTCCGTTTTTGTATTCCTGAGAGATTTCCAGTCATCGGCTTTGGCCCCCACGCAGATACTACGGGGGTGTTTGAAATAGAACATGATCACACTTGAACCAACGTCTTGGTCCGTGAAGGAGGTGTCAGTGCAGCGAACCAGGCAATCGGACTATGTGGCCTTACCACTCTCACTTAGCAGAAGATAGTGAAGGAAATATGCCCTAGAGGCAATAATAAAGTTAATATTTATTTCCTCATATCATGATAAATGTTTATTATTCATGCTAGAATTGTATTAACCGGAAACATAATACATGTGTGAATACATAAACAAACATAGTGTCACTAGTATGCCTCTACTTGACTAGCTCATTGATCAAAGATGGTTGAGTTTCCTAACCATAGACATGGGTTGTCATTTGATTAATGGGATCACATCATTAGGAGAATGATGTGATTGACTTGACCCATTCCGTTAGCTTATCACTTGATCGTTTAGTTTACTACCATTGCTTTCTTCATGACTTATACATGTTCCTATGACTATGAGATTATGCAACTCCCGAATACTGGAGGAACACTTTGTGTGCTACCAAACGTCACAACGTAACTGGGTGATTATAAAGATGCTCTACAGGTGTCTCCGATGGTGTTTGTTGAGTTGGCAGAGATCAAGAATAGGATTTGTCACTCCGATTGTCGAAGAGGTATCTCTGGGCCCTCCCGGTAATGCACATAACTATAAGCCTTGCAAGAAATGTGACTAATGAGTTAGTTGCGGGATGATGCATTACAGAACGAGTAAAGAGACTCGCCGGTAACGAGATTGAGCTAGGTATTGAGATACCGACGATCGAATCTCGAGCAAGTAACATACCGATGACAAATGGAACAATGTATGTTGTTATGCGGTTTGACCGATAAAGATCTTCGTAGAATATGTAGGAACCAATATGAGCATCTAGTTTCCGCTATTGGTTATTGACCTGAGACATGTCTCGGTCATGTCTACATACTTCTCGAACCCGTAGGGTCCGCACGCTTAATGTTCTGTGATGATCGGTATTATGAGTTTATATGTTTTAATGTACCAAAGGTAGTTCAGAGCCCCTGATATGATCACGGACATGACGAGGAGTCTCGAAATGGTCGAGACATAAAGATTGATATATTGGAAGCCTACATTTGAACATCGGAAGAGTTCCGTGTGAAATTGGGATTTTACCGGAGTGCCGGAGGGGTTACCGGAACCCCCAGGGGGTTAATGGGCCTTGTTGGGCCCTGATACGTCTCCGTCGTATCTACTTTTCCAAACACTTTTGCCCTTGTTTTGGACTCTAACTTGAATGATTTGAATGGAACTAACCCGGACTGACGCTGTTTTCAGCAGAATTGCCATGGTGTTATTTATGTGCAGAAACAAAATTTCTCGGAATGACCTGAAACTTCACGGAACATCTTTTAGGAAATAATAAAAAATCCTTGCAAAAGATGAATACCAGGGGGCCACACCCTAGCCACGAGGGTGGGGGCGCGCCTGCCCCCCTAGGGCGTGACCCCCTACCTCGTGGGCCCCTTGGAGCTCCTCCGACCTCAACTCCAACTCTATATATTTGCTTTTGCAGAGAAAAAAATCAGAGAGAAGGATTCATCGTGTTTTACGATACGGAGCCGCCGCCAAGCCCTAAAACCTCTCGGGAGGGCTAATCTGGAGTCCGTTCGGGGCTCCGGAGAGGGCAATCCGTCGCCATCGTCATCATCAACCTCCCTCCATCACCAATTTCATGATGCTCACCGCCGTGCGTGAGTAATTCCATCGTAGGCTTGCTGGACGGTGATGGGTTGGATGAGATTTATCATGTAATCGAGTTAGTTTTGTTAGGGTTTGATCCCTAGTATCCACTATGTTCTGAGATTGATGTTGCTATGACTTTGCTATGCTTAATGCTTGTCACTAGGGCCCGAGTGCCATGATTTCAAATCTAAACCTATTATATTTTCATCAATATATGAGAGTTCTTGATCCTATCTTGCAAGTCTATAGTCACCTATTATGTGTTATGATCCATTAACCCCGAAGTGATAATAATCGGGATACTTACTGGTGATGACTGTAGTTTGAGGAGTTCATGTATTCACTATGTGTTAATGCTTTGGTCCAGTACTCTATTAAAAGGAGGCCTTAATAACCCTTAGTTTCCATTAGGACCCCGCTGCCACGGGAGGGTAGGACAAAAGATGTCATGCAAGTTCTTTTCCATAAGCACGTATGACTATATTTGAATACATGCCTACATTACATTGATGAATTGGAGCTAGTTCTGTGTCACCCTAGGTTATGACTGTTACATGATGAACCGCATCCGGCATAATTCTCTGTCACCGATCCGTTGCCTACGAGCTTTCCATATATTGTTCTTCGCTTATTTACTTTTCCGTTGCTATTGCTATCATCACTACAAAATACCAAAAACATTACTTTTGCTATCATTACCTTTAGCTACCGTTACCACTACTATCATATTACTTTGGTACTAAATACTTTGCTGCAGATATTAAGTTTCCAGGTGTGGTTGAATTTACAACTCAGCTGCTAATACTTGAGAATATTCGTTGGCTCCCCTTGTGTCGAATCAATAAATTTGGGTTGAATACTCTACCCTCAAAAACTGTTGCGATCCCCTATACTTGTGGGTTATCAAGACTATTTTCTGGCGTCGTTTCCGGGGAGCATAGCCTATTCTTTGAGTCACTTGGGATTTATATCTGCTTATCATTATGAAGAACTTGAGAGATCCAAAAACTAAGATTTATCCCTCAACTACAAGGGGAGGTAACGAACTGCCATCTAACTCTGCACTTGATTCACCTTCTGTTTTGAGTAAGCTTGCGACACCTAAACCTACTTGTGCTATTCGTTCTGATATGTCGCATGTTATTGATGATGCCACTTCTGCTATGCATGATACTTATGATGAAACTACTTCTATGCTTGATACTACTGTGCCACTTGGTGAATTTCTTGATGAACAACTTGCTAGGGTTAGAGAGAATGAAAATATTGAAACTAATAATATTGATGAAAGTGATGATGAAGACTCCCCCTAATAAATATGAATCACCTGTTATCCCTGAGGGTTATGTTTTTGAAAAGGAAGCTCCTCTAGCTATTTTAGCTTGCAAAGATAGATACGAGCTTAAGAGGTTATTAGCTAAATGGAAGCAGCAATCTCTTAAAGCTAGAATGAAACCTGACCCTACTTTTGCTACTTCACCTATCTGTGTTACTCATAAGGATTATGAATTCTTTGTTGATCCTGATATAATTACTTTAGTTGAATCTGATCCTTTTCATGGCTATGAATCTGAATCTGTTGTGGCACATCTTACTAAATTAAATGATATAGCCACCCTGTTCAGTAATGATGAGAAATCTCGTTACTTTTATATCCTTAAAATATTCCCGTTCTCATTAAAGGTTGATGCTAAGATATGGTTTAATTCTCTAGATCCTGGTTGTGTCCGTAGTCCCCAGGATATGATTTATTACTTCTCTGCTAAATATTTCCCTGCTCATAAGAAACAAGCTGCTTTGAGGGATATATATATATATAATTTTGTGCAAATTGAAAAAGAGAGTCTCCCACAAGCTTGGGGGAGGCTTCTCAAGTTACTTAATGCTTTGCCTGATCATCTTCTTAAGAAAAATGAAATATTTGATATCTTTTATAATGGACTAACCGATGCTTCTAGAGATTACCTGGATAGTTGTGTCGGTTCTGTTTTCAGGGAAAGAACACCGGATGAAGCTGAAATTCTATTGAATAATATGTTGACTAATGAAAATAATTGGACACTTCCTGAGCCTATTCCTAAACCAACTCCAAAGAAAAGAGGTGTTCTATTTCTCTGTCCTGAAGATATGCAAGAGGCAAAGAAACTATGAAAGAAAAAGGTATTAAAGCTGAAGATGTTAAGAATTTACCTCCTATTGAAGAAATACACAGTTTTAATTTACCGCCTGTTGAAGAAACATATGATCTTAATCAATTACCTATTGAACAAATAGATGGTCTTGATAACCCGACACAGGTAGTAAAGGTAAATTCTCTCTATAGATATGATAAACTTGAAATCCCATTTATTAAGTTTGCTAGCTCATGCTTAGATGAGTTTGATAAATTTATGGTTAAGCAAGAAGACTTCAATGCTTATTTTGGTAGACAATTGAAATACAATTCAAATATGCTTGAACACTTGGGTGATTATATGGCTAATGTCAAAGGTGAACTTAAACTTATTAGTAAACATGCTTCTATGGTTACCACGCAGGTAGAACAAGTACTTCAGGCTCAAAATGATTTGCTCAATGAATTGAATAGTAAGAATAATGATTATGCTGTTAGAGTGGCTACTAGAACTGGTAGAATGACTCAGGAACCTTTGTATCCTAAAGGCCACCCTAAGACAATTGAGCAAGATTCTCAGAGATAATTAAGATGCACCTAGTCCTTCTAAAAGGAAGAAAAAGAAAAATGATAGGACTTTGCATGCTTCTAATGAACCTATTGCTGAAACACCTGAGAATCCAAATGATATTTCTATTTCTGATGCTGAAACACAATCTGGTAATGAACCTGAAACTAGTGATAATGTTCATCATGATGCTCAACCTAGCAATGATAATGATATGGAAATTGAACCTGTTGTTGATCTTGATAACCCACAATCAAAGAATCAACGTTATGATAAGAAAGACTTTCTTGCTAGTAAACATGGTAAAGAGAGAGAACCATGGGTTCAAAAACCCATACCTTTTCCTCCCAAACCATCCAAGAAAAGGATGATGAGGACTTTGAGCGCTTTGCTGTAATGATTAGACCTATCTTTTTGCGTATGCGATTAACTGATATGCTTAAAATGAATCCTTATGCTAAGTACATGAAATATATTGTTCCTAATAAAAGAAAGATACCGAAAGCTGAAATTTCCACCATCCTTGCTAATTATACTTTTAAGGATGGAATACCAAAAAACTTGGAGATCCAGGAGTACCCATTATACCATGCTCCATTAAAAGAAACTATGTTAAAACTGCTTTATGTGATCTTGGAGCCAGTGTTAGTGTTATGCCTCTCTCTTTATATCATAGACTTGATTTGAATAAGTTGACACCTACTGAAATATCTTTGCAAATGGCTGATAAATCAACTACTATACTTGTCGGTATTTGTGAGGATGTGCCTGTTGTAGTTGCAAACATTACTATTTTAATGGACTTTGTTATTCTTGATATTCCCGAGGACGATAGTATGTCTATTATTCTTGGAAGACCTTTTTTGAATACTGCAGGGGCTGTTAT
Organism: Triticum urartu; assembly: GCF_003073215.2. Lineage (NCBI taxonomy): Eukaryota > Viridiplantae > Streptophyta > Magnoliopsida > Poales > Poaceae > Triticum > Triticum urartu. Next base: position 560,667,045 of record NC_053024.1, read on the forward strand.
TGATTGCACCAAAGGCAATGTCACTTTTCGTTTTAATGGTAATGAGCATACGGTACACTTTCCGAGGAAACAACCTCAAGTTCATAGTATCAACTCTATTGGAAAAATTCCATCGATTATATTTGGAGGTTTTGAATTTCCTCTTCCTACTGCCAAGAAGAAATATGATATTCTTATTATTAGGGATGTGCATATCCCCGTTGAGGTAACGTAGTGTTATTCAAAATTTCTCCGGTTCCATGTTATTCAAAATGAGTTCCTTAACAAGACTTGATCAACCTTGTTAGTGGATTCCTTTCGATGAGCATGAGATGGATGAAACTAGAAGGCACAACCTTCTATACCCTCCTTTTACTTTCTGTTATTTATATAAAATAAAATAAAAATAGTATTTTCTGTCTGTTATCTGATTTACCCGTGCAATATAAAAATACCCCGAAAATAAAAGTTCTCCAAATGCCCTGAAATTTAAATATGATTTTTCGGAAATATTTGAGAATATTTGGCACTAAGAACACAGCACGGGGGGCATCCACCTGGCCACGAGGGTGGAGGGCGCGCCCTACCCCCGTGGGCGCCCCCCTGCCTCGTGGGCCCACGGTGGCCCTCCTCCACTTATTCTTGCACCCACACACTCCTTCTTCCTCCCACAAACATGAATATCCAGCTCAAGCACGAGTTCTAGCTCATTTTGCTGCCATTTTCGATCTCCTTGCTCAAAGCACCTCTCACAAAACTGCTTGGGGAGATTGTTCCTTGGTATGTGACTCCTCCATTGGTCCAATTTGTGTTTGTTCCGGTGCTTTTTCATTGCAAATTTGTGCTGCCTAGGTGACCCTGTTCTTGAGCTTGCATGTCAAATTTATATGGTTCCAAGTAGTTCTAATGCATGATATATGCTCTAGGCACTTGTAGGAGTAGTTGCTATCAATTTTGTTGGGACCCACCGGACGGGCCACTGTATTTCATGAAAAAACGTTTCCCCCTAACTGCTGGGACCCACCAGCTACATCTTCGCACGCAAGGAAGTGCGTCCGGGCAAAAAAAACGATTCGCCCCCTGACTGCTGGGACCCACCAACTACATCTTCGCAGGCAAGGAAGTGCCTGACAGTCGGGACCCACCTAGTCGAAGCGTACGTAGCGTTGTCATTCTGGTCGCGAACGTGTATGTACATATATACTGGTCGATGTAGAGGCGCGCACGTGTCGTAGTAGAGGCACGCACGTAGCATGTACACGTACGTACAGCGGCCAGGGTGCAAGAAAGAAAATACGGCCACATATGTGTACATACGGGCGGGGTCTCGAACGCCTACTCGCGCATACGTACGACCAGGGCTCGTGTACATGGCTGGGTCAGAACAGAGAAACAACATCATCGTCATGTTCATGGGGAGGCAATGGAATGCGTCGTGTTCATGGGGAGGCAACGGAATGCATCGTGTTCATCGGGAGGGCTTGGAAGGAACATGCGATGGAAACGAGGCCTGGCGTACCACAGAACGGAGGAAACGGCCTTGTGTTCAACCGGCCACGTTCGAAACGGGATCCTGTTCATCGGGAGGGGTCTGGCGTACCGCAAAACGGAGGAAACGGACCTCCTACGGTCGAAACGGGGTTCCTGTTGATCGGGAGGGGTGTGGCGTACCACAAAATGGACGAAACGGACTTGTGTTGGAGCGCTACGGTCGAAAGGGGGTCCTGTTCATCGGGAGGGGTGTGGCGTACCGCAAAACGGGACTCCACGAGATACTGTTCATCTCCACTGTCGACCCCCTCCAGCCTCCATGAGCTACTGTTCATCCACCGTCGACTTCCTCCAGCCTCCACCTGCGACTGTTCATCCAAGGGCTCCTGTTCATCCAGCCTCCACCGCGTGCTACTCCACCGGCTACTGTTCAACCACCCCTCTCCACGGGCTCCTGTTCAACCACCCCTCCACGGGCTACTGTTCATCCTGCCCTCCACCGTCTACTGTTCATCCTGCCCTCCACGGGGTGGTCCTGTTCATCCAGCCCTCCACGGGGTCCTGTTCATCCAGCCCCAACCGGCTCGATCGATCGGGGTCCTGTTCATCTAGAGGCAACACCACGGGGTCCTGTTCATCCACCCCCACCGAGAACTGTTCATCCAAACACCCCCCCCCCCCGCCGCAACGCTCACTGTTCATCCAGAGGCAGCATCGATCGGCTTCAGTTAGCAGCAGTAGCAAAGGAATCGCTCGATCGGGTTCAGTTAACAGCCATTGATTGATCGCTCGGGTTCAGTAATGCGTAGCCAGCAGTGCAATCGCTCGGGTTCAGTTAGAGCCCAACACCTCGTTCAGGTTCAGTTAGAGCCAACGCCTCGCACACACGCGCGTACGTGTACGAGAGAAACGCGCATTGCTCGGCCCCCGACCTCCCACCGTAACCGGGAACTCCCCAAAATTTTCCTCCCCCTCGCTTCTGCCACGGTTTTTTCCGTCATGGACGGCCCAAAGAATGTCTTGCAGCTGCATCTCCGGCCCGCCCAGGACGAAACACCCATTTTCTGTCATGATTTTTTGTCATAGAAGTAGGAGCCCACCACATCTATGATGATACCAGGTTTTTTCACAATTATCATCATAGAAGTGTCATATGTATGACAGAAAAAAATTTCGTTCAGCCCAAAATGTCACGGATGTGTCTTTTTTTTTGTAGTGAAGGGCGGCGGACCGTACAGCACTTCTTCGGCACTACGCACGAAGGAATGTGGAAATTATATTTCGGGGAACGAGAGCAATGGCCGGACACCACTGAAGACGTTGGACTTGACTGCAATCATCCAGACACTTTGGCAAGTATTCGGTATCCAAGCACCTTCCATTTAGGTATCTCTTAACAAGATATTGAACAATCCGTCCCTGTACAGGACTGGATAAAGAAAGCGGTGCTGATCTGGTGTCCGGCGCCTCTTCCCAAAGGCCCTGCGACCGACCTGCTGTCGAGGATGTTGGTTCCGACATCGTACCAGGTGGCCGCATTTGGGGAAACCGAAACCCTGTTACCCAAGGGCAAAAGTGTAGAGGAAGCCTTCCAGGGCAAGAAGAGGGCTACCTCCAAAGGTCTGGAGGGGAAGCCTTCCAAGAAGGGAAAACACCGTCATCGAGTGGCTTGGGCCGGGCGAATGATGACGAGGACGAACCTTACGGCAAAACATAAGCGTGGCTGGGGCACCTCATTCTTTTCCTATTAGTGAAGTAATCATCCGATATATGTTCATCCACACAGGTTAACGCCTGGTGCTTCTCAATCGTTCTCCTCCTCGGGAGATCTTCTTCCAGAGATGATGGAGAGTGATACGCCTTCTCTGGCCCCATCGCCCGATAGGGGGGATGATACCGAAGTATCGTCTCGAAGGGCTCCTCCTGAACACCAAGTGGTACAAGAAACGGAGAAGGCGTTACCTGAAGACGGCGCCCCTGTCACTCGGGGTTCCGGGATCAAGACTGCAGTCCCCGAACCGTCCGGTTTACAGCCAGAGACGATTCTGGAAGTAAGTAAGCAGGATCCTTCGCAGGAAGGTCGTACTTCAGCGGCGGTTTCCGAAGATCTAAGGGTGCCAGAGCCGCTGACAGACTTGCTACGACGAGCATCCCTTTCAGAAGAGCACTATACCTTGATGGCTACGATGGTCAAAAAGGTTCTATCCGTGAAGAGTGGATTGGACGAGGCCTTCATGGGCCTTCTGAGAGGTTTTGAGGTTTGTGATGTAGTTTTGTCAATTGAATTTTATTTACAGAATGCACCTGTTGTATATGCAGTAGCCCCTAAGACTCGGATTATCTTCCGAAGGAAGCGATCGGAGGATCAAAGAGACATGCTCAGGTATTAACCTTGGTTTAATTTGAAATACAGGCTGCTGCCCCTCGTGTGGCTGCCAGAGTACGGAAGTGGCCGAACTACAGCAAAAGCTGGATATTGCGGAGGATGACATTGCGTTGATCAACAGGCGTCTTGACGACTCGCAAGGTACATATTTCGAGCATTCTTTACACCAGCATGCTTGACACAGGAAAGTTCTATATATTAGATGTGCATACAATGCAGATGGTGCTGCCACCATGGAGGCTCTTCGGGCGGAGCTAGTCCGGGCCAAGGAGCGGGTCCGGCTTAGTGATGCTGCTGCTAAAGAGGCATCGGTTGAACTGAAGGCCGAACAAGCTGCACGATGCCAGGTCGAGGAGAAGGTATCCACAATGACACTTGCTGTGGAGAATGCCACTGGTCGCTGCAAAATTCTTGAGAAGGAGAATGAAGCCCTAACGGCTGAACTGGACAAGGCCCGACAGGAGGCAAGAGAAGCATGATCAGAGTCCAGAGCACTCCATGAGGAGGTTCGGCAGGAGAAAGAGATAATGGCTGGAAAGCCTTTTCTGCTGCAGACTAAGTTCGGCGACCCGGACTATGCTCAGCTGAACCAAGTCTAGAGTTCTCCGGACGAGTATTTGGACTTGCTGAAGAGTTCTTCTGATGCAGCGCGGTATTACCAAGCGCGAGCTGGATATGCAATGGAGAATCTTTTTTGTCACAGTTCGGTGCGTCGAAGCGCCCACTGCTGCTTAATGAATAGATGTCCCAATGGGCTGAACTTCATAGGGTATCCGGCGCTGCCATGAAGGATGTTATAATCCGACTGTGGCCAACCGAACCTGTTCTGAGTAGCTATTTCGGCTTGGTGCAGAAGCTTGTCGACGTGGTGCCGTGAATCGATGTTGTGAAGCGATCGACGTGCATTCAAGGTGCACGGATGGCCCTTGCCCGAGTCAAGACATTTTGGGGAAAGATGAAGGCCGTCGACGTCGCTACGAAGGGTCCGCCCGAGGGCAGGGACCGTTCGGAACCGGAGAGTTACTTTGAAGACGTCCTGGAGGCCGCCCGCTTGATAGAGGGTCAATGTTCGAAAAACATAATGTTCGAGTGAAATGTATGATGATTGTAAAAGACAACTTTATAGTTAATATATTTGTGTTTTGCTCGAAAGCTTGAATTCCTCCTGTGCGGTTGTTTTAATATAATCTCAAAGTTTTCCAGTCGTCGGCTTCAGCCCCCTCGTAGGAAGTACGGGGGTGTTCGATAAAGCATTTAATCATCTTTATCCAATATCTTGGTCCATGAAGGAGGTGATAATGTGGCAAACCAGGCAATCGGAATATAAGGCGTTAATACTTTCACTTAACCATAGGAGTTTTATGGTGGGGCTACGACATAGCCCCTGGTGTGTATGCGGCGTGTGGTGCCTTGCATATCTGATCTGAAAAGGATCCTTCGTGTTACACAGAAAATCGCTAAGGATTCCAATAAGTCATCAAGTGGTTGACCAGCTCTCGCTGCATCATAATAGTCAGTTTTCGGCTTTCTCTACTGAGGTGCTCATCCGGTCTAGGCCAGAGCACAATCACAGTAGTTCTCCCTTTACTACCCTAGCCGATAGAGCGGAACATAGGGTAGCAAACACAGGAGCCGGGCAACCCAACTATTGACCCAAGACAATGATCCGAAGCTGATGCCGAAGTATGCTATAGAGCTGTTCGGACTTTTACTGGCAGCTCATTCGTTCCCATGCCGAGCTCCTGGTAGGATATGCCGAGGTGTATCCGCAGAGCAGCCGTTAAGGCCATACTTAAAAGAGTATGGAAGATCAGTTCGGATGAGACTTACTGAGACCGGAGCGATGTGCCAATGGTAAATTTATGTGTATATATATAATAACAATAAAAAAGAAAAGACCACGCACCCGGCTATTTGATATGCACGGGGTCGGGATCAGAGGAAAGAGGGCATAGAATAGGCTTGGAATAAAGAGTGTGGTCCACAAAAAGTTACTTTTGGACCTCCTATCGCACGTCTGCATCGCCCGTCCTCGGGGAGGGGAGTCCTTAACGGAAGTAGCCCCTTAGGTGAGCATACGGATCCAGACTCCGATAGAGTCCGTTGTAGATGTTGTCCGGCTGGTCACCTATTATTTAGGGATGATACATAAAAATGAAGTAAGCAGATAGAAAATGTTACCGGAATGCTTGCGGGGTATCCGTATTATGCTTCCGCCGATGGTCATGGTATCTTGAGTGCGTAGTGATGTGCGCGTGGTGCACATTTTGCCAGTACAGTACGTGGGTGGCGGAAGACAGACTGCTATTCGCATTCCCGGAGTAGTCGAACGTCGGAGGGAAACTGTTTCTGGCCCCTGGCGTTCTGCTGGCAAGCCGATTCGTCGTCTTTATCGCTTGGTGGCCTCCTCCCCTTGTGATCAGCGTTAAGCTTGCCTGCCTGCTTGAAGACCCAACAGTTTCGGTTGGTATGATTAGCTGGCATATCAGGTTGACCGTGAATCTGACAAGGTCGGTCCAATATCCTGTTGAGGGTGGATGGTCCATCCTGGTTTGCCTTTAGTGGCTTCTTCCGTTGACTGGCTTCAGATTGTGAAATCCGGCGTTCACCGTTGTGTCGCGTATATTACTGCGACTGTTGTGTTCGGTTTTTCATAGCTTGCCGTTGCCATCTGGGATTTCGGAGGTGCCCAGGCTGCTGGCGTTGTTGCTCTTACGAGCCAGCCAGTTGTCTTCTCCCGCGTAGAAGCGGGTCATTAGAGCGGTAAGGGATGCCATGGATTTGGGACCTTCCTGGCATAGGTGACGCGCTAGCCATTCGTCCCGGACGCTGTGCCTGAAGGCCGCAAGGGCTTCTGTGTCCGGACAGTCGACAATTTGGTTCTTTTTGACTAAGAACCTGGTCTAGAGCTCCCTGGCTGACTCGCCTGGCTCCTGGACAATGTGACTTAAGTCATCGACATATAATGGCCGGACATATGTTCCCTGGAAATTGCCTCGAAAGACGTCTTCCAAATCTTCCCAGTTGCCAATGGAGTTTTTTGGTAAACTGTTTAGCCAGTACCGAGCTGGCCCTTTAAGCTTGAGAGGTAGGAATTTAATGGCGTGGAGGTCGTCTCCACGGACCATGTGAATATGAAGGAGGTAATCCTCGATCCATACCGTGGGATCTGTTGTTCCATCATACGATTCGATGTTGATGGGTTTAAACCCATCTGGGAATTCGTGCTCCATTACTTCGTTAGTGAAGCAGAGAGGGTGTGCGGCTCCTTTGTGTTGGGCCACACTATGAAGCAGCTTCGGCGGGTTCCGTTTACGGTGTATGGCCCGGGCACGGTCGGCTTTATAGTATCCGAATAGGCGACCATCGTTGTCGGTCGGGTTATATCTTTGAGATCTATACATCGATCGTGTATGTCCTGCTCTACCCTCAGTGTATTGGTTGATATCGCAGGTATTCCTCCGAGCTGTTTTGTTTTGATGGCCAGATGGTGCTCTGCTTGGGCTGCTGCTTTGACTGGACCGAACTATGGTCGGCCTACCGCATTATTCGATGGTGGTATGGGCTCCATCGCCCTGGCATCGTATTGAGGGATCCACCTATCCTTTGGGTGGCTTTTGACTGGGCTGCTAAGGTCGTGTTCTTCGGTGGCCAAGACCTTGGTCCATCTATCATTGAACAAATCTTGGCTTGCTTGAAGCTACAACTGCTTTTTTCTTAGGCTCCTTGCAGTGGCTATAAGATGGCGTTTAAAGCGCTCCTGCTCGAGAGGTTCCTTGGGCATAATAAAGTCTTCATCGCCGAGGATCTCCTCTTCCTCGGAGGGTGGGAGATAATTTATGTCCTCCGAGTCTCCATATGTGGTCTGTTCATCAGAGCTGTCCTGCCCGCCTTCCTGTTCATCCTGCTCGGATTCTACCTCAGCAGGGTCTTTGTTGGCAGTGTTTTCTCTTGGGCTATGTGGCCTAGGGTGCCGGTTTCCGGGTTGTGTACCAGGCGGTTTATTCTCGACTGGATTCTCCTTATCATTGTCGAGAGCGTCGTAAGGTGTGTATTTCATACACATGTGATACCAGGAAGTGGTCTTCCCGTGTCGAACGGGTAATAAGCTCTGGCCTTGCCCCTCATCGTCGTCCAAACCGTCGATGTCTTCAGGGCAGGGGTCAGGCATGTTGGCTAGGTCTTCAATGGTGGCGATTAGCTGGGTGGCGGGAGGGAAACAAAATTCTCCATCGTCCGCTGAAAGTTCGAACCGAACATAGTTCAGCGACGGGTCGTTTGCCAGGGATATGTTTTTTAGCGATTTTAGTATGTCACCCATGGGCGCGTGTTGGAAGACATCTGCGGTGCTGAACTTGAAGATCAATAACCGATCGAGTTCAGTATATGCGGACTCGCAAGGTTCGGAGTTCGTCGTCAGAGGCGAGTCCGGGGTTTCGTTGATGCGGATACCGTAGGAAGTGGAATCTACGTGCAGCTCCAACGCCGCGGAATCGGTAGTCCCCATGGTGGAGTCAAGCTTCCCATCTTCGGGCGATTTGATCTGCTCTGGATTTAAAGCCGAGGCTGCTACAGGAGCTATCTCCTGGGTGCTGCCCAATGATAGGTTTAAGCCATGTTCATCAAGGCAATGGGGAGCGGCTGCCATGGTCTCGAATCCGTAAAAGATCAAATCTCCACAGATGTCCGTGACGTAATTCAAGCTCCCGAATCTGACCTGATGGCCAGGGGCGTAGCTGTCGATCTGCTCCAGATGGCCAAGCGAGTTGGCCTGCAGTACGAAGCCGCAGAATACGAAGATCTGTCCGAGGAGGAAGGTTCCTCCTTGGACAGTGTCATTATTGACAATCGAAGGGGCCATCGAGCCTTCTGCCGATGACATAGTGGAACTCTCAATGAAGGCACCAATGTCGGTGTCAAAACCAGCGGATCTCGGGTAGGGGGTCCCGAACTGTGCGTCTAGGATCGATGGTAACAGGAGACAGGGGACACGGTGTTTACCCAGGTTCGGGCCCTCTCTATGGAGGTAATACCCTACTTCCTGCTTGATTGATCTTGATGAATATGAGTATTACAAGAGTTGATCTACCACGAGATCGTAATGGCTAAACCCTAGAAGTCTAGCCTATGAATATGGTAATGAGTATATGTGGTGTCCTTTCCGGACTATCCCCTACGGTTTATATAGACACCAAGAGGATCTAGGGTTTACATGGAGTCGGTTACATAAGAAGGAATCTCCGGTCGCCAAGCTTGCCTTCCATGCCAAGTAGAGTCCAATACAGACAAGGCGCAGTCTTCGGTCTTCATATCTTCACAGCCCATCAGTCTGGCCCATGGATAACAGGCCTGCCGTCTGAGGACCCCTTAGTCCAGGACTCCCTCAATGAGTTTATATGTTTTCATGTACCGAAGGTAGTTCTGAGTCCCGGATATGACCACGGACATGACGAGGAGTCTCGAAATGGTCGAGACATAAAGATTGATATATTGGAAGCCTACATTTGGACATCGGAAGTGTTTCGGGTGAAATCAGGATTTTACCGGAGTGCCGGAGGGGTTACCGGAACCCCCCGAGGGTTAATGGGCCTTGTTGGGCCCTAGTGGAGAGAGAGAGGGGTCGGCCAGGGCAGGCCACGCGCCCCCTCCCCCTCTGGTCCGAATTGGACTAGGAAGGGGGCGGCGCCCCCCTTTCCTTCCCCTTCTCCCCCTTCCTTTCCCCCTCCTAGTAGGAGTAGGAAAGAGGGGAGTCCTACTCCTACTTGGCGGAGGACTCCTCCTCCTAGCGCGCCCTACAGGGCCAGCCGGCCTCCCCCCTTGCTCCTTTATATACGGGGGCAGGAGGCACCCTAGAACACACAAGTTGATCCTTGATCTCTCCCAGCCGTGTGCGGTGCCCCCTTCCACCATAATCCACCTCGGTCATATCGTAGCGGTGCGTAGGCGAAGCCCTGTGACGGTAGCTTCATCAACATCATCACCACGCCATCGTGCTGATGAAACTCTCCCTCGAGCTCTACTAGATCATGAGTTCGCAGGACGTCACCGAGCTGAACATGTGCTGAACACGGAGGTGTCGTACGTTTGGTACTGAGGATCGGTCAATCGTGAAGAAATACGACTACATCAACCGCCTTGTCATAACGCTTCCGCTTAACGGTCTACGAGGGTACATGGACGACACTCTCCCCTCTCGTTGTTATGCATCACCATGATCTTGCATGTGCGTAAGATTTTTTTAATTACTACGTTCCCCAACAGATAGCCCCTGGTATGTACTCGGCTATGCGGATGCGTTACGTATGTGCCGGAAAACCGGTCTTTCGTGTAATATGGAAACAATCGCTAAAGATTTTGCTATGTCACCGAGTGGCTGACCAGCTCTCGCCGCATCATGATAGTCAGTTTTCGGCTTTCTCTACTGAGGTGTTTGACCGGACGAACCAGAAACACAATCGCAGTAGTTCTCCCTTTACTACCCTAGCCGAACAAACGGAACGTAAGGTAGCAAACACATGAGCCGGGCAACCCAACTATTGACCAAGGACATGATTCGGAGCCGATGCATATAATGCCAAGCTCGGGACACCGAATTGTGCCATATAGCTATTCGGGCTTTTGTGTGGCGACACATGTGTGGCGATATAGAGCCCCTGGCAATTTGTGCGAAGGTGTGTGAGTGAGACGACTGAGGAGACGGCATACAGTCTATAAATAAAGGCGATACCAAATTTTTGCTTTCACTAGAATCTGATTGATATGTCAAAACATGATCTTACAGAGGGCACCATAATCACCAAGGCCATTTTATATGCCAGGGGTCTAAGGAGAAGGGGAAAAGCTCTATATAGGTTCTTGAATAAAGTTTTGGGCTACAAAATCCTTTGGACCTCCTGCCTCACGTCTGCGCCGCTTTTGCATTGGAGAGAGGGGTTCCTTAAAAGGAATGGTCTTCGGCTATTTGTACGAAACTGAGCTCGAAAAGAGTCCTTGTAAGTCCGTAGGATGAATATGTTTTAATTCACCTGTGGCAAAAGAGAAAAATAATTAAGGAAAAGGGGAAAGCCATATAGGGTCAAACCGTACTATGGGTCTGTCCGTATTGTGCCTCCACTGTTGCCCAAGGTATTTTGAGTGCATAATTATGCTTACGTGGTACGGATTTCGCGGATGTGTGCAGCGACTGGCGGAGGTGAAACTGCTGGTTCAGCTCTGGAATTACCGAGCTGTCAGCAGGCGTAACTGACTGGTCTTGTTTAATAAAGTCCGGCGGCTTGATGTCCGATGAGGTGTGTGGCTTGACAGGGCCGCTCTGTACTTCGGCCGCGATGGCCATAGTATGTTCCTCAGTATGGATGGAGCGTTCTGTGTTTCCATTGATTGTAATGACACCACGTGGGTCAGGCATCTTGAGCTTTAGATAAGCGTAGTGTGGGACCACATTAAAACGGGTGAAAGCGGTTCGTCCGAGCAGTGCGTGATATCCATTAAGGAAGGGGACGATATCGAAGACCAAGTCTTCCTTTGGAAGTTATCTGGCGAACCGAAGATGACATCCAATGTTATTGAGCCCGTGCAGTGGGCCTCTACACCAGGTATTACTCCTTTAAAGGTAGTTTTAGTGGGCTTGATTCTTGACGAATCAGTGCCCATTTTGCGGACAGTGTCCTGATAGAGTAGGTTGAGACTGCTGCCGCCGTCCATGAGGACTCGCGTAAGGTGGAATCCTTCGATGATTGGGTCAAGGACCAGAGCTGCCGAACCTCCATGACAGATACTGGTTGGGTGGTCCTTTCGGTCGAAGGTGGTCGGACAAGCCAACCATGGGTTGAATTTTGGGGCGACCGACTCGACGGCATAGACATCCCTTAACGTGCGCTTGTGCTCTCGCTTGGGGATGTGTGTGACATATATCATATTCACCGTTTTTTACCTCGGGGGCAAATTTATTCTGTCCCCCGGTGTTCGGTGGGCGAGGCTCTTCGTCGTCGTCCTCGCTGGGCGGCCCTTTCCCTTTATGTTTGGCGTTAAGCTTGCCAGCCTGTTTAAAGACCCAACAGGTTCTGTTGATATGATTGGCAGGCTTATCGGGGGTGCCGTGAATCTGGCAAGGCCAATCGAGTATTCTGTCCAAACTAGATGGACCATCTCTTTCCTTTGAATGGCTTCTTCCGTTGACCAGATTTAGAGCCGCTGAATCCAGCGTTGACCGTTGTGTCTTCTATAATTTCGTTGTTGATTCGATGCTTGTGCTTGTTGCGTCGTGGTTTGCCATTGCCGTCCCTGCTCTCCGGGTTGCTGGACTATGTGACTGAGGTCATTCGCGTCCGGGGGCCGTACATAGGTACCTTGGAAGCTGTCTCTATAGGCATCTTCCAAATCTTCCCAGCTACCAATAGAATTTTTTGGGAGGTTGTTTAACTAGTGTCGTGCTGGTCTCTTAAGTTTCAAGGGGAGATATTTGATGGCATGTAGGTCATCACCGTGAGCCATGTGTATGTGAAGAAGAAAATCTTCAATCCAGACTGCGGGGTCCGTCGTGCCATCGTATGAGTCGATGTTCACGGGTTTAAACCCTTCTGGGAACTAGTGCTCCATTACCTCATCAGTGAAGCATAGAGGGTGTGCAATGCCTCTATATCAGGAAATGTCGTGACGCAGTTCGGATGAACTCCGTATGCGATTTTTGGCCCGAGTGAGGTTGTGCTTGTCGCGCCAGGCCTGACGGCCATCCTCTCACGCTTGGGCATGTCCCCTTGATCCATAGATTGATCTGGTTTGACCGGATCTATTGTCCAGGTCCTGTTGTAGGTCATATGTATATTCTGGAGCTGTCGTTCCCCTGCTTTTATGGTGAGGCGGTGCGGGCTAGTGCTCGGCTTGAGTTGCCGCTCTGTCCCAGCCACGCGGTGGTTGGTTAGGTCTGTCAGCAGCGTCACGCATTGGTTGTATGGGCTCCAGGGCCTCATCATCAAATTGGGGTAGTAGCTTGTGCTTCGGGTATCTCTTTGTTGGGTGTTCGAGGCCGTATTCCTTGACTGCCAGGATGTTAGTCCATCTGTCATTGAGTAAGTCCTGATCAGCTTGAAGCTACTGTTGCTTCTTTTTCAGGCTTCTTGCGGTGGCGATTAGCCGGCGCTTAAAGCACTCTTGTTCGAGGGGTTCCTCTGGCACGATGAAATCTTCGTCATCGAGGCTCATATCTTCTTCAGAGGTCGGTAGGTAGTTACTATCCTCCAAGCCCTCGTTCTCGACAAGATCGTCGGGGTTTACCTGCCCATCCTCCCAATCATCATGTTCGGATGTTGGCTCTACAGGGGCTTCAGGGTCTTCGGCATTCTCTGGAGTATTATTGTCTTCGGTGCCGGTATTGCCGTCTTTGTCGCGATGTGATTTTGAGTGGCGCCGCTGACGTCGACGCTTCGGAGGGGCTTCGGCAGGCTTGTCCTCAACCGGATTCTCCTTGTCATCGTCACCATCCTCTTTGGGTGTGTCCACCATGTACACGTCATATGTGGAGGTGGTCGTCCATCGTCCGGTAAACGGAGGGTCTTGGCCTTGTTCGTCTCTAGCATCGTCGTCCATATCGTCGATGTCTTCGGAGGCGTAGTCCAGCATGTCGGTTACATCTTCGATAGTGTCTATGAAGTGGGTGGTGGGTGGGACGTAAAATTCCTTTCTCTCAGCCCCTAGTCTGGGCTGGGCATAATTCAGAAGTGATCCTTTCGTAATGGCGAGCGATCGCATTAAGTCCAGAGCCTCGTTTAAAGGAGAGGGTCGGACGGAGAAACGAGAGTCTGTGGGGCTATCCGGAGTTGGAGCCTCCTGGCGGCGCCCGATTGACACGGACCTCGAGAGTTCGGACCTAGAGTCCGGCGGAGTGTCTGGCGCTTTTCCGACAGCAAGCTCCATAAGTGCAGAGAGTCCAGCAAGCTCTAGACTCCCGTCTTCGGACCTGTCAGCCTTCTCTGGATCTAAGGCCAGAGTGGTAATCGGGGTCGTGAACCCTTCGAACATCAAATCTCCTCGGATATTAGCGACATAGTTTAGGTTCCCAAAACTGATCTGATGACCAGGGGCATAGTTGTTGATCTACTCGAGGTGGCCAATCGAATTGGCACACAGCACAAAGCCGCCGAATACGAAAATTTGGCTGGGGGGATCTGCCCCGAAACAGCATCATTGTGGATGATCGAACAAGCCATCGAATCCTTTGTTGACAGCACAGAGGAACTCTCAATGAAAGCACCAATGTCGGTATCAAAACCAGCAGATCTCGGGTAGGGGGTCCCGAACTGTGCGTCTAAGGATCAAAGGTAATAGGAGGCAGGGGACGCGATGTTTACCCAGGTTCAGGCCCTCTTGATGGAGGTAATACCCTACTTCCTGCTTGATTGACTTTGATGAGTATAAGGGTTACAAGAGTTGATCTACCACGAGATCGTAATGGCTAAACCCTAGATGTCTAGCATGTATGATTATGACTGCCTCTACGGACTAAAACCCTCCGGTTTATATAGACACAAGCGCCTTGGAATTTTGGTGACACTGTACAAAAAAATTGACTTATCTCATGAAAGTGAGGTATGTAATCTATAAGCATTAACAGTGCAAAAATCTGAAGGTAGTAACAAGTTTCATCGTTGGTATACTGGTTGTGCAACAGGATTAGAATGCCTTAGCTGAAAAATCTTTAATACATCCAAAATCAACAGCTAACCCTGAAATAATCCATTGACATTAAATGGCATTGGTTAAATTTATCGGTGGCATTAGACTGAGTGCGGCATTAGTTAAATGTGGCATCACTTTAGCAGTAGCATTGCTTGATTTACTGCTGGCATTATACTAACAGCAAAAAAGTGGCAATAATGGGTTGTTTGGTTTTTGTTCTATCAATGCCACACTTTGTCATACTATGTTGTCAAATTTTTCCTAAGGTTAGTTCTTCAAAATGAGAGCCACAAGTTGGCATGCCTAAGGGAATCTTGCCATTTTTGTGTGTATGTCATGTGGGGCCCTAATGTGGCTTGCCTAAGGTGTGGCTTGAACCAAACACTCACCTAAGTTGGTCAAACTCGCCTAACCTTAGGTGTGGCAATTTTAGTCACAAACCAAACAACCCCTAAGAGCATGGGAGGCCCATTCGGACAGTGGGCGCACCAGTACGATGTACCTCCACGGACACATGGAGTGGTGAGGGAGGGATGGTTGCCCAGAGCAACAAATATCCAGGTAGCATATGTGGATTATGTCCCATTTTTGTTCTCTTTAGCCACCTTTTTCCTATGTGAGGACAACAAACTGATCGACCTGGTCATTCTCTATTGCGTTGTCATGCCTTTCTACCCTTTTCAACCAAGAGACACGAGACTCATTCCTTAGCTACTGATTTCCCCTTTTCAACCTAGATGCGGGTTTGATACCTAGTCTCTTCGTTGATACTTTCTCCCTTCCTTTCCTTATTCAACCCAGACATGGATCAGTCTGCATGAAGTAGGGTTTCCTTTAATAGTGCAAATTAAGGTTTTCGTCTATGTGACCAGCAGAGCGGAGGATAGCAATTTGGGGAGATGGTGGAGTGGAAAAATATCCACATGCAGCAACGTGGCAGATGGGGCAATAGAACATGGGTATGGTTTGAAAAGAGGTAGCTACCTGAGGGTCGGCGGGAGGTGGCTTCGCTCATGGTCGTCATCCTCCGCACACACTATGACATCGGCTTGGGGACGGAGGCCATCCCGCACAGGTGCTAGGTTTAAGAGGACGGCCTTTTCGTCAATGCGTGACCTTGCTCACCGATGAGGAGTGCGTCAACGCTGCATGTCCTTTTCTTCCCTGGCGGATCTGTGACCACCGGTGAGGAGGGAGAGAGAGAGGAGCACCACCATCTTTTTTAGATCTGGAGAGAGGGTGATAGTGTGAGAAGCAAGTAGGCAGCCCTTAGCAAGCAAGCACTGAAGCTCCAGCCTATATATCTTTTTTGATACTAGTACTAGAGGTGGAGTAGTGGTAGAGTAGTTTATATTTTCTCTGAATACAGTACCAGTTAGTTGTGCTTCAAAACTGAATGGCACGCCATTAAAAAATAAAGTCGAGAAATAATGCGGCACCTCGGGCCAACGTAGCCATATTGCATTTTGCACGAGAAATGACACACCATGTTTCATTGACATGTGGTCCCGTTCCAACATGCCAGTGAGACGACGGCGAGTCCTTTTGTACAATTTCCAAATAGACATCCATGTAGGCCGGGGCGCCTCTTCATGTACCATGGCAACAGTCCACTACGTCTTCACCTTTCCCTCTCGATTTGGAACTGCTGTCGCACGCTCTTCCTCCCTCCATTTGTCTTCACCCTTCCTTCTGCCATTGTTCGATCGTTTTCTCCATGGAGGGAACAGGTTGGAAACGACCCCGTTATTCTTGCCCCGGTCTGAAAGATGACATGGTGGAGGAACTCATTGATCGGTGCGACGTCATCACCTCGGCTGGCATGGCAGGTTCGTTCAAGACCATTCTCGACTCAACAAATAACATCATTACAAAGAACCCAAGGGTCCAGGAGCAGTTTGATCTCCCCTATCTTCTTCCCCAGGACCCTACACACTGGCGCGCAGACGACGGAAGCCTCACCTTGTGCAAGTTAATGCTTCTTGATAATGATACGTGTGATGTTAAGATGCCATCACTTAATGGTAAGGCCTGGGCAAGTGCAAATGGAGATTGGGTTGTTTATATTGGGTACAACTATGAGTGGGAACTTGTGAATGTGTACACTCGTCACCGGGTTCCACTTCCAAAAATCTCATAGTGCCCTGAGGTTGAGCACATAGATGATCTACGTACGTTCAAATACGATCATGGTGACTATTGTTTAAAGAAGATAGCAATTTGTCGAGTTCCCAACCACTCTTGGGATTACACAAACTATGATGTTGTTGCTATCTTGACAAGCTTGTTGCCGTCCTTACTTCCACGCCTTGATGGATATTGCTCAAAAATCAATTTCTATACACGGATGAGTATTGCGATGCAATTCAATACGAGCATCTTGTGTTTGCTGCCACCACTCGTGGCAACTGTTTTTGCATGGAATCCTTATGGTTTCGATACGTTTGTCTTCCACCATAATTAGAACTGTTTCATACACATGCATGCGAGTTAGTCCTGTACTAATTAACCTTCTTGTGTTTCCAAGGTCCTGTGAACATTCCACCACCTATACTTGAAAATTTTAATAACCAAGGGGGAGATGACGATGGTGATGATCACGAGCATGAGGACGAGCAGGACCTACATTACTCAGTGGCGCCTGGCAACTTATTCTGATGGATCACCTCTTCTTGTCTGTATACAAGGAAGTGCCGATGTTACTAAGGAAGCAGGTGTTGTCTCCCATGGTCGCACTCTCCGGACCTATTCCAACATCCGTTGTAGGGTATTCGGGATGGATACTGTGTGCTAGCACCAGCACCTTTTCCCTGGTTCAATATTGATAGTCTTGGAGAAAACTCACTCTTCCTTGGACTAAACTATCCAATGATGGTGAAAGGCGATCCAGCTGTTGTTGGCACAATGTTACTACCATTTATGAGAAGCAACTGTATCTATACATCGGATATTGCTATGGTTCCCTACCCTGGCTATCACAATATGCGTCCTGATATAGGCCGCTTCAGCCTGGATGATGAGTCATTGCGTTGGTCTCGATATTGACAATAGT
Organism: Triticum urartu; assembly: GCF_003073215.2. Taxonomy (NCBI): domain Eukaryota; kingdom Viridiplantae; phylum Streptophyta; class Magnoliopsida; order Poales; family Poaceae; genus Triticum; species Triticum urartu. The sequence continues at coordinate 560,684,627 of NC_053024.1, forward strand.
TGGCCCTTCCCAGAGGCTTACTTATGGTTCAAAGCAAGCGTTTCCAATGCCGGGGATTGGTTGAGCTGAAGTTCATTTCATTGCTTGTTATTTGTTGTGTGATAAAAACTTTAGTATTTACTAGAATGTTTTGTTGGAAATAATCTATAATCCAACATGTATCCTTCGTTGTCGTTGTGTGTTGATGACTTGTTGTATGTAATGAATGGTACATTTGCATATGCATGATAAACTCAATTTATGAATGATTTTCGAGTCACTTCTTGGAGTGTGAGTACCGTAGTAGTATAGCCAAATATCTATTATATGAAGTTCCACATTCACATAGAGCCAACCTAATAATATGCTAGTACAATAATTAGTCCTAGTAGTAGTATACCATCAACTAGAGCTAGGTGTTGCATGGAGGCCGAGAAATATGGTGATAGCGTGAGGTGGGCTTGTACAATACGAATGATGTAGGCACATGGCTTGCCATGTTTCCTACTCATCTGATCTAAATGTGGAGAAGATTTGGTCGATTTCTTCCTCCTTTTGCCAACACGATGGGACATCCAGCATCTAGGTCGTGTCATGCAAGAAAATGGAGTGCTAGTTGAAGCCACATGATGTGCATCTTGGGTTAAACTGTAAATAGAATCTTACTCTTGAGTAACTCCAGAAGAGGCCACCGAAGATCTTTATTGGATTTGTTTTTCATCACACCCTAGCATGTCGAGGTGAAAGATGTGCAGGTTCAGTGGGTCGTCTTGCATTTTCACTAACATGTGGGACCGTATGTGAGCAAACAGACGATGGGCACACTCCGCGCGTCTGCTGGCTAGCTGAGGAGAGAGAGAGAGAGGAGGGCTGAGCACGAACTCTAGGAAATTTCGCGACAATGTGAGTAGTATTAGTGGTGTATTGTACTCCAAGAGAGATAATGTGTTCGCTCTACATAACCAGCACCTCGATATAGTGGGGTGGCATGGGCCATAACTAGCATTCACATCTAGCAGTACGACACACGAGTCCCATCTGACACCAATTTTCTTGGAGTCCATGGTACAACTATCTCTTCTCCCTCCTGCTTTCTCTAACTCAACCATCACGCGGTGGGCGGGGTGGGGGTTTGCCGATAGTCGGTTTTCTCAACAGTGGTCCCACTTGTAAGTGAAAATGCAACACAACACGCATTCCCCCTTGATGGCATGCCGGATCAACCGTGTGGGGGTGCGACGAACACGACAGGCTTTTCCTTTTGAACTTGTAACTTGTAAAATTTGGTTATGCTCCATGGCGTGACAATAAATAGAAACAATGATTTTCCCTGGAGTAATGAGAGGTTTGGTTCTGGCGCGGTTCATGCATGGAGTACGTACAAAAATTATGAAGTTGATGCGAAAGGTAAGATAATTACTAGTACAATATACTACTACATGGAATTGACGGAAAGATAAAGATACATATGGATCCATCAACGACATCCTCACGCCCTAGTGTGTCGGGTCACCAACCGACATGTGAGGAGCAGCGCCGTTGGCGGCGAGCTCAACGTGCTTCTGAACAATGTCATCCAAGGTTGCCCTGCGGTCTCAAGAAGGCCAGCGTCCTATCGTCCTCCTCTTGCACGTAGTAGTCCTTGTGGACAATTTGCGCGTAGACATGGGTGATTATGTCGATGGTGTCTTGCTGCGCCAGGCGCTGCAGCGGCGAGCGCGACCTCGAGGTGGACATTCTCCGACGCGACGGCGAGGCAGTCTGCAGGGCCACCAGTGCCCGAAGAGGTTGTCACCATAGAGGCCGTTGAGGGTGGCGGGCATCGCAGAGCCTGGGCGCGTGGGCTGTAGGCGTACGTCAAGGTCGTCCGCGAGCTTCTTGATGGGTGAACTTATCGAGGAAGCCGACGAGGACCTCGTCGAACAAGGAGACAAAGCTGTCGTCCAAGAGGCCTCTCGCCTTGGCGGCCTCAGGCACGACCTGGAGACGTTCCTCGGTGCCGGGCCGCAGCCGCAGTGGTCTGGCCAGGGCCGACGCATCATGGACCATCTGGCACAGCCGGCTGATGCTCGCGCTCATCACCTCCATGGGTCTAGCTTCTAGTCAACTGATCTTGCGATTGGAGTGATCACTCTTGCTCTTGGTTAGGGTGCGTAGGTGCGTAGGATTTCGTAGATTGGACTAGTAGGGAGCCTTTATATGAGAAGTGCAGACTGTGTTGCATTCACGTGTGTGTTGGCCATCTACTCCTCGGCCCTCCCTCTGTGCCGGTGTAGTATAGTCATCTCACTGAGACTAAGTTGGGGCAAAATGAGAGAACTTTGATGTTTACTGGTTTATTGGTCCCCTTTGCATTTTGTGCCATGTTTTGACCTTTATTTAACTAATAAAATGTTAATGCATGTAACCAAAAATAATATCATTGGAAACTATGTTCAAATACGAATCCAATGATGCAATTTTTGGTGACATGCATTTTTTAGTTAAATCTATGGTCAAAATTTGACACAAAATACTAAGAGGACCAACAAACCAGGACGGAGGTAGGAGTAGTATTTTGTAATTAATGCCATTGCATAAAGAGAATTGAGCACTGCATGTTGTGCTAAATAGTCTCAAGTCATTGAATGCATACGCACTGGAAGGGAGAGTGTATAATATCATCCGGATCTATGTTCAAAATCGAATAAAAGAATACTTCATGTATTTATTTACAGACGTAGTAGTATATTTTTTGTGACATGCATTACTAGATATTGCTAGTCAAATACTAAATCCAGACAGAGGTGGTAGTACTACTAAATCCATACGGTGGTGCTGGTACTAGTAGTACCAATGTAGTAGTAATATACTACATGTTGGTCAAATTATTACGTGTTGCTCCTTACAGTGAAGTGACAAGACCCTGCGCCAGAGATGACACCTGAGTGTAGGCGCCGTGTTCGGCATACCAAAGTCAGCCTCACCATGTGTATTCACTATCATCGTGGCTATAGAGCTAGCCTACTTACAACTAGCCGCGTCTGACATAATTTCTCGTGCGTTGCCACGAGTATCTTACTCTTTTCTTATACGAGTAAGATGCCCATGCATTGCATGGAACACCAAGATTGGAGGTGGACAGCGTCGGCAGCGGCCATCGCGCCAGATTGTTCCATGGCCTTCTAGATGTGGTGGGGAAGAGATAAGGTTGATTGTGAGAGACAAGGAGTTGTTTGTAAATAGGGAACAAGTGCGGGCATCTTTTTGCAAAACTGTAGCAGTTTGCTTTATATGCGTCAGATCTAGATCTGACGGCTATTGGTGAAAGATGCCATGCACACCATCATCACCAACTCAGGACCTCTTTGATTCGCATGATTTTGAAAATGCAGAAATAGGAAAAGTATAGGATTGGAGTTTCATGCCCACTTGAATCCTATAGGATTAGCAAGGAGCATTTGATTTCATGGGAAAAGCAAAGGAATTGTAAAAAGAGGTTAGAGTAGATGTTAGATTTCCTACGAAATATAGTACAAAAGATTCCATTGGAAAAATTCCTATGGGATTCAATCCTATGAATCAAAGGACAAACGTAGGAAAAATTTCAAAGGATTTCAATCCTCCAAAATTCCTATATAATTCCCTTGAATCAAAGGAGCCCTCGAGTTTTTATAGGAGTAGTATAGAGAAATAGAGAAACTCTGATAAAAAACCGAGTTGGTGATGATGGTGTGCCTGCCATCCTGCAATATAGAACGTCTCATCTATATCTGATGGATAGAAAGCAAACTATGGCAATTTTGCAAAAAGATACCTGCACCCCTCTCCACATCTGCATATAAGGCTTTCCCTCCTTCATCTTCATCTCCCACAAGATAAACAGCTCGTATAAATGCATCTTGATGTTCCGTGCAACGCATGTGCCTCTTGCTGGTAATAATAAATATTTTACTCAAGTAATGGGTATATCGTTGCCGCACCTATGCACGCGAACATTTATCGTAACATGGTACCTCATGCTTGATAGTCGTAATATTAAAAGTTTCAAACTGATATTACAAATGCTAGGAGTAATGTTGCACCTACGAAGAGGGAATTATTAGGAAGTTTACATAAGAACTTTTGTTACTTTAGGTGGATGCAACATTATCATACAAACTAAAATCCACCGCCTTGACAAGTCACTAATGGGCAAATAATTTTTTGAGTCTCTGGCGACTTGATGTTTCAAAAACAAATTCAGATTCTGCGAACACTTTGTCATTTAGGCTTAGACGCTTGCGGTGATCAGCACGCCATTCATTGTTGCACCACAGAACGCCAAACCCCATTACCTTGAGCACACTTGCCTCCAGAACAAAGAACCTGGCCAATTTAATCTCAGATGTGCTGCCTCGATAGTCAATCAAATCAATTTCTCTAAGATGGAGATCAAGCCATTCGACGAGATTTTTATAGTGCAACACATTTTTCACTTTCGGGTCCCTTTTAACTGCAAAAGAAGAGAACATATTAGAGTAGTTGGCTGTATAAGATTGCCGTGTCATCAAGAGGTACCAATATCATTCACTCATACGATAGGTTTGGCTATAGGGCTGGCTCTAAGGCTAGCGATATTTTTTCACTCTCACTCTCTCTCTCTCTTTCTCCTTCCTCTCATTTACCTAGGAGAACGTGAAGATATTGGGCATTTGTGGCCTTCCACTATGTGGTTGATGCCATATTTCTCAAAAGTATGCCACATAATATGCATCGATGTCATATCAAAAGATTTTGGCACTGCTCTAGCGATGTGAGAGAGTTGGCACCGCTGTGCACATAGACCCACATGTATAAAGAAATCAATCAAACCAACTACACCAGCCTCTCCCTCTCCCAAACAAGTGTTTTTATTGCCTCAGCCCTCTCCCTCTCCCTCTCCCACGCAAGTGTTTTTTCATTGCTTGAGTTAATTTGGCACTGGAGCAAAGTAGGTGATCCAGATTGGGGATCCAGGTGAGCAATGGAGGGCATAGATGCCAAATGCGTCAAAAGCGAATTTGGCATGTGTTTTGTCCTACATATTGGAGGGTCATTATAGCCCACTTTTGTACTACCTTGTATTTAGTGTAAAACTTTGACCATAGATTTACCTAAGAAAATGCTAATGCATGTCACCAAATATTATACCATTTGAAATTATGTTAAAATATGAATCCAATGATATAATTTTTAGTGACATGCATTAACATTTTTTCAGTTAAATCTATGGTAAATTTTTGATACTACAAAAAGAGTAAACCAGGACAGATGTAGTACTTGCTGTTAGGCTAACCATAGAGTTACTAGTCTAAGTTACTTGCCACTATGACTAGCCTAGGCTACTAGTAGTACAACAAAAAAACGATGCAGGTGATCACGTGAGAAAAAAATACTATTTTTTCTTTTGGTGCAATGCATAGATGCAGTTTTGAACACTACACTTGTCATCGTAATTTGGGAAAATTACGAAAAAAATTGAGCTACATTGTGATTACCGTTTACTAATAGGAAGAAGTTTCACCTCGATGAGTAGCATCTCCGTGCATGGAAAGCATGTAAGGAATCCAACAACTTGATCCAGATTGGGGCCGATATATTTTATTGCCAATATCTTCACTGTGCGCACAGACTGGGTCAAGCTTATGGGAATCATTTTCTGGATGACGGTCATAAATACATCAAGAAGAAATTTAAAATTTTGAATATCAAGAAGATGGAGAAGAAGACGAGTGTTGTACCTGAACGATTACGGATCCAATAAAGAGTTCAGAGAATTTAGTAGACGAGTACACCAACATTGTCAATTTTGGTGCGTCAATGACCTTGATTTTTGTTGGACCTTCCAGATCAGATACAAGCAATCTCTCAAGGAAAGGTGCATTCACAATGACCATAACGTGGAATAGCTGGAGTGATCTCTTCCCAATTGATGTCTTGTTGCGGGGCCAGCAAGACACATAAATCCATCGGAGATTTTTCGAGGCGATGTGGAGGCTAATGAACCCATGGATCTGCCTAAGACAAAGGTACTCGAGCGTAGTACAGCTGCGGAGGAGGTACTCCATAGCCTTCTTCGAGATGCCAACGTCGAAGAGGTCGAGCTGCTTGAGTTGAGCGGGAAGAAGGGTGGGCACGGCATTAATCTGGGGAAAATAGCAGGAGTTGAAGCTGGCGCGGCGTAGCATTGGCGTGAGGCAGAGCACGGATGGCGGCAGAGAGCGACATCATCCATCTTCAAACCTGAGCTCCTCAAGTTGATCTAGGGCGGGGGATAAGAACCACTTGTCAAACTTGGCTTGGACCTGGCAGTTGGTACTGAACATGGAGATGTCAAGGCGTCTGGCTGGCCTAAGGTGCAATGAAATATCTTGGAGATTTCAGCCATGCGTTCGCAATCCCCGTCGCAGAGGCAGCTCTCGACGGTGAGGTTGAGGGGGACGCGGCGCTGATACGTCTCCAATGTATCTACATTTTCTAACGCTTTTCCTCTTGTTTTGGACTCTTATTTGCATGATTTGAATGAAACTAACCCCGAACTGACGTTGTTTTCAGAAGAACTACCATGGTGTTGTTTTTTTGCAGAAATAAAAGTTCTTGGAATGGAACGAAACTTTGCAAGGATTTTTTATACAACAAAAGAGAATTTTTGGAGCCAAGAACCATCGGAGAGGGGCACCTGGGTGGGCACAACCCACCAGGGCGCGCTGTTGGGGAACGCAGTATTTCAAAAAAAATCCTACGATCACGCAAGATCTAACTAGGAGATGCATACCAATGAGAGGGGAGAGTATGTCTACGTACCCTCGTAGACCGAAACCGGAAGCGTTTAGTAACACGGTTGATGTAGTTGAACATCTTCGCGATCCAACTGATCAAGTACCAAACGCATGGCACCTCCATGATCTGCACACGTTCAGCTCGGTGACGTCCCTCATACTCTTCATCTAGCTGAAGCCGAGGGTGAGTTTCATTAGCACGGCGGCTTGTTGACGGTGATGATGAAGTTACCGACGCAGGGCTTCGTCTAAGCACTACGACAATAGGACCGAGGTGTAAAACTGTGGAGGGGGGCATCGCACACGGCTAAATATCAACTTGTGTGTCTATGGGGTGCCCCCCTCCCCCGTATATAAAGGAGGGGAGGAGGAGGAGGGCCGGCCACAAGGGGCACGCCCAAGGGGGGGAATCCTACTCCTAGTAGGAGTAGGTTCATTTACTTTTATTTTGAAGTTACTAAAAATTTCAGATTTTTTTCAAAAAATAATGAAGAGATTTTTGAGGGGCTCATCGAGCCGAAGCTTGAAGGAAAAGCAAAATGAAAAAGCAGAAAGGCCCAAATATAATCTGCCTCGCACCGCTGAGGTTCGGCCGTGTGAATGGCCTTCCGATGATTTCTTGAGAGTAGCCGGGATTTATGATGATTTTTATGAATTGGCTGAGAATGCAGGCCTCACCGCCTTCCTCCACGACCAACGCGCACAGTATCTCTTACTCACCAATATCTTTGTGCAAAACTTTCATTTCCATGCTAGGAGCTCACCACCTACGGTGGAGTTTTATTTATATGATGAGCATAAGGAGATGTCACTTTATGATTTTTGTCGTGTTTGTTTGATCCCTTCCAAGGGTACGATAGAAGAACCACATTGCCGCGATGTGGAGGGGTTTATTGATACCATCACTGTAGGGGAAACGATGAAGGTTTCCGATGCACGAATCACTAGCATACATTTTCCTATTTTACGCTACTTTGCAATGTTTGCTAGTCGTTGCTTAATTGGTCGCGGAAATTGTGGAAACCTTAGTGTTCCTGATATTATTATTTTGTTCCACGGTTTATTCTGTGATAACTCTGTTAGCATGGGCGGTATTATTGCTAAACGGTTAAGTCTGAACCGTACAAAGGGCCCCATCTTTGGAGGCATCTATGCTTCATGCCTAGCTGCACATTTTAACATACCCATTAGGCACTATGAAAAAGAAGAAAAATTGTTGTCCACTATTTATTTAGATTATAAGAGTATGGTAGCGCATGATTTTATTATCAAGAATAGGGAAGGGGAGCTTAAATATAAATTGTTATTTGATATACATCATCCTGAGAGTATTACCCTGCCTGCTCCTTCCTTGTTTGATTTATTTGCAGGCCAGTACCTTGTTCCATTAGAGGCTATTCAGGCCTACCGGAACCCTACATCAGCCACAGAGCCAGAGTCGGAACCACAAGTTGATCCTCCACGACAGTCTAATTACCAGTAGGATCCGGAGAAGATTGCCAACCAGTGGCAATCAGAGTCTTCTTCTTCGTAGTACGACCCCAGCTATTACTATGGATACCCGCCAGGCCAACCGTGGCCATAGACCAACTTAGGCCAAAAGCCTAAGCTTGGGGGAGTATGTATTTCTCACCGACATTACATTCATGTTCACACACTCATTGCTAGATGTCGGTGCTCATACTTTTCATTGTATCATCCATGCTAGTTTATTTTCCTTTTTATGCTTTTTTCTTGTGTGTTTAATAAACCTTAAGAAAAACCAAAAAATTAGTTGTAGCTTTTTACTAGTTTACTTTCCATGCTTGTAGTAGTAATTAAAAAGAAAACCCAAAAAGATTTCATGTTCTTCTTTTTGCTTGATGGGAGCTTTCCCGTGTAAATAGTTTTATTTCTTTTCTTTGGGGGTCAATAGGAGAAGACCATGATTAAATTGTTTAAGTGGCTCTTATATGCATTATTGTTGATCTGACAAAATAGCCCATATGGCCTTGTCTTCTCCTGTTTATTGAATGCTTGCAGATTCCAGCTTAGTCCAATGTAGGTGCACTATTATTATTATCCACACTATTCGGTCGTGCAAGTGAAAGGCAATTATGACGATATATGATGGACTGACTGAGATGAGAAAAGTTGGTATGAACTCGACCTCTCTTGTTTTTGTAAATATGATTAGTTCATCATTCCTGATTCAGCCTATTATGAATAAACATGTTTGCAATGACAACTAGAGATCATAGTTTCTTATGCCATGCTTAATTAGCTAGGAGCTTATAATGGTTTAGCTTCCGTGCCAACATGCTATTAAAATGGTTGTGATGTGGTATGATAGGGTGGTATCCTCCTTTGAATGATTTAAGTGACTTGACTTGGCGCATGTTCACGCATGTGGTTGAAACAAAATCAACATAGCCTTCACGATATTGATGTTCATGGTGGATTATATCCTACCCATGCTTGCATTCGGTGTTGATTAATTTTAATGCATGTTCATGACTGTTGTCGCTCTCTAGCTGGTCGCTTCCCAGTCTTTTTCTAGCCTTCACCTGTACTAAGCGGGAATACTACTTGTGCATCCAATCCCATAAACCCCAAAGTTATTCCATATGAGTCCACCATACCTACCTATATACGGTATCTACCTGCCGTTCCAAGTAAATTTGTATGTGCCAAACTCTAAACCTTCAAATAAACATTCTGTTTTGTATGCTTGAATAGCTCAAGTATCAACTAGGGTTGTCCATATCTTCCATGTTAGGCGGGTTATTCTCAAGAGGAGTGGACTCCGCTCCTCACTCACGAGAAAATGGCTGGTCACCGGGATTCCCAGTCCCATGCTTTATGCAAACTAAATCAAAATAATTGCAAACAAAACTCCCCCTAGGACTCTTGTTAGTTGGAGGCACTCGTTGTTTCGAGCAACCCATGGATTCATGCTTGTTGGTGGAGGGGGAGTATAAACTTTACCATTCTGTTTGGGAACCACCTATAATGTGTGTAGCATGGAAGATATCGCCATCTCTTGGTTGCTATGTTGACAATGAAAGTATACCGCTCAAAATACTATTCATCTGTATTTCAAAACCGAGCTCTAGCACCTCTACAAATCCTTGCTTCCCTCTGCGAAGGGCCTTTCTATTTACTTCCATGTTGAGTCATCATCCTCTTATTAAAAAGCACCAGTTGGAGAGCACTGCTGTCACTTGCATTCATTACTGTTAGTTCACATTGAGTATGACTTGACTGGATCTCTTTTACCATGAATTACAATGTCTAGTCAGTCCTTAATCTTTAAAGGTGCTCTGCATTTTTGTTTTGCGGTCTCAGAAAGGGCTAGCGAGATACCATCTTGTTATATCATATCATGATTGTTTTGAGAAAGTGTTGTCATCCGAGATTTATTATTATTGCTTGCTAGTTGATTATGCCATTGATATGTGTAAACATGAGACCTAAGCGTTATTGTGAATATGGTTAGTTTATAATCTTTGCTGAAAACTTGAATGCTGGCTTTACATATTTGCAACAACAAGAGCAAACAGAGTTTGTAAAAGTTTTTTCTTTATCACTTTCAGTTTATCAACTGAATTGCTTGAGGACAAGCAAAGGTTTAAGCTTGGGGGAGTTGATACGTCTCCGTCATATCTACTTTTCTAAACACTTTTGCCCTTGTTTTGGACTCTAACTTGCATGATTTGAATGGAACTAACCCGGACTGACGCTGTTTTCAGCAGAATTGCCATGGTGTTATTTATGTGCAAAAACAAAATTTCTCGGAGTGACCTGAAACTTCACGGAACATCTTTTTGGAAATAATAAAAAATCATTGCAAAAGATGAAGATCAGGGGGCCCACACCCTAGCCACGAGGGTGGGGGGCGCGCCCCCTACCTCGTGGGCCCCCTGGAGCTTCTCTGATCTCAACTCCAACTCTATATATTTCCTTTTGCGGAGAAAAAATTAGAGCGAAGGATTCATCACGTTTTATGATACGGAGCCGCCGCCAGGCCCTAAAACCTCTTGAGAGGGTTGATCTGGAGAGGGGAATCCTTCGCCATTGTCACCATCAACCTCCCTGCATCACCAATTTCATGATGCTCACCGTCGTGCGTGAGTAATTCCATCGTAGGCTTGCTGGACGGTGATGGGTTGGATGAGATTTATCATGTAATCGAGTTAGTTTTGTTAGGGTTTGATCCCTAGTATCCACTGTGTTCTGAGATTGATGTTGCTATGACTTTGCTATGCTTAATGCTTGTCAATAGGGCCCGAGTGCCATGATTTCAGATCTGAACCTATTATGATTTCATAAATATATGAGAGTTCTTGATCCTACCTTGCAAGTCTATAGTCCCCTATTATGTGTTATGATCCGTTAACCCCAAAGTGACAATATTCAGGATACTTACCGGTGATGACCATAGTTTGAGGAGTTCATGTATTCACTATGTGCTAATGCTTTGTCCGGTACTCTATTAAAAGGAGGCCTTAATATCCCTTAGTTTCCATTAGGACCCCGCTGCCACGGGAGGGTAGGACAAAAGATGTCATGCAAGTTCTTTTCCATAAGCATGTATGACTATATTCGGAATACATGCCTACATTACATTGATGAATTGGAGCTAGTTCTGTGTTGATACGTCTCCAACGTATCTATAATTTTTGATTGCTCCATGCTATATTATCGACTGTTTTGGACTATATTGGGCTTTATTTTCCACTTCTATATTATTTTTGGGACTAACCTATTAACCGGAAGCCCAGCCCAGAATTGCTGTTTTTTTGCCTGTTTTAAGGTTTCGAAGAAAAGGAATATCAAACGGAGTCCAAACGGAATGAAACCTTCGGAAACGTGATTTTCTCATCAGATAAGATCCAGAGACTTGGACCCGCCGTCAATAAAGCCACGAGGCGGTCACGAGGGTGGAGGGCACCCCTCTAGAGCGCGCCCCCCTGCCTCGTGGGCCCCTCGAAACTCCACCGACGTACTTCTTCCTCCTATATATACCTACGTACCCCCAAACGATTGGGGACGGAGCCAAAACCTAATTCCACCGCCGCAACTTTCTGTATCCACGAGATCCCATCTTGGGGCCTGTTCCGGAGCTCCGCCGGAGGGGGCATCGATCACGGAGGGCTTCTACATCATCATCCAAGCCCCTCCAATGATGTGTGAGTAGTTTAGTTTAGACCTACAGGTCCATAGTTAGTAGTTAGATGGCTTCTTCTCTCTTTTTGGATCTCAATACAATGTTCTCCCCTTCTCTCGTGGAGATCTATTCGATGTAATCTTCTTCTTGCAGTGTGTTTATTGAGACCGATGAATTGTGGGTTTATGATCAAGTATATCTATGAATAATATTTGAATCTTCTCTGAATTCTTTTATGTATGATTGGTTATCTTTGCAAGTCTCTTCGAATTATCAGTTTGGTTTGGCCTACTAGATTGGTTGTTCTTGCCATGGGAGAAGTGCTTAGCTTTGGGTTCGATCTTGCGGTGTCCTTTCCCAGTGACATAAGGGGCAGCAAGGCACGTATTGTATCGTTGCCATCAAGGATAACAAGATGGTTTTTTTATCATATTGCATGAAACTATCCCTCTACATCATGTCCTCTTGCTTAAGGCGTTACTCTATTTTTAACTTAATACTGTAGATGCATGCTGGATAGCGGTCGATGAGTGGAGTAATAGTAGTAGATGCAGGCAGGAGTCGGTCTACTTTTCTCGGACGTGATGCCTATATACATGATCATACCTAGATATTCTCATAACTATGCTCAATTCTGTCAATAGCTCAACAGTAATTTGTTCACTCACCGTAGAATACTTATGCTCTTGAGAGAAGCCACTAGTGAAACCTATGGCCCCCGGGTCTCTTTCTCATCATATCAATCTCCATCGCTTTATTATTGCTTTGCTTTTACTTTTTACTTTGCATCTCTATACCAAAAATACCAAAAATATTATTTATCATCTCTATAAGATCTCACTTTCGTAAGTGACCGTGAAGGGATTGACAACCCCTAAGCGCGTTGGTTGCGTTGAGCTATTGTTTTTGTGTAGGTATGAGGGACTCGCGCGTAGCCTCCTAGTGGATTGATACCTTGGTTCTCAAAAACTAAGGGAAATACTTACGCTACTTTGCTGCATCATCCTCTCTCTTCGGGGAAATCCAACGTAGTGCTCAAGAGGTAGCAAGAAGAATTTCTGGCGCCGTTGTCGGGGAGTCTGTGCAAAAGTCAACATACCAAGTACCCATCACAATCCCTATCTCCAGCATTACATCATTTGCCATTTGCCTCTCGTTTTCCTCTCCCCCACTTCACCCTTTCCGTTTTATTCGCCCTCTCTCTCTATCCTCTCTCTCTCTATTTGCCTCTTTTGCCCGTTTACTTTTTGTTTGCTTGTGTGCTAGTTTGTTTGCTTGTCGTTATGGCTAGTCCCTTATCTTCTCCGTTGACCCCTGAGTTCGAAATCTTTCACTTTAAACAAAGGTTAGGAGAAAACCTAAAAGATGCCTGGTTGAGAATAATGGAATCTCATCGTAATTGTACCTCTAAAATAAATCTGAGAATTTTGCTTCGCAATTTTTATGTTGGATTAAATATGTCTCATAGACAACTCTTGGATTGCGTTGCCAAAGGAAATTTTATTGAAATTGATCCCCATATTGCACTTGACATTATAGAAGGTATAGTGGGAACACTACCTCAACAAAATGGGCCTCATCCTACTCAGGAAGAGACACAAGTTTTTGAAAAAAATTGTGAAGTTACTAAAATCTTGCAGAAATCTCTTGAACCTCTTAAGAACATTAGTGGAAATATTCACCGCATGAATATGTTGATTACCCTTTACAATGAGCGGTTGGATTCTTTAGATCTAAAATTTTCAGAATATGAAGGGAAACGTAAAGAACCTCCCGGATTCGAGCTTGATTCCGCTAAAAAATTGAAAACCAAAGATGGCAATACCTAGATCTATTCTTGTTTGTTATGCCTAGCTAGGGGCGTTAAACGATAGCGCTTGTTGGGAGGCAACCCAATTTTATTCCTTGCTTTTTGCTCCTGTTTAGTAATAAATAAATTATTTAGCCTCTGTTTTGGTTGTGTTTCTTGTGTTTAATTAGTGTTTGTGCCAAGTAGAACCGTTGGGAAGACTTGGGGAAAGTCTTGTTGAACTTGCTGTAAAAAACAGAAACTTTAGCGCTCATGAGAACTGCTGTCATTTTTATTTGGAAAGTGCTATTTAGTTTATTATTTTTGCAGATGATTAATAGATAAATTCCTCACGTCCAGAAATTTATTTTAGAATTTTTGGGGTTCCAGATCTTGCGCTAGCTACAGATTACTACAGACTGTTCTGTTTTTGACAGATTCTGTTTTTCGTGTGTTGTTTGCTTATTTTGATGAATCTATGGCTAGTAAAATAGTTTATAATCCATAGAGAAGTTGGAATACATTAGGTTTAACACCAATAAATATAAGGAATGAGTTTATTACAGTACCTTGAAGTGGTCTTTTGTTTTCTTTCGCTAACGGAGCTCACGAGATTTTCTACTTTAAGTTTTGTGTTGTGAAGTTTTCAAGTTTTGGGTAAAGATTTGATGGATTATGGAACAAGGAGTTTCAAGATCCTAAGCTTGGGGATGCCCATGGCACCCCCAAGATAATCTAAGGACACCTAAAAGCCAAAGCTTGGGGATGCCCCGGAAGGCATCCCCTCTTTCGTCTACTTCTATCGGTAACTTTACTTGGAGCTATATTTTTATTCACCACATGATATGTGTTTTGCTTGGAGTGTCTTTTATGATTTGAGTCTTTGCTTCTTAGTCTACCACAATCATCCTTGCTGTACACACCTTTTGATAGAGCCATACATGATTTGGAATTTGATAGAATACTTTATGTGTTTCACTTATATCTTTTGAGCTTTATAGTTTTGCTCTAGTGCTTCACTTATATATTTTAGAGCATGGTGGTGGATTTGTTTTATAGAAAACTATTGATCTCTCATGCTTCACTTAGATTATTTTGAGAGTCTTAATAGCATGGTAATTTGCTTAAAATCCTAATATGCTTGGTATGCAAGATTAATAATAAAACTTTCATATGAGTGTGTTGAATACTAAAAAAGTTTGATGCTTGATGATTGTTTTGAGATATGGAGGTAATAAATATCTAGTTGAGTAGTTGTGAAATTGAGAAATACTTGTGTTGAGTTTGCAAGTCCCGTAGCATGCACGTATGGTAAACGTTATGCAACAAATTTGAAACATGAGGTGTTATTTGATTGTCTTCCTTATGAGTGGCGGTCGGGGACGAGCGATGGTCTTTTCCTACCAATCTATCCCCCTAGGAGCATGCGCGTAGTGTCGAGGTTTTTGATGACTGTAGATTTTTGCAATAAGTATGTGAGTTCTTTATGACTAATGTTGAGTCCATGGATTATACGCACTCTCACCCTTCCATCCTTGCTAGCCTCTTCGTACCGTGCATTGCCCTTTCTCACATTGAGAGTTGGCGCAAACTTCGCCGGTGCATCCAAACCCCGTGATATGATACGCTCTTTCACACATAAACCTCCTTATATCTTCCTCAAAACAGCCACCATACCTACCTATTATGGCATTTCCATAGCCATTCCGAGATATATTGCCATGCAACTTTCCATCATTCCGTTCATCATGACACATTCATCATTGTCATATTGCTTAGCATGATCATGTAGTTGACATAGTATTTGTGGCAAAGCCACCGTTCATAATTCTTTCATACATGTCACTCTTGGTTCATTGCATATCCCGGTACACCGGAGGCATTCATATAGAGTCATCTTTGTTCTAGTATCGAGTTGTAATCATTGAGTTGTAAATAAATAGAAGTGTGATGATCATCATTATTAGAGCATTGTCCCAAGTGAGGAAAAAAAAGAAGGCCATAAAAAAGAGAAGGCCCAAAAAAAGAAAGGCCATAAAAAAAGAGAAGGCCCAAAAAAATGAGAGAAAAAGAGAGAAGGGACAATGTTACTATCCTTTTACCACACTTGTGCTTCAAAGTAGCACCATGATTTTCATAGTAGAGAGTCTCTCATGTTATCACTTTCATATACTAGTGGGAATTTTTCATTATAGAACTTGGCTTGTATATTCCAACAATGGGCCTCCTCAAGTTCCCTATATCTTCATGAGCAAGCAAGTTGGATGCACACCCACTAGTTTCTTTTGTTGAGCTTTCATACATTTATAGCTCTAGTGCATCCATTGCATGGCAATCCCTACTCCTTGCATTAACATCAATCGGTGGGCATCTCCATAGCCCATTGATTAGCCTCGTTGATGTGAGACTTTCTCCCTTTTTGTCTTCTTCACATAACCCCCTCATTATATTCTATTCCACCTATAGTGCTATGTCCATGGCTCGCGCTCATATATTGCGTGAAAGTTTATAGGTTTGAGATTACTAAAGTATGAAACAATTGCTTGGCTTGTCATCGGGGTTGTGCATGATGAGAGCATTTTTGTGTGACAAAAATGAAACATGACTAAACTATATGATTTTGTAGGGATGAACTTTCTTTGGCCATGTTATTTTGAGAAGACATAATTGCTTAGTTAGTATGCTTGAAGTATTATCATTTTTATGTCAATATGAACTTTTGTCTTGAATCTTTCGGATCTGAATATTCATACCACAATTAAGAAGAATTACATTAAAATTATGCCAAGTAGCACTCCACATCAAAAATTCTCTTTTTATCATTAACCTACTCGAGGACGAGCAGGAATTAAGCTTGGGGATGCTTGATACGTCTCCAACGTATCTATAATTTTTGATTGCTCCATGCTATATTATCTACTGTTTTGGACTATATTGGGATTTATTTTGCACTTTTATATTATTTTTGGGACTAACCTATTAACCGGAGGCCCAGCCCAGAATTGCTGTTTTTGCCTGTTTTAGGGTTTCGAAGAAAAGGAATATCAAACGGAGTCCAAACGGAATGAAACCTTCGGAAATGTGATTTTCTCATCAGATAAGATCCAGGAGACTTGGACCCTCCGTCAAGAAAGCCACGAGGCGGTCACGAGGGTGGAGGGCACCCCCCTGGGGCACGCCCCCCTGCCTCATGGGCCCCTCAAAGCTCCACCGACGTACTTCTTCCTCCTATATATACCTACGTACCCCCAAACGACCGGGGACGGAGCCAAAAACCTAATTCCACCGCCGCAACTTTCTGTATCCACGAGATCCCATCTTGGGGCCTGTTCCGGAGCTCCGCCGGAGGGGGCATCGATCACGGAGAGCTTCTACATCATCATCCAAGCCCCTCCGATGAAGTGTGAGTAGTTTACTTCAGACCTATGGGTCCATAGTTAGTAGCTAGATGGCTTCTTCTCTCTTTCTGGATATCAATACAATGTTCTCCCCCTCTCTCGTGGAGATCTATTTGATGTAATCTTCTTTTTGCGGTGTGTCGTAATCTTCTTTTTGCGGTGTGTTTGTTGAGACCGATGAATTGTGGCTTTATGATCAAGTCTATCTATGAATAATATTTGATTCTTCTCTGAATTCTTTTATGTATGATTGGTTATCTTTGCAAGTCTCTTCGAATTATCACTTTGGTTTGGCCTACTAGATTGGTTGTTCTTGCCATGGGAGAAGTGCTTAGCTTTTGGTTCGATCTTGCGGTGTCCTTTCCTAGTGACAGAAGGGGCAGCAAGGCACATATTGTATCGTTGCCATCGAGGATAACAAGATGGGGTTTTTTTTTATCATATTGCATGAAACTATCCCTCTACATCATGTCATCTTGCTTAAGGCGTTACTCTGTTTTTAACTTAATACTCTAGATGCATGCTGGATAGCGGTCCATGAGTGGAGTAATAGTAGTAGATGCAGGCAGGAGTTGGTCTACTTATCTCGAACGTGATTCCTATATACATGATCATACCTAGATATTCTCATAACTATGCTCAATTCTGTCAATTGCTCAATAGTAATTTGTTCACCCACCGTAGAATACTTATGGTCTTGAGAGAAGCCACTAGTGAAACCTATGGCCCCGGGGTCTCTTTCTCATCATATCAATCTCCATCACTTTATTATTGCTTTGCTTTTACTTTTTACTTTGCATCTCTGTACTAAAAATACCAAAAATATTATTTATCATCTCTATCAGATCTCACTTTCGTAAGTGACCATGAAGGGATTGACAACCCCTAAGCGCGTTGGTTGCGTTGAGCTATTGTTTTTGTGTAGGTACGAGGGACTCGTGCGTAGCCTCCTACTGGATTGATACCTTGGTTCTCAAAAACTGAGGGAAATACTTACGCTACTTTGCTGCATCATCCTCTCCTCTTCGGAGAAATCCAACGCAGTGCTCAAGAGGTAGCATGTGTCACCCTAGGTTATGACTGTTACATGATGAACCGCATCCGGCATAATTCTCTATCACCGATCCATTGCCTACGAGCTTTCCATATATTGTTCTTCGCTTATTTACTTTTCCGTTGCTATTGCTATTATTACTACAAAATACCAAAAACATTACTTTTGCTATCATTACCTTTAGCTACCGTTACAACTACTATCATATTACTTTGCTACTAAATACTTTGCTGCAGATATTAAGTTTCCAGGTGTGGTTGAATTGACAACTCAGCTGCTAATACTTGAGAATATTCTTTGGCTCCCCTTGTGTCGAATCAATAAATTTGGGTTGAATACTCTACCCTCGAAAATTGTTGCGATCCCCTATAATTGTGGGTTATCACGCCCTAGTGGAGAGAGAGAGGGGCCGGCTAGGGCAGGCCGTGTGCCCCCTCCCCCTCTGGTCCGAATTGGACTAGGAAGGGGGGGCGGCGCCCCCCTTTCCTTCTCCTTCTCCCCCTTCCTTTCCCCCTCATAGTAGGAGTAGGAAGAGGGGAGTCCTACTCCTACTAGGAGGAGGACTCCTCCTCCTGGTGCGCCCTACAGGGCCGGCCGGCCTCCCCTCCTTGCTCCATTATATACAGGGGCAGGGGCGCACCCTAGAACACACAAGTTGATCATTGATCTCTACCAGCCGTGTGAAGTGCCCCCCTTCCACCATAATCCACCTCGGTCATATCGTAGCGGTGCTTAGGCGAAGCCCTGCGATGGTAGCTTCATCAACATCGTCACCACACCGTCGTGCTGACGAAACTCTCCCTCGAGCTCTACTGGATCGTTAGTTCGCAGGATGTCACCGAGCTGAACATGTGCTGAACGCGGAGGTGCCGTACGTTCGGTATTGAGGATCAGTCGATCGTGAAGACGTACAACTACATCAACCGCGTTGTCATAACGCTTCCGCTTAACGGTCTACTAGGGTATGTGTACGACACTCCCCCTCTCATTGCTATGCATCACCATGATCTTGCGTGTGCATAGGAATTTATTTGAAATTACTACGTTCCCCAACAGTGGCATCCGAGCCAGGTTTAAGCGTAGATGTTATATGCATGAGTAGAAAACAAGTGAGTTGTGGGCGATACAAGTCATACTGCTTACCAGCATGTCATACTTTGGTTTGGCGGTATTGTTGGATGAAGTGGCCCGGACCGACATTACACGTACGCTTACGCAAGACTGGTTCTACCGACATGCTTAGCACATAGGTGGCTGGCGGGTGTCGGTTTCTCCAACTTTAGTTGAACCGAGTGTGACTACGCCCGGTCCTTGAGAAGGTTAAAACAACACTAACTTCACGAACTATTGTTGTGGTTTTGATGCTAGGTTAGCACGGTTCTTGCTCAGCCCATAGCAGCCACGTAAAACTTGCAACAACAAAGTAGAGGACGTCTAACTTGTTTTTGCAGGGCATGTTGTGATGTGATATGGTCAAGACATGATGCTATATTTATTGTATGAGATGACCATGTTTTGTAACGGAGTTGTCGGCAACTGGCAGGAGCCATATGGTTGTCGCTTTATTGTATGCAATGCAATCGCCCTGTAATTGCTTTACTTTATCACTAAGCGGTAGCGATAGTCGTAGAAGCAATAGTTAGTGAGACGACAACGATGCTATGATGGAGATCAAGATGTCGCACCGGTGATGATGGTGATCATGACAGTGCTTTGGAGATGGAGATCAACGGCACAAGATGATGATGGCCATATCATATCACTTATATTGATTGCATGTGATGTATATCCTTTATGCATCTTATTCTGCTTTGTTTGACGGTAGCATTATAAGATGATCTCTCACTAAATTTCAAGGTAAAAGTGTTCTCCCTGAGTATGCACTGTTGCCAAAGTTTGTCGTGCTGAGACACCACGTGATGATCGGGGGTGATAAGCTCAACCTTCATCTACAACGGGTGTAAGACAGTTTTACACACGCAGAATACTCGGGTTAAACTTGACGAGCCTAGCATATGCAGATATGGCCTCGGAACACTGAGACCGAAAGGTCGAGCATGAATCATATATTAGATATGATCAACATAGTGATGTTCAACATTGAAAACTACTCCATCTCACGTGATGATCGGTTATGGTTTAGTTCATATGGATCACGTGATCACTTAGATTATTAGAGGGATATCTATCTAAGTGGTAGTTCTTAAGTAATATGATTAATTGAACTTAAATGTATCATGAACTTAGTACCTGATAGTATTTTGCTTGTCTATGTTGTTGTAGATAGATGGCCCGTGCTATTGTTCCGTTGAATTTTAATGCGTTCCTTGAGAAAGCAAAGTTGGAAGATGATGGTAGCAATTACACGGACTGGGTCTGTAACTTGAGGATTATCCTCACTGCTGCACAGAAGAATTACGTCCTGGAAGCACCACTGGGTGCCAGGCCTGCTGCAGATGCAACTGACAATGTTAAGAACGTTTGGCAGAGCAAAGCTGATGACTACTCGATAGTTCAGTGTGCCATGCTTTACGGCTTAGAACCGGGGCTTCAATGATGTTTTGAACGTCATGGAGCATATGAGATGTTCCAGGAGTTGAAGTTAATATTTCAAGCAAATGCCTGGATTGAGAGATATGATGTCTCCAATAAGTTCTACAGCTGCAAGATGGAGGAGAATAGTTATGTCAGTGAACATATACTCGAAATGTTTGGGTATAACAATCACTTGATTCAACTAGGAGTTAATCTTCCGGATGATAGTGTCATTGACATAATTCTTCAATCACTTCCACCAAGCTACAAGAGCTTCATGATGAACTATAATATGCAAGGGATGGATAAGACAATTCCCAAGCTCTTCGCAATGCTAAAGGCTGCGGAGGTAGAAATCAAAAAGGAGCATCAAGTGTTGATGGTCAAAAAGACCACCAGTTTCAAGAAAAAGGGTAAAGGGAAGAAGAAGGGGAACTTCAAGAAGAGCGACAAAGAAGTTGCTGCTCAAGAGAAGAAACCTAAGTCTGGACCTAAGCCTGAGACTGAGTGCTTCTACTGTAGACAGACTGGTCATTGGAAGCGGAACTGCCCCAAGTATTTGGCGGATAAGAAGGATGGCAAGGTGAACAAAGGTATATGTGATATACATGTTATTGATGTGTACCTTACTAGAGCTCGTAGTAACACCTGGGTATTTGATACTGGTTCTGTTGCTAATATTTGCAACTCAAAACAGGGACTACGGATTAAGCAAAAACTGGCTAAGGACGAGGTGACTATGCGCGTGGGAAATGGTTCCAAAGTCGATGTGATCGCCGCCGGCATGCTTCCTCTACATCTACCTTCGGGATTAGTTTTAGACCTAAATAATTGTTATTTGGTGCCAGCGTTAAGCATGAACATTATATCTGGATCTTGTTTGATGCGAGACGGTTATTCATTTAAATCTGAGAATAATGGTTGTTCTATTTATATGAGTAATATCTTTTATTGTCATGCACCCTTGAAGAGTGGTCTATTTGTGATGTATCTCGATAGTAGTGATACACATATTCATAATGTTGAAGCCAAAAGATGCAGAGTTGATAATGATAGTACAACTTATTTGTGGCACTGCCGTTTGGGTCATATTGGTGTAAAGCGCATGAAGAAACTCCATACTGATGGACTTCTGCAATCACTTGATTATGAATCACTTGGTACTTGCAAACCATGCCTCATGGGCAAGATGACTAAAACGCCGTTCTCCGGAACAATGGAGCGAGCAACGGATTTGTTGGAAATCATACATACTGATGTATGTGGTCCGATGAATATTGAGGCTCATGGCGGGTATCATTATTTTCTCACCTTCACAGGTGATTTGAGCAGATATGGGGATATCTACTTAATGAAACATAAGTCTGAAACATTTGAAAATTTTAAAGAATTTCAGAGTGAAGTGGAAAATCATAGTAACAAGAAAAAAAAATTCTACGATCTGATCGTGGAGGAGAATATTTGAGTTACGAGTTTGGTCTACATTTGAAACAATGCAGAATAGTTTCGCAACTCATGCCACCCGGAACACCACAGCGTAATGGTGTGTTCGAACGTCGTAATCGTACTCTACTAGATATGGTGCGATCTATGATGTCTCTTACTGATTTACCGCTATTGTTTTGGGGTTATGCTTTAGAGACGGCTGCATTCACGTTAAATAGGGCACCATCTAAATCCGTTGAGACGACGCCTTATGAACTGTGGTTTGGCAAGAAACCAAAGTTGTCATCTCTTAAAGTATGGGGTTGCGATGTTTATGTGAAAAAACTTCAACCTGATAAGCTCGAACCCAAATCGGAGAAATGTGTCTTCATAGGATACCCAAAGGAGACTGTTGGGTACACCTTCTATCACAGATCCGAAGGCAAGACATTCGTTGCTAAGAATGGATCCTTTCTAGAGAAGGAGTTTCTCTCGAAATAAGTGAGTGGGAGGAAAGTAGAACTTTATGAGGTAACTGTACCTGCTCCCTTATTGGAAAGTAGTTCATCATAGAAATCAGTTCCAGTGATTCCTACACCAGTAAGTGAGGAAGATAACGATGATGATCATGAAACTTCTGATCAAGTTACTACCGAACCTCGTAGGTCAACAAGAGTGAGATCCACACCAGAGTGGTACCGTAATCCTATTATGGAGGTCATGTTACTTGACCAAGGTGAACCTACGAACTATGAAGAAGCGATGGTGAGCCCAGATTCCGCAAAATGGCTTGAGGCCATGAAATCTGAGATGGGATCCATGTATGAGAACAAAGTATGGACTTTGGTTGACTTGCACGATGATCGGCAAGCCATAGAGAATAAATGGATCTTCAAGAAGAAGACTGACGCTGATAGTAATGTTACTGTCTAAAAAGCTCGACTTGTTGCGAAAGGTTTTCGACAAGTTCAAGGAGTTGACTACGAGGAGACTTTCTCACCCATAGCGATGCTTAAGTTTGTCCGAATCATGTTAGTAATTGCCGCATTTTATGATTACGAAATTTGCCAAATGGATGTCAAAACTGCACTCCTGAATGGATTTCTGGAAGAAGAGCTGTATATGATGCAACCAGAAGGTTTTGTCGATCCAAAGGGAGCTAACAAAGTGTGCAAGCTCCAGCGATCCATTTATGGACTGGTGCAAGCCTCTCGGAGTTGGAATAAACGTTTTGATAGTGTGATCAAAGCATATGGTTTTATACACACTTTTGGAGAAGCCTGTATTTACAAGAAAGTGAGTGGGAGCTCTGCAGCATTTCTAATATTATATGTGGATGACATATTGCTGATTGGAAATGATATAGAATTTCGGGATAGCATAGAAGGATACTTGAATAAGAGTTTTTCAATGAAATACCTCGGTGAAGCTGCTTATATATTGGGCATCAAGATCTATAGAGATAGATCAAGACGCTTAATTGGACTTTCACAAAGCACATTCCTTGATAAAGTTTTGAAGAAGTTCAAAATGGATCAAGCAAAGAAAGGATTCTTGCTTGTGTTACAAGTTGTGAAGTTGAGTCAGACTCAATGCCTGACCACTAGAGTAGATAGAGAGAAAATGAAAAATGTTCCCTATGCTTCAGCTATAGGCTCTATCATGTATGTAATGCTGTGTACCAGACCTGATGTGTGCCTTGCTATTAGTTTAGCAGGGAGGTACCAAAGTAATCCAGGAGTGGATCACTGGACAGTGGTCAAGAAAATCCTGAAATACCTGAAAATGACTAAGGATATGTTTCCCGTTTATGGAGGTGACAAAGAGCTCATCGTAAATGGTTACGTCGATGCAAGCTTTGACACTGATACGGACGATTCTAAATCGGAAACCGGATACGTGTTTACATTGAACGGTGGAGCTGTCAGTTGGTGCAGTTCTAAACAAAGCGTTGTGGCGGGATCTATGTGTGAAGCGAAGTACATAGCTGCTTCGGAAGCAGCAAATGAAGGAGTCTGGACGAAGGAGTTCATATCCGATCTAGGTGTCATACCTAGTGCATCGGGACCAATGAAAATCTTTCGTGACAATACTGGTGCAATTGCCTTGGCAAAGGAATCCAGATTTCACCAGAGAACCAAGCACATCAAGAGACGCTTCAATTCCATCCGGGATCAAGTCCAGGTGGGAGACAGAGATTTGCAAGACACATACGGATCTGAATGTTGCAGACCCATTGACTAAGCCTCTTCCACGAGCAAAACATGATCAGCACCAAGACTCCATGGGTGTTAGAATCATTACTGTGTAATCTAGATTATTGACTCTAGTGCAAGTGGGAGACTGAAGGAAATATGCCCTAGAGGCAATAATAACGTTATTATTTATTTCCTCATATCATGATAAATTTTATTATTCATGCTAGAATTGTATTAACCGGAAACATAATACATGTGTGAATACATAAACAAACATAGTGTCACTAGTATGCCTATACTTGACTAGCTCATTGATCAAAGATGGTTGAGTTTCCTAACCATAGACATGAGTTGTCATTTGATTAATGGGATCACATCATTAGGAGAATGATGTGATTGACATGACCCATTCCGTTAGATTAGCACTTAATCGTTTAGTTTACTGCCATTGCTTTCTTCATGACTTATACATGTTCCTATGACTATGAGATTATGCAACTCCTGAATACTGGAGGAACACTTTGTGTGCTACCAAACATTACAATGTAACTGGGTGATTATAAAGGTGCTCTACAGGTGTCTCCGATGGTGTTCGTGGAGTTGGCATAGATCAAGAATAGGATTTGTCACTCCGATTGTCGAAGAGGTATCTCTGGGCCCTCTCGGTAATGCACATCACTATAAGCCTTTCAAGCAATGTGACTAATGAGCTAGTTGCGGGATGATGCATTACAAGCAATGTGACTTGCCAGTAACGAGATTGAGTTAGGTATTGAGATACCGACGATCGAATCTCAAGCAAGTAACATACCGATGATAAAGGGAATAACATGTGTTGTTATGTGGTTTGACCGATAAAGATCTTCGTAGAATATGTAGGAACCAATATGAGCATCCAGGTTCTGCTATTGGTTATTGAATGGAGACATGTCTCGGTCATGTCTACATAGTTCTCGAACCCGTAGGGTCCGCACGCTTAAAGTTCTGTGATGATCGGTATTATGAGTGCCGGTTTCAAAATCGGCGGATCTCAGGTAGGGGGTCCCGAACTATGTGTCTAGGATCGATGGTAATAGGAGACAGGGAACATGGTGTTTACCCAGGTTTGGGCCCTCTCTATGGAGGTAATACCCTACTTCCTGCTTGATTGATCTTGATGAATATGAGTATTACAAGAGTTGATCTACCACGAGATCGTAATGGCTAAACCCTAGAAGTCTAGCCTATGAATATGGTAATGAGTATATGTGGTGTCCTTTCCGGACTATCCCCTACTGTTTATATAGACACCGAGGGGATCTAGGGTGTACATGGAGTCGGTTACATAAGAAGGAATCTTCGGTCGCCAAGCTTGCCTTCCACGCCAAGTAGAGTCCAATCCGGACACGGTGCAGTCTTCGGTCTTCATGTCTTCACAGCCCATCAGTCCGACCCATGGATAACAGGCCAGACGTCCGAGGACTACTTAGTCCAGGACTCCCTCAGTAGCCCCTGAACCTGGCTTCAATGACGAGGAGTCCGGCGCACAGATTTGTCTTCGGCATTGCAAGGTGGGTTCCCTCCTTCCAATCTCCAGAACAGTCTTCGAGCGAAGTAAGTATATCCGGACCTGTGTGCAGAGAGTATAATATCCCACGAGCTCAACTTGTTGATAATTGTTTATGACATCACATCATGCCTGCCTGGTTGCTATTTTCAACCGTCAGCTAGCGAGCCGCCCCACGTCTCGGGGTGCGGTTTTACTGGCATGTCTCGTTAGGGCAGAGATCGTGTCCCTGTATTTACGGGATTTTCATTAATGTAGGCGTGGGTAACCCAACCGTCCCCCGGGTACAACTCCTTGGTGATAGGTAAGTTTAGAGACCGTGGGAGAGACACCCAATATCCGGGGCCTTTTTATAGAGAGCCTATCTCTTCTTCTTCCTTGAGCTTGCTCCTTCCTCAACTCCAGCCACCCCAAGTTCCAACCCTCGGGTTCCAATCACCACCAGCCTTAGTCATGTCCGGATCCAACCGTCAGGGCCGATGGGTGGCTTCTTCTGTCATAGAGGAGGACAGTGCGGAGCTTCGCGTAGCGAGGTACCTGACCTCGGAAATCTTTCATCGGCTTCCGACGCAAGGGCAAGTCATACCGACCCCCAGATCCGGCGAGAGGGTTGTATTTGTGTCTCACTTCCTCCACGGGCTAGGGTTCGCACTTACCCCTTCGTACGGGGGTTCATGTTCTATTATGGGCTAGATTTTCACGATCTGATCTGGATTCTATTCTCCTCATCTCGACATTTATCGTCACATGTGAGGCCTTACTCCGGACTCCTCCGCACTTCGCTTTGTGGCTCAAGACCTTTGATGTGAGGCCGTGGGTGGCATAGGAGGAGCAGGCAGAGTGCGGCAGCGTCATAATAGGCAAAGCGGCCGGCGCGGTTTGGCCCGAGGGATCTTTCGCCAAATCTTCAGGCCTGTGGCAGCAGGGGTGGTTTTATGTCAACAAGCCATGGAGCTCCAAGTGGGCGGCTACACCTGTGTTCCGACCCGGCCATCCAGTTCAGCTTGCTTCATGGGTCAATAAGGGATTGGACTGGAGATCCGTCAATGAGAAGGGCATCGATCTTGTGAATGTAGTTCAAATAATGCTAGTCCGCCGGATCCTGCCATGTCAGCGGCGGCCTCTTCGTATGTGGGAGTTTAACCCAGAAGCACTACAAAAAAATACACTTCC
This sequence comes from Triticum urartu, assembly GCF_003073215.2. NCBI lineage: Eukaryota > Viridiplantae > Streptophyta > Magnoliopsida > Poales > Poaceae > Triticum > Triticum urartu. The sequence goes on from NC_053024.1 coordinate 560,711,652, forward strand.
GTGATGATACATGTTTGTCACAGTAGGTCGCTTTTTTTTGTCATGCATGTACATCCATGACAAATTTATGACAGAATCAAGATAGTCATACCTGTGCTGTCGTAGAAGCGTTCCATGACATTACCAAAATTATCATCACGGAAGTATCCAGTTCCATGACGATAAATCGCGCGTCACAGAAGTGCTTTCGTCAAGGGTGACCGACAGGTGGCGTCCACCGTAACGGAACGCCGTTAAGCTATCGGGTCGGGTTTTGGATCTGATAACCCGTTAACAGCCCCGACCAATGGGAAATTTCCACGTGTAAAATTCTTATTGGCCGGACGAAACACGTGTCAGCTCGTCAGTGGGTCAGATAGGCGCCTATGATACGTCGACACGTGGCACGGCCCAACAGAGACCCATTCCTGTGAAAAGGCCGGCCCGTTTGCTTGGTCAAAAGTTGGCGGGTCGGCCCATGGAAAGCCTGTTAACGACCTGTTCGAATATAGCCCATTTACATCCCGCTAACCCAAGGCCCGTTACGCCCTATCTGAATTAGGCCCAGTAGCGTCATCTAGGCCATCCAATATGATTCCAGCCCGTTTTCACTTCTGGCCCATGTATGGCCCATGATGTCTTTCGTCCCATATGAGGCCCTATGTAACTCTTGGCCTACTAACGGCCCGTGGTGAAACTGGCCCGTAATGAACAGTGTATCACTTTACACCCATTAACGGCCTGTGGTGAAACTGGCCCGTAATAAACAGTGTATCACTTTATACCCATTAATGGCCCGTTATTCCATTGGGCCGTTTCTAGCCCATGTTATCTTTCGGCCTTCTCAGAGCCCATTTATTCTTGGGTTCATTTCCATCATTCATTTACTTACAGCCCGTTACTGTCATTTTCTGCTTGTGGGCCAAATTCAGCCCGTGGTTACAGTCGGCCCGTTTGTGGTCCGTTAATACGTTGGGCCGATTTCATAGCGTCATCAAATACGGCCTATTAACGATGGCCCATTATGGTCGGCCCATGAACGGAAGATTCCAACTCTAGCCAGTTTACGGCCATAATGCGGTCTGTTTGGCCCATGTTTGGCCAATCGATTATACGGCCCGTATAAGGCCCATTGATAATACGGCCCGTAGAAGGCCCATTGTTTCTATGGCCCATAGAAGGCCCACTGTTTCTACAGCCAGTAGGAGGCCCAGTGTTACTATAGTAAATATTAGCCCATGGTTATTGTGGCCTAGTTTTAGAAAATAGGTTATTGCAGCCACTAACTAACCGCGCAAAAAGAACTGCAATGACTACAAGCAAACAAATAAACAAGACAACAAGGAAATAAATACGCAAGCAACTAGCGCTAGGCTATCACGGCTATTACACATATTACATCCACTGGGCATCAAAGTTCGCCACCAGTGCAAATATAGGGAACAAAGCAGCATATCATATACACTGGTTGTCAAAGTTGGCGACCAGCGCAAATAAACGCCGCAGCAAAACAAATCCAGAACTAAAACCACTTCAGAAGATCTCAAGAAACAATATCCTGGGTATCCATAATGCTGGCAAGATGCTTAGCAAGCTTATTAACTTTCTCTTGTTTGGCTCTTAAATCCTCCAGTGCTTGCTGTTGCACCAGAAAATATGCATCTGAATTCTGCAGGGACTTCCTTAGTCCTTCAGCTTCCTGTCACAGCACATCTGATCGATGTCTTTCAACTTGAAGTTGAGACTCAAGAAGACGGACTGATTCAGGCAGCGAGTTCGAAGAGCTTGTGCCAGCAGTAGTGGCCAGTAACTCGAACACTACATCAAGACAGGACTTTTGGGTTCCCTCACTGTCGTCAAGATAGTTTTTATCAGCTTTCTTGGAGACCAACAGGGATGTCTCACTATCTTGAACCTTATCTGCATTACTTCCTTTACCATTGGATAACGCGGTACTGTTCTCCAATATTTTGTCCGCATTCTAAAAGAGAAACAAGCAGACACATCACATGTTTACCATGTTGTATATGAAACTCATTTTGGTAAATGAGTTCAGTAGTAAAGTGGACATGATAACAGCATGAAAGAAACATATATCTATGTACCATGGTCACTTTATGGTCTATATCATTCTAGTTTTTGTTGCCAAATCAAGATAGAGACACAGTTCAAATAATATTTGTTCAAGACAAAGCAGAATAGACAGAATATAAGTGTGGGTAACTATAGAGCAATAACAACACTTGTAATGTGCATGACATGAGAACATAACTGTTTATTCAATTGAAACTGAAATGAACATAGAGCAGGTTACAACAGCAAACCAGTTAAAGAAACAAGTTTAAAACATACCTATTGTGCCATTGGAGTTTCAATTCCATCCTTCAAATTTGAAAATAGTTGGTATGAGTAAATACAGTCATGCAAGAGCAAAGGAGTATGAACCATAGCTACAGAACCTGACCTGAGAACAAATCTTCTTCTCCTTGAAGCGTTGAGTTGGGATTCGGAGTGGTGGTCCTCGTGCTTTGGGCACGGCAGTTCCCTTACTAACTGCTCGTGTTTGGGTGCTCTGTGGTGGAGATGGTGTTGTGTCAACTGGAGCTGGGTTACTATCTGCCGGGGTTGGGGTTAGAAGGGGTGTAGCTGGTTCTCTGTCCAACTGGGTAGGGGCACAATCTGCGAGAGTCTGGGTTATGTGCGGTGGATCTGGTCCTTGGGCAAGTACAACCATGGTTCCATCTGCATCAACTGGTAGCACTATCTTTTCTGAAGACCGTGTTGTTACTCCCTTAGATACTGCCATCACGCTCTCCAATTCAAATGGCTGATAAATAAGAAAAGTAATTGAAAGTATAGACATTGTATGATAGACAGGTGCAATGGATAGTGGGGAATAAAAGAGGGCATGAAATAATTCATATTTATGTTGTCTAACCAAACAGGATAGCATGACACAATTTCACATATATGATGGCTAACTAAACAGGATAGCATGACACAATTTCACATTATGACGGCTAACTAAAAAAGATGGAAAGACATAGTTCAAAATATGAGACTATGTAAATAGGATGACATGACATAACTATATAATGTGTTTATTAAATAGGTTGGCATGCCATAATTCACATACATTCACGGATAGAATTCCATAATTCAAAATATGATGACTGTAAACACTAAACATGATGAGATGATATAACTATATGATGTCTTTATTAAATGGGTTGCCATGCCATAATTCAGATAGATGATGTGTATGTACTATGTAAACATGATGGCATGATATAATTCAAATATATGATTTATATAGTAAGCAAGTAAGCAGATGGCAATCCATATATGATGTAAAAACTAAGCAATGCAAGACAACATGCATGACATGGGTAATATAACCCTGCCAAGTTTGAGCATAGACCTCAGGGGGAAAATAGGACTGGTCATCAGTCTCTGAATCCTCCTTTGAGGAGCTCTCTGTAACCAGCAAGATGTCTGCTTCAGCAGATAGCATTGTGTGCTCTGAATACCTTGTTTTCACTCCATATACTTCCATCATCGCTTCAAATGGCTGATGCACAGGAAGAGTAGTTGAATATACAAATGTTGTCGACAAATGGAACACGTAATACAAAAAAATGATAGCATGATATAATTCACATACATGATGATTGGCTAAACAGCATGGCATTGCATAATTCACATATATAATGCATTTGCAACAAGATAGCATTGTATAATTCACATATATAATGTCTTGCAACAAGATGGCAATGCATAATTCACATATATGGTAATTAGACACTGAATAGATGGCATTCACACAAAGCATGTCTAAACTAATCAAATGACATAGCAATGCGAGACACCATACGCACGATATGAGCAACATAACCCTGCCAAGTTAGAGCATACACCTCGGGGGGGGGGGGATAGGACTGGTCATCTGACTCTGAATCCTCCTCTGAGGAGCTATATGTAACCAGCGAGATATGCGCTTCGTCAGATAGCATAGTCTGCTCTGAAGACCTTGTTTTCACTCCAGAATTTGCCATCACCGTGTCAAATGGCTGATGCACACGAAGAGCAGTTGAATGTAATAACATGTTTGACAAATGTAATATGTAACCAAAAAAAGGATGGTCTGATATAATTTACATATAAGATGACTGACTAAGCAGGATGGCATTGCAAAATTCACATATATGATGCCTGGCTAAACAAGATGGCGTTGCATAATTCACATAAATGATGAATAAACTAAACAGATGGCATTCACACAAAGGATGTCTAAACTAAGCAGATGACATATTTGATGTATAAAGTAAGCAATGCAAGACACCATATGCATGATATAACCAACATCAGCATGCCAAGTTAGAGCGAAGACCTCAGGGGGTAAATAGGAGTTGTCTTCTCCTTTTGAATCCCCCTCAGAACAGATATCTTCCTCTCGATTACAGTCCGAAATGCATGGAGGGGGGGCTGCCTTTGCGCCTACCATGGAGCGACGTCTGCATGAAATTTTATTGCCACGCAAGGCTCGTCTCTTTTGCTCTACATGTTCGGTTCCATTGTTTACAATAACTGTCATGCATAGGAATAAAACATAGTGAGATTATGTAAGGAGTGCATGAAGAAATCCAGAGTGATGGTAGCAACCTGTGGATAGACCCAAAACCAATAATAGCAGGCAGATAATGGCTTCAGTTAAAAAATACAGATAATGGCTTCTTTACTGTTTGTTTCCCACCCAACATGAAACTCATAGTAGACACCGGAGATTAACCAGATAGTAGATAGATACTATTGATAGTGGCCCCGATATGTACCCCACAACCATTTAAAAACTCAAGTTTGACCATTAGTTTGGAGCTGACTCAGAGTCTAATCGGTGAACAGGACGATAAAGTAGCATGTAATATTAAGCGATGCATAACGTAAGCAGACACGAAAGAGTGAGACCTCTCTTGCGGACCCGTGTTGTCCTCGAGGTCATCTGCTCGGTTGATGATGGTAGTGTAGTTTTCATGGCTGCCAGCGGCGGGGAAGAAGATCTGAGGCGGCGAAAGACAGTCTGGAGGCCGGATCCCTACTGTGTTGGACCCTTCTGTCGTTGGAGCAGCTGAGCTGGGGTGGACGACGGCGCAGCAGGAGCGGGACAAACCACGCAAGGTTTTATTTGACAACTATCTATAAGAGAAGTAATTTTGTAAGGGCTCGTTTGAATTGGAGGATTCCAACAATGCAGGGATAGGAAATAGACAGGAATAGGATAGGAATGCACGTGCAAAATAGAGAATTTAAAAACACAGGATTTCTGCCAATCTGGGTGTTTGATTCACAACAATTGGAAGATCACAGGATGCAAAGAAGCATGGTGACATTAAGTCAAACCACAAGAAAATGTGCGGTTATAATGCTATTATGCTACTATCTCTTAGTCTTGTGCTTCATGAATAGGAATTTGAAAAGGAGGACAAGTGAAAATTAAAATTCCTATGTTTTTTCTTTCAGGGAGACACTAAAGGAAAAAATCCGTGTGCTCAGTGGACAATATATATAACATGTAGAGTAAAAAAGAGATGCAACAAGTGTAGAACCTCTTTGGCAAAGCCATGTCGATCTCAGCGTCATTGGGTTGGCTGGTGAGGATGCTCCGGCTGACTTGGCTGTCGGAGGAGGGGAAGAAGATCTTAGGCGTCTGGAGATGGAGCCCGAGGTACTGCTCCACTGTGATGGAGGGTTTCGTCGTTGGAGCAGCTCCAGTGAGTTGTACGACGCCGAGGCTGAAGCAGGACAAGAGAGACAACGAACAACGGTAACCTGAGTGGAATTCTAATAGCATCTCCAATACATGACATAAAATACATAACCACAAAGTGCTCGATGTAAAATACATCAGCCGCTCATCTTTGAACTTAACTGTCGAAACTGAATTTTGCTGTCGAAACTAAACGCACTAGAAAGGTGAGGCTACACGTCGGTCGACTGACTTTTTCATCTTTGGTCAGTCGATTTTGCAGCCGTTGGATACGAAATCAAGGGCCTGTGGTTCATCTTCAACCTCCACCCCCTGAGCCGGCCAAACAGCAGCCCCCCGCCGCCAGCGGCCGGCGGTGCGCCACCCCGTCCGCCCCAAAAACACTCCCCACCGCCGGTCCGCCGCCACCCCGTGCCGAGCTTTTTCTCCGGCGATCCCCACGCCACCGCCCCGCCAACGCCCCGCCACCGCCGGCCACCACCGCCCCCATCCTGAACCCTAAGATAGATAGTGGGGTATCTCTCCGGCGAGCCCCCCTCCCCGCTGCGGCTGGTTCTTCCTTCACCCCGGCGAGCCCCCCCACCACCTGAAAATCGACTGACCCAAAAGTCGATTCAGTCGACTGAAGTGTAGCTAAATCGGAGCAGCATCGCAAGCAAGAGCAAGAGCGAGAGCAGCAGCGCGAGAAAGAGCAATAGCAAGAGCAGACCAGGCAGGGGACCAAGAGCAAGAGCAGAGCAGCAGCGCGAGCGAGAGCTAAAGCAGCAGCAGGTCCAACTAATGTGGACGTCGCTGCCGAGGGGACGACGTCGTGGAGGAAGTGGCTGGCGACGCCGCCGTGGATGGAGCCGCGCCGTGTCGGCTCGGGACCGAGCGCCGGTAGCACCATGAGATCGAATCAAGAAGAAAATGCAGTGATTAGTGTACAACCTCTTTGGTGGCGCCGATTAGGCCGCAGCTTCATCCGAGGAAACGGTGATGATGATGCTCTTCCGGTGGTGCAGGTGAAGACGGCAGTGTGGGAATGGAGGTGGTGCGAAAGACGAGGGGAACGTCGGGGCAGCTCCTTGGAGATGGAGGACGGGGTGGCTGAACCGGCGGGACGATGAGATCGATAACGGATCCTCATCCGGTACGGTGGATGAGGGACGTCGAGGTGTTGCTGTGGACGACATCGTCGGGGAAGAGGCTCCGGCTGGGTGGCGGACGGAGCAGGGTGTGGGGTTTCATCACGGGTTTTCGCGGCCTTGGTGTACGAATGGGTGGGCGGATGGGATGGCAGTGGGGAACCATGGCTTAGAGACGCGCTTGTCCAAAATGTGGGGTAAGTTACGAAAGTACCCCCACCGATTTGAGGCGGTTCTTTCGGTTCAGGGGTACCACAGGCATTTTGCGTGTCTGGATTTCATAGGAGGTGGGAGTTTTCGCGCACGTTGTAATTTCGGAATAGCAAGGCACGGGTTGAGATGGAGGGAGTTGTGGGAGCACAACGAGACAAAGATATATCTTAAATATTTCGGGCTAACAAGGCGCGGGTTGAAATTTCCGGACAAGCCTAACGTGTACTGTCCCAAATCAATGCGCCCTACAAATGCCATTCAAAACTTTGAATTCATGTTATGTTCAATTAAAATATTTTGCTACGTGTATAATGCATGCAACCTACTACTGAAATGAACGTTTTAGTGCATTCCAAACGTATATACTACCGCTTCAATATGAACTAAATTTGAATTCGTTTCTCTATTAGAATAAGATCTACAGTAATGATTGTTGTGAAGTGAAAGCATATGAATTCGTTTCTCTGTTTTAATAAGATCTACAATCATCATTATTGTCAAGTTAAACCATCGTTTGTGTATTATCTTCACAGCACACCACATGATTAGTCTCGAGTTACATATGAACTATGTGTACTCCTATATGAACTCCAACTAGATTTTTTGAATCCACTTTATTTTGATTTCAAATCACATTACATTTCTAGCTCTAGCTAGATCTTCATAATCTAAACCATGTCTCATATGTATAATGTGTTTATCACATTATGTATGGTGCCCCGCCCCCTACGCCTACAAGTATTTAGATGTGAGTTGCAAACACCACACATTACCACAAATTCAAATAAAATGTGAGAATGTTCGATATATAGTATTGTTTAGATTGTTTGATATTTAGTTGTAAGCTGCGAACGTCACACATTATCACAAGTTCAAATAAAATGTGAGATTGTTTGATGTATAGTATGGTTTAGATTGTTCGGCATTTAGCTGTGAGTTGCAAACGCCATGCATTATCACATTATGGTATAACATGTGCACAGCACGTGTATCACCGCTATATTCATGCATGCAATGTTTAAAACACTATGATCTCCTATTCAAATATATGAATCCGCTTTCATATCAAATTATGATCTTTGTTAGTCTCTTACACCCACACAATCCTCTACCCTTTGTAGCTACCACTAACTTTCTCTCGTGCATGCACATGCCCTCCTCGCCCTCCCCCTCCCTCGGCATTCTATCCACCTGGCACATTCATTTTTTTCTTCTTTAGGTTGTTCTCCCAGAGTCTCCACAACTCATTTCCGACACACACCAATCGATAAACCTCTCCAGCGGTGCCTGCCTACAACATACAAACACACCTTCAATCTCCTCCTTTATGTGTCCTTGCCTCATGTCTCTCATACGGTCAGACACACGTGTAAACTCTCGCCCCTCTTTTCATCGCTCTCACAACCGCACACTCCTCCCCCTATCTAGCTAGTAGTTGGGCCTCTCGCACCACCTCCTTGCTCCATTCTCTTTGTCTATCTGTCTCGCTGGGCCTTATTTGCCTCTAACAAATGGACGTACACCGACCGATCTCTCGCTATACATATAGCTAGCTAGGTCCTTATAACTCGTTTTTACCCACACGTCAATCGATCTACCTCATTAGTTGTGTCTCTCCCTTCCTCTGACAAACAACAATTGATCTACCGATCTAGTTAGGTTTGCTTACCGAACACATGGTTCCCCTTCATCATCCATGGATGCGTCCCGACAGATCTATCACGCACAGGCACACACAGAAACACATCCCCACTCTTATTGATAACATTGCAGTTCCACCCTCAGTTTGTCTAGTAGGCCTCTCCCACCATCTTCGAGAAGCAACTCCATCACCCATCCAGCACTCTACCCCTCTCCCTCCCTCTCCCTCCCTCTCTCCCTCCTCTCTCTCTCTCTGTCCCATCATATTTCCCGTCCTTCAGTTATGTATGGATGTCGACCTATATCCCTCAAGACATAGCTGGGTCTCTCCTTCTCAACACATATACGAGTCGTTCTACCTCTATAGTTAGGCCTCTGCCTACCCCTCCCACCACCCCCCTCCCCCACACACACCGATACATCGAGCGCTCTAGTCATGTCTCCCTGCCACACACAAACTTGACGTGTGCCCTCTAACGTTCTGGTAGGCTAGTCGCCCTATATCTTTGACTTGTACACACAAACAATTTCGATGGCTCTCTTCATCGATCTCGCACCCACCCACTTGATCCTCTCTTTGACTCTATCGATAGCTATGACCCCTCCCTCTCTTCTCGTGGATTGCCCGACCCTCTATGTATGATATGGATAGGCCTCCATTTCACACACACTGCATGCAAAATTTTGTTTGAGATGTCATCGACACATATTCCCACAAATAATTCACGAAATCAACCCCCCACCCCACCCCCACCCCAAAACAAAAAACACTCACGAACGCGGTTTGTATCTCTCACACACACCCCAAGTAGGTGGGGGGCATGCACGAAGAGAAGAGGTGCATGCACGGCGCACGTACTCCCGTCTCTTTCCCAACCACACCCGTGCGGGTACATGGTGGGGCTCATTTCTGTACGAAAAAGGCAGCCCATGTGGTAATTTGGCACGTGTACTGGTTGTCCACTTGGTTGAGGGAGGATCGTCTACCACGGGTGAACAAACAAATTGCGACTTGACATGTTATGTTAAAAAAAAGAGGCAAACCATGTGGGTCCTACCTTAGAGGCAAGGCTCTATACACTGGAGTACTTTTGATGTGTCCCATCAACTCGTAGAACGAGGAGAAGCTTGCTTAGTACGCCGTCTCCCCCGCCCATGGGCGCGGTGGCTCGCAGGATGAGGTGAAGCTTGCTTACCACGCCTTACGCCCGCTCCCTCGCCCACGCGCGCAGTGGCTCGCAGCCTGAGGAGAAAATTTTACTACTCCCTCCGTTTACTCCTCGTCCCTACTACCTTGGTTATAGAGATTATACTATCATATTGTTTGGAATATATATGTCCTTTAGTGATTTCAATATGAACTACTAGTACATACTCCAAACACTGATGTATATATACGTATTTTAGAGTGTAGATTCACTCATTTTGCTCTGTATGTAGCACTCTCCCTCGCCCCTCGACCCTCGCCCACATGGTGGACTGGCAGCAATTCATTCGGTCTCATATAGCCAGAACAATATATACTGCACTACCATTATTGCTCGACTTCCCGAAGAGGCGAAGAGCCAATCACAAGGTTAATATCTTGGAGATGCCAAGCACAAGGTTATAGGAGAACGAGTAGTAGGTGCCACGTCATTTATAAATAAAGTTTTTTTCTTCAGTGGCACGTACGCAATATGATAGGTTCATATGGAGAGAAAAGGAAACTACTCCACTATATACATAGTCAGGACGGGCCATCCTACACGGTTGCTTGCTGGGGTTGCTCTCTTCACACTCTCTCGCACAAAACGACGGTGGCCACATCTCTAACATCCTGGCGAATCACGTCCTCTTGGGGAAGGGGTGGATTCTTAGTGTAGATGCAGTGGCCGTCGCCAACGGCGAAAAACCACTGTCGGCACGTCCCGATCAGGGGTCCCCGCCGTTCTCTCTCACAAAGCCGGTGAGGTTGCCTTCGTCCCTTGCTCACTGCCGCGACGTGGGCAGTTACTGCCTCCCGCCGCCCTCCTCAAGGTTGAGCTACGTCCCTCAGGTACAACTCCCTTTACAGCCGGCTTGCACCACTGCTCCAGCTGCCCACATCACTCCCTGTGGATATTTCTCTACTTCTTTGCCCCGCACATACCTCTATTGGCTTCTACGTACTGTATTTGTGATGAGTTTATGTCTCATCAACTAGTCCCAGTAATCTTATTCTAATCACGCTTGTTCAATTTCTTTGCCATAGGGATGCTCATCTCGATTTTGGTGAAACTACACAAAATGATCCGATGGTCAAAAGGTTGCAAACTTCATTTATTAGGAAGCTCGAACGTTGCCAGCAAATTGAAGCCTGGTCAAGGTTCACGGTTCAAGGGCTAGGGACTGCATGGATCGTTTTTTTCTTTAGATGCCTCTGTTCCAAAATAAGTGTCAACTTTAGTAGTAGTACAACTTTGTACCAAAGTTTGCACAAAGTTGAGAAACTTATTTTGGAACGGAGGGGGTACATATTTGCTATGATCTGTCAATCATTGAGATGCAATAGCATGCATGTTAGTCTCCTTTGTATTTGATGAAATGTTGCAACGGGCAACCTTGGACGCAAGATACATGTAACAGAAGCTGGAAGCTTCATAGCATTGTACAAATTTATCTCGCTGATAAATTACAGTACGTACTATACTAGTACTTCCTCCGTTCCTAAATATAAGTCTTTGTAGAGATTTCACCATGAACCACATGCGGATCACTGAGCCTGCGTGTTTTCACTGCTCTTGCACGCCTCCGCTGTAAGAATGGAGAAAATTGTCATCTACTAGGTATACCTCCTTTCGCCGAAAGTGTGGGACATCCAACAGTCCTACGACCTCAGTAATAAAGACCAATGAGCCATCAAATCACATAGACCCAGCAGTAAGTTGGACGGACGAAGCAACCATCACTCTTGCACCAGTGAGAGGTCGCGTCTGCTCTCCCGGGCATGAATGCGACACCAATTCCTTGGAGCGGCGCTGACCGTTTCGGGCGGGAAGCGCGCGGGGGCGATGGAGGGGCTTTGGGTGGGCCAGGCTGGTCAGGAGCGGCCGTGGCAGCTGTCCGCATGTCCCTACTGGACACGCCCGGAAACGAGAGGATGCACCGACTCTCGCGGCTAAAATCGTACACTACACAACATCTCTCTGTAGGAGTAGGTCGATCTGTCGCTCTCTCTAACACACACATGGTGTTAAACACACACGCACACACACGCGCGCGCACACGCACGCACCTTGGTCCCGTTGCACCTTCTAACATGACTTAGTACACCTAGATGGAGGGAGTAGTAAGTATACGAGATACGGTGGCACACTGACTTAAGTCGAATACAAGTGCCCAAAATTTGTGTGCATGTTGTAATAAGGATTCAGGAATGTATAAAAGGTTATTTCCCTCTCGTTGAACATAACGGGAGGGTTGTGTAGCTAGTTAGCCTGTTCGCTCATCAAACTTGAGGTCTCGGGTTCGATAACTACACTTGAGCATAATTTGTGCCAGGAGGATTCTTTGACTGGTCAAAATTTTTTCTAGGGTTTGCACGCTTCACACTCTCTCTCCAGTATATATATACACGCTGGAGCCTCAGCGCTTGTAGTTGCTCTCTTCACACTCTCTCGCCCTCTCCTGCTAGAGCCTCAGCGCTTGTAGTTGCTCTCTTCACACTCTCTCGCCCTCTCCAGATCTAAACAAGACTTCGTTGGCCTCTCTCTCCCCTCACTTCTGCTCAAAGAGCCAGCAGGATCCGTCCGCCGGGAAGGGAATGAGGCTTAACGCTGTCGCCGTCGGCGAGGGACTACCGGCACAGCTGTTCACTTTCCACCCAGCGGCGGCGCGGGAGGGCCTCCGACCCCTTATTCTTCACCGCCGTCCCGTCGCCCACCGAACCACGCCCCAAGAACCTTAAGGTATAATTTACTTACTCCACATGCATTTCTCTAGCTGCATGTATACCATGAATCTAGGACGCGGTTCAAAGAGGAAAGGAGTGGGAAAAGTTGTATATAGCATGAATCTCGGACGTGGTTCAAAGAGGAAATGAAGGGGGAAAGTTGTATAGCATTAATCTAGGACGTGGTTCAAAGAGGAAAGGAATGGGGGAAAGTTGTATCGCATAAATCTAGGACGTGGTTCAAAAAGGAAAGGAAGGGGCGAAAGTACTAGTTCAAAAAGGAAAGGAAGGGACAAGGCTGTAGAGTTTGAGCAGGACTAGATTTGCTGCGCTCACATAGGGAAAGGCATCTGATAACAAAACTGGGACCAACACGGACTGACATGGAGTTTTTTTAGTCCCTACACCAAAATGTCCCTATAAACAAACACCCTCTAATAATGCCGCTGCAAAATTGATGCAATGCCACAGTTAAAAGCAAATTACATGTTTAACGAATTTTATTGTTAATATAATCTCTATGTTAATATTAATCAATGCCACCGTTTGAGAAATGCTATTGTCCTGCTTTCTTTCCCATTTAGATAAGGTATATGCTTCTTTTTGTTGGCTTCTGTGTCATCCACCATTATTGACCACTAATTGTTTCCTTTGCACCTTTGTGTAAACAGGATTATCTGCTTCACCTCGTTGCCATTGTGACCTTTTGTTGCACTGCACAAAACACTTTTGCAAAATGTCACACCGACAACGTTGCTTGATTGTTTGATCTTAGTGGAACTGCACAAGAGGAGATCTTACTTCCTATCCGTTAAGGCGAATTTGGTTCAGATCTTCTTCTTGTGAGTTGTTTGAATTCCGCATCATGAGAGGTCAGTACTAGCCTTCTTTCACATGATTCTGCAGTGTGCATTCATATGTTGTGCTACTTGTACGATAATGTTGCTTGATTTTAGTGAACTGCACAAATGGAGACAAGACTTCCAATCTGTATGTGCACCGTAATATCCCATTGAGGTAAGATAAGGATATTTCACAACTGCCGGCCTGTATTTTGCCACTTTCATCAGAAAATTTAGTTTAGTACTATACTTGTGCTCCCTAATTGACATGCCAAATCTTACATTGAAGGCGAAGCTTGTTTGTTATTGAACAATTGATGAAGGGGAAGAACAAGGGGAAGAAAAACAAAAATCAACTCCCGGTGCTGTCATGAAAAAGTGGTATTGTCCTTGAGAAGTGCTTCATCTGTGTTGTTTTAAATAATTCCTTTCCTTTTTTCGAGCAAACAGTGATGCTAGCATTTAGTAGTCCTCTTGTCTTTGCACAACAGGATCATCTTCCTCTGAAGAAGAATATGGAGTACGTGAAGTGACTAGTTCCGATTATGCCAGGATGAAGAAGCCATGTCTATCTTATCATCAGAAGGATCAGTTGAAGGATGGTTACATTACTCCCCACAAGACCAAACTAACTTCAGCTCAAAAGGACTGACAAAATCTCCATTTTTTGCTATGATGCGCGAGTACAATGTTGTTCTAGGATTCTTTCATGTGAGTTCCATTTTTCTAAAAGTGTGCTCTACATGGACCATGTATGTGCTTGTTGAAACTGCCAATTCATAGTACAGTTTGCTCTATACTAATCACTTTTTTGTATTTGTGCAAACAGGGGTGCTCAGCTTGATTTCAATGGGAACTGCACAAAATGTTCATGAATACATCGAATCATTCATTTCCACCACAAGAAAGGAGGTGCCAATAAGTTCAAGGTGTTGCAACATATAAGGGCAAAATCATACAAGCTACGCACGAATTTGGTTGATTTTGGTGGAACTGCACAAAAAGAACAGCTGGTTTATTTAGCACGAGGTGCCATGTCAATGTCCGAACTAATGGCAAACCCTGCCCATTCCACAATCGTAGGCATTTGATATTTTGGAATGGGACAACCTTGTCAAATTTTGCTCATTGATTTTAGCAAGACATGTGTTTGATATTTTCGAATGGGACGCCCTTGCTGTCAGCAGCGTCGATCAATTTTTTTTTATTCTTTAGTTGTGAAGTAAATATTGCCTCTGACATGTGAGTCGCTGGGATGCATAATCATCAATTGTTTTGAATGTTCTCTATGAATTGCCAGGCCTGTGTGTTTCATTGCAATGTAAAGAAACGCTAAAAACCTGCTCAAACTCTTTGTACTCCTTCTGTTCCTTTTTACTTCGCACATTGTGAAAGTGCATACTTTTTTGTATAAGATTGGTCAAAGTAGAGATACTTTGACTGCAGACAAAACTTGTATGCAGACTAGAAAGGACCGGAGGGAGTACATGTGAAACTGATGCAAACGAGGTGATCACCCTGGGAATAATGCTAGTACATATTGTTTTGCATGTTCATCCAATGCAAGTGATACAGGAATTCGAACTAATCGAAATAAATTCATTCATACATGGTCGGATTTCATATAAACATGCCAGATTTCATTACATTTCATACATTCTTCAACTAAAAAGGGGTGCGCTGGAGGTATAATTAATTAACCGAAGCTACCCACCTGTGTCCCGCTGAGCCGAACAGAATGAGTGACTTAACTGCAGGTGCAGTTGCATAACTGACATGTGGCCTATTGGGCCCACGTGTCAGTCAGCCAACTGCACCAGCAGTTAAGTAGAAGCAGTGTTACTCTCTGGCAGAACTCCCCGACTCCACGTCGCCGCCAAGAAGCTAACCGGCCGTCAATGGTCAACCCGCCTAGCTTGGCTTCATCAGGAGGGTAGCAGCGGTGGCCTTACTTGGACCCGAGCGGTGGCGACCTACCATGTTCTACTCTTCCTCGTTTTCTGTGTGGCGCGGCCTCGTTGGCAGCGGGGCGGAGCCGGCGATGTCCTCTGTCTCGTTGCCGGCGGGCGGCGCCTCAGCGGAGCGGTGGAAATCCTCCCCCGTGTTGCCGGCAGGTTGGGGCCTTGGCTAAGCCGGCGATGTCCTTTGCCTCGTTGTTGGCGGGGCGGGGCCTCGGCGGAGCTGGCGGTGTCCTTTGCCTCGTTGTTGGCACCTCGGGGCCTCGGCAGAGCAGATCATCGTCGACGCCAGCGGAGCGGGGACTCGTCGGAGCCGGCATTGTCCTCTGCCTCGTCCTCGGTCTCACCAAAAAGCGCCTCCCCCACTTCATCGCCCTCTTTGCTAGCCTCTTTGTAGGCGGCCGCAGCCTCCGCCACCCGCATGCGCTCCTGCCAGCGCTCGAGGCGGCCCTTGCAGGCGAAGCGGTACGAGTTGAGCAGCGCCTCCTGCTCCGCCCGCTCCGCGGCAATCTGCTCCTCCGCCTACAGATGCTCCTGGAGGAGATGGTGGTTGTAGGCGGTGTCGGCCTGCGCCTCCCGGAACTGCTCCTGATGCATCTGCCTCACACTGTCCATATATTGGGCACGGGCCTCGCCGATGGTCATGGTGCAATGCACCGGCGAGGATGGCGCGGAGGAGGGGGTTGGCGCCGGATCGTCGACTACCGTGTTCTCCATTGGGACGTCGTCATCCTCCGGCTGCCTGTCGGCCAGCCGGTCGGCAGCAATGGCTGCCATCTCCTTGTGGTCCATCGTCCGCCCGTCCCAAAGAGCACTGGAGTGCGAGGAAGCCATGGTGGGCAGTAGTGGTGTGGATAGAAGAAAGGGAACGGATGCGGATGACTGCGGCTATGGCCAGCGCAGCAGTTTATATAGCAATGGTGGGCGGGCGAAGGGACGGATGTGTGGCGCCGGAGTAGCTGCCTCGGAAACCGCGTATCATTAATGTGGGCGGCAGATGGACGGACGGCACCTGTGTCGTTTGAAGGCGGAGCAATCGCCTGCACCAGGAAGCGGGGCGGGCGGCGCTGACTGTTTCGGGCGGAAAGCGCGCGCGGGCGAGGAGATGACTTTACTTGGAGAGGATGACAATGGGGACCCACCAGGTCCATAGCCTCACGTACGCAAGTGCCTCCTTATTATATATATATATATATATGTATAAAACTATACTCCCTCCGTCTAGGTGAATAAGTCGTATTAGACGGTGCATCACGACCTAGGTGCAAGCAGATTGGTGGAAAAGAAGAATATTTCTCTCTTCTAAACACAACATTTAATCACAGCAGTTAAGAGGATGCCTTATTAGCTACCCATGCAGGCCATCATAATTCATAGCATGCAAAGCGCTTTTATTTCTTGCCTAATAACCGCATGGATGTGTTGCATGCATTAGTCCTTGCCCGAGCAAAAAAAAGGAGGAAAGGGGTTTCCACGGGAGACAACGAGGCAGCGGTGGAAGCGCTCGCTGGAGTTATTTATTTTGCTTCCCCTGGTTTCCTGACATCACGGTCCCACACCATTGTCAACCTATGTAGTACTAGTCAATAAACGAGAGAATTGCACAATAAGCGACCGACAGCTGGGACCAAGCAGCTCAAGCAGTATTTGTGTTTTTGAGGTGTGAGCACTGCAGAGTTTTTCGATGTTTAGCCCAGATATTAATTTTTCTCCAGTGAACAACAACGAAAACATCGCTGCAGGTATTAACTAGGCGGGCTGTGGCCCGTCTATCCCAGGCCAGATATCCAGCCCAGATATTAATTTTTTTCAAGCTGAAAATGGCTAGCCCAGCTATACTTTTTCTAGGAATACCCAGGCAAGGTCAAGTTGTTATTCTCCGCCCCGCTGGGCTGCAAATTTTCCTAGGAGGGATGCATTAGGCTTAACAAAAAAATGGGCTTTAAGAAATAATAAATGGGATGTAATCATAAAAACTGGGCAGTAACTATAAAAAATGCACCAAACACGTGATTACTTTATAAAATATTATTTTTGGATATTGAAAATTTTAATTTCATTAATTGTTGCGAGCGCAATGTTTCGTTGGATTTTTACGTAATATAAATTTATATTGAAATTGTATTTAATCTGACTAGAAATTTCGGGATAAAATATTTTGGATCCCATCAAAATGTGGGAAATTTTATTGAATTCTGTTTTGAACGGTTGGTTGAAATGGGCTGTACTTTTAACAAACTGTAAATGGGCTGTAGTAAATTCCATTAGAATTCAAAAATGGGCTACACATTCTTACAAATCTCAAATGGGCTATAAGTTCTCTCCCACACACTTCTGGCCTTACTAATTGATGTGTCCCCTAAAAAAACAGAGTTGACGCGTATGCAAGGCTTTGTCAACCTATAGTCAACACACGGTTCTAGCAACAGTGGCCGTTGGATGTCCATCCAACGGATGCCGTGCTTCTTCTTCAATATCGGATATTCTAGCTTCACCCGCCCAAAAAATGATTCCTCCCCCTGACATCTGGGGCGCACCATTTCGGACGCTGACCTGTGGGCCTACTAAGTTGACGTACCAAGGGCTATGTCAACTTAGTCAATATAAACGATTCTAGCTGCAGTGACCGTACGATGTCCATCCAACGGCCGTAGTGCTTCTTCAACCTCTGGTTTTCTTGCTCCAGCCGCCCAAAGCAGCGCCGGTCGTGCCGCCTGCTCCTGCCTCCCTTGGCCGGCTGTGCTGCCGTGGAGGCCTCACCGCCCCTACTATTCCCACCGCTGGCCAGGCCCTGCGGCGACGGCAGCCTCACACCGCAGCCGAACGAGTGAACCCTCATACTCCTCTCTGCGTGGGCATCCACTGCCGCATCTTCACCGGCTCCACGTCATCCCCTTCCTAGGCCTCGCCGTCACCCACCGCCCTGGTGCTCTCGGCGCGGCGTGGTCAACGTGGAAGGAACGACTTCCATCGGGCGTGGACTGTACGTGGAGAGGCTGACAGTTGGGTCCACTGCGGCAGCAAGGAAGTGCCTCCTTATTACGTGGAAAATAATGATTCCTCCACCTGACAGCAGGGACCCACCGGACGGGCCACCAGTAGTCTACGAAAAAAATCATTTCCCCCTGACTGCTGGGACCCACCGGACGGGCCACTGTATTTCATGAAAAAAACGTTCCCCTCCGCTATCAGCTCGGACCCACCAGAAGTGCCTCCTTATTACACACAAAAAATGAATACTCCCCCGGCTAGCTAGGACCCACCTTGCAAGGAGGCTTACTTGTGGGCCTACTAAGTTGACGGGGACGAAGGGCTTTGTCAACTTAGTCAATATGAATGATTCTAGCTCCAGTGACCGTACGATGTCCATCCAACGGCCGTAGTGCTTCTTCAACCTCTGGTCTTCTTGCTCCAGCCGCCCAAAGCAGCGCCGGTCGTGCCGCATGCTCCTGCCTCCCGTGGCCGGCTGTGTTGCCGCAGAGGCCTCACTGCCCCCTACTATTGCCACCGCTGGCCAGGCCCTGCGGCGACAGCAGCCTCACACCGCAGTCGAACCAGTGAACCCTCGTAGTCCTCTCCGCACGGGCTTCCACTGTCGTGTCGTCCCCTTCCTAGGCCTCGCCGTCGTCCACCGCCGTGGTGCTCTCCACGCGGCGTGGTCAACGTGGTCAAGGAACGACTTCCATCGGAAGAGTACTGTACGTGGAGAGGCTAAAAACTGGGTCCACAGCCACAGCACAGTTTTTTTGTGATTTGCCAAGTAAGTCGCTTTGTCAGGCCTGTTGGGCTACAAATCTTTCAAGACGAGGAGAGCTTTCATTCAGCTGGCCGAGAAAATGGCCCATCAGTAATGAGAAATGGGCTGTACATTTTTAAAACACATCATACCGACAATTAGTTTCAAATATCTTTTTTTTCATTTCAATATTTTAAATTACATTAATTTTTATGCGTGGACAATTTGTTGGATTTTATATTGACATACATTTATTTTTAAAATCAGTTTGAATGTGAGTCGAAATTTCGGGATTAAAAACAGTTCGGACCGCACCGAAATATGCAAAATTTCATATAATTTTTTAACCGTTGCCACAATATGGGTTGTAATGCTAACAAAAATAATATGGGATACAAAAAAACCTTAAGAATTAGCAAATGGGATGTAAATTATTAGAAATAATGGCAGATGGGATGTATGCTATTTTCCACAGATTTGAGGCTTTCCTAAAAAAGGATGACGCACAAGCACTGACTATTGGATGTCCATCCAACGGCCGCCGTGCTTCTTCAATGTCTGCTCTTCCTGTTCCAGCCGCTCAAACAAGCGCCGGCGGGACTGCCTGCTCCCTCCTCCTCGCGGCCGGCTGTGCTGCCGCGCAGGCCTCACCGCCCGACCGTACTCCCATCGCTGGCCTAGCCATCCCTCTACTCACCCACACCTGCTGTTATTCTCCGGCGACGGCAGATGAACCAGTAAACCCTCGTACAGTTGTACTCCCCTCCACATGGGAAACAACTGCCGAGTCTTCCCTGCCTCTGTGTCGTCCCCTTCGTAGGCCTCGCCGTCGTCCACCGCCCTGGTGCTCTTGGCGCGGCGTGGTCAACGTGGTCAAGGAACGACTTCGATTGGACGTGGACTGTACATGGAGAGGCTGACAGCTGGGTCCACGGCCGCAGCAAGGAAGTGCCTCCTTATTACACGGAAAATAATGATTCCTCCACCTGACAGCTGGGACCCACCGGACGGGCCACTGTATTTCGTGAAAAAAACGTTTCCCCCTGACTGCTGGGACCCACCAGCTACATCTTCGCACGCAAGGAAGTGCGTTCGGGCAAAAAAAATGATTCGCCCCCTGACTACTGGGACCCACCAACTACATCTTCGCAGGCAAGGAAGTGCCTGACAGTCGGGACCCACCTGGTCGAAGCGTACGTAGCGTTGTCATTCTGGTCGCGAACGTGTATGTACATATATACTAGTCGATGTAGAGGCACGCACGTGTCGTAGTAGAGGCGCGCACGTAGCATGTACACGTACGTACAGCGGCCAGGGTGCAAGAAAGAAAATACAACCACGTATGTGTACATACGGGCGGGGTCTCGAACGCCTACTCGCGCATACGTACGGCCAGGGCTCGTGTACATGGCTGGGTCGGAACGGAGAAATAGCATCATCGTCATGTTCATGGGGAGGCAATGGAAGTTTTCATGGGGAGGCAACGGAATGCATCGTGTTTCATCAGGAGGGCTTGGACGGAACGGAGGAAACGGCCTTGTGTTCAACCGGCCACGTTCAAAACGGAGGAAACGGCCTTGTGTTCAACCGGCCACGTTCAAAACGGGATCCTGTTCATCAGGAGGGGTCTGGCGTATCGCAAAACGGAGGAAACGGACCTCCTACGGTCGAAACGGGGGTCCTATTGATCGGGAGGGGTGTGGCGTACCACAAAACGGATGAAACGGACTTGTGTTGGAGCGCTACGGTCGAAACGGGGGTCCTGTTCATCGGGAGGGGTGTGGCGTACCGCAAAACGGGACTCCACGAGATACTGTTCATCTCCACTGTCGACCCCCTCCAGCCTCCACGAGCTACTGTTCATCCACCGTCGACTTCCTCCAGCCTCCACCTGCGACTGTTCATCCAAGGGCTCCTGTTCATCCAGCCTCCACCGTGTGCTACTCCATCGGCTACTGTTCAACCACCCCTCTCCACGAGCTCCTGTTCAACCACCCTTCCACGGGCTACTGTTCACCCTGCCCTCCACTGTCTACTGTTCATCCTGCCCTCCATGGGGTGGTCCTGTTCATCCAGCCCTCCACGGGGTCCTGTTCATCCAGCCCCAGCCGGCTCGATCGATCGGGGTCCTGTTCATCTAGAGGCAACACCACGGGGTCCTGTTCATCCACCCCCACCAGGAACTGTTCATCCAAACACCCCCCCCCCCCCCCCCCCCCCCCCCCCCCCGCGCAACGCTCACTGTTCATCCAGAGGCAGCATCGATCGGCTTCAGTTAGTAGCAGCAGCGAAGGAATCGCTCGATCGGGGTTCAGTTAATAGCCATTGATCGATCGCTCGGGTTCAGTAACGCGTAGCCTGCAGTGCAATCGCTCGGGTTCAGTTAGAGCCCAACGCCTCGTTCGGGTTCAGTTAGAGCCAACGCCTCGCACACACGCGCGTACGTGTACGAGAGAAACGCGCATTGCTCGGCCCCCGACCTCCCACCGTAACCGGGAACTCCCCGAAATTTTCCTCCCCCTCGCTTCTACCATGGTTTTTTCCGTCATGGACGGCCCAAAGAATGTCATGCAGCTGCGTCTTCGGCCCGCCCTGGACGAAAAGCCCATTTTCTGTCATGATTTTTTGTCATAGAAGTAGGAGCCCACCACATCTATGATGATACCAGGTTTTGTCACAATTATCGTCATACAAGTGTCATATGTATGACAGAAAAAAATTTCGTTCAGCCCAAAATGTCACGGATGTGTCTTTTTTTTGTAGTGATGGGCGGCGGACCGTACAACACTTCTTCAGCACTACGCACGAAGGAATGTGGAAATTATATTTCGGGGAACGAGAGCAATGGCCGGACACCACCGAAGACGTTGGACTTGACTGCAATCATCCAGACACTCCGGTAAGTATTCGGTATCCAAGCACCTTCGATTTAGGTATCTCTTAACAAGATATTGAATAATTCGTCCCTGTACAGGACTGGATAAAGAAAGCAGTGCTGATCTGGTGTCCGGCGCCTCTTCCCGAAGGCCCTGCGACTGACCTGCTGTCGAGGATGTTGGTTCCGGCACCGTACCAGGTGGCCGCGTTCGGGGAAACCGAAACCCTTTTACCCAAGGGAAAAAGTGTAGAGGAAGCCTTTCAGGGAAAGAAGAGGGCCACCTCCAAAGGTCTGGAGGGGAAGCCTTCCAAGAAGGGAAAACACCGTCATCGAGTGGCTTGGGCCGGGCGAACGATGACGAGGACGAACCTTACAGCAAAATGTAAGCGTGGCTGGGGCACCTCATTCTTTTCCTATTAGTGAAGTAACCATCCGATATATGTTCATCCACGCAGGTTAATGCCTGGTTCTTTTCAATCGTTCTCCTCCTCGGGAGATCTTCTTCCAGAGATGATGGAGAGTGATACGCCTTCTCTGGCCCCATCGCCCGATAGGGGGGATGATACCGAAGTATCGTCTCGAAGGGCTCCTCCCGAACACCAAGTGGTACAAGAAACGGAGAAGGCGTTACTTGAAGACGGCGCCTCTGTCACTCGGGGTTCCGGGATCAAGACTGGAGTCCCCGAACCATCCGGTTTACAGCCGGAGACGATTATGGAAGTAAGTAAGCAGGATCCTTCGCGGGAAGGCCGTACTTCGGCGGCGGTTTCCGAAGATCCAAGGGTGCCGGAGCCGCTGACAAACTTGCTACGACGAGCATCCCTTTCAGAAGAGCACCATACCTTGATGGCTACGGTGGTCAAAAAGGTTCTATCCGCGAAGAGTGGATTGGACGAGGCCTTCATGGGCCTTCTGAGAGGTTTTGAGATTTGTGATGTAGTTTTGTCAATTGAATTTTATTGACAGAATGCACCTGTTGTATATGCAGTAGCCCCTGAGACTCGGATTGTCTTCTGAAGGAAGCGATCGGAGGATCAAAGAGATATGCTCAGGTATTAACCTTGGTTTAATTTGAAATACAGGCTGCTGCCCCTCCTGTGGCTGCCCAGAGTACGGAAGTGGCCGAACTACAGCAAAAGCTAGATATTGCGGAGGATGGCATTGCATTGATCAACAGGCGTCTTGACGACTCGCAAGGTACGTATTTCGAGCATTCTTTACACAAGTGTGCTTGACATAGGATCAAATGTGCATACAATGCAGATGGTGCTGCCGCCGTGGAGGCTCTTCGGGCGGAGCTAGTCCGGGCCAAGGAGCGGGTCCGGCTTAGTGATGCTGCTGCTAAAGAGGCATCGGTTGAACTGAAGGCCGAACAAGCTGCACGATGCCAAGTCGAGGAGAAGGTATCCACAATGACACTTGCTGTGGAGAATGCCACTGGTCGCTGCAAAATTCTTGAGAAGGAGAATGAAGCCCTAACGGCTGAACTGGACAAGGCCCGACAGGAGGCAAGAGAAGCGCGATCAGAGTCCAGAGCACTCCGTGAGGAGGTTCGGCAGGCGAAAGAGATAATGGCTGGAAAGCCTTTTCTGCTGCAGACTAAGTTCGGCGACCCGGACTATGCTCAGCTGAACCAAGTCTAGAGTTCTCCGGAAGAGTATTTGGACTTGCTGAAGAGTTCTTCTGATGCAGCGCGGTATTACCAAGCGTGAGATGGATATGCAATGGAGAATCTTTCTTTGTCACAGTTCGGTGCGTCGAAGCGCCCGCTGCTGCTTAATGAATAGATGTCCCAATGGGCTGAACTTCATAGGGTATCCGGCGCTGCCATGAAGGATGTTATAATACGACTATGGCCAACCGAACCTGTTCCGAGTAGCTATTTCGGCTTGGTGCAGAAGCTTGTTGATGTGGTGCCGTGAATCGATGTTGTGAAGCGATCGACGTGCATTGAAGGTGCACGGATGGCCCTTGCCCGAGTCAAGACATTTTGGGGAAAGATGAAGGCCGTCGACATTGCTACGAAGGGTCCGCCTGGGGGCAGGGACCGTTCAGAACCGGAGAGTTACTTTGAAGACGTCCTGGAGGCCGCCCGCTTGATAGAGGGTCAATGTTCGAAAAACATAATGTTCGAGTGAAATGTATGATGATTGTAAAAGACAACTTTATAGTTAATCTATTTGTGTTTTTCTCGAAAGCTTGAATTCCTCCTGTGCGGTTGTTTTAATATAATCTGAAAGTTTTCCAGTCATCGGCTTCAGCCCCCCTGTAGGAAGTACGGGGGTGTTCGGTAAAGCATTTAATCATCTTTGTCCAACATCTTGGTCCATGAAGGAGGTGATAATGTGGCGAACCAGGAAATCAGACTATCAGGCGTTAATACTTTCACTTAACCATAGGAGTTTTATGGTGGGGCTACGACACAGCCCCTGGTGTGTATGCGGCGTGTGGTGCCTTGCATCTCTGATCTGAAAAGGATCCTTCGTGTTACACGGAAAATAGCTAAGGATTTCAATAAGTCGTCAAGTGGTTGACCAGCTCTCGCCGCATCATAACAGTCAGTTTTCGGCTTTCTCTACTGAGGTGCTCATCCGGTCTAGGCCAGGGCACAATCACAGTAGTTCTCCCTTTACTACCCTAGCCGATAGAGCGGAATGTAGGGTAGAAAACACAGGAGCCGGGCAACCCAACTATTGACCCAAGACAATGATCCGAAGCTGATGCATATAAGGCCAAACTTGCGACGCCGAAGTACGCTATAGAGTTGTTCGGACTTTTACTGGCAGCTCATTCGTTCCCATGCCGAGCTCTTGGCAGGATATGCCGAGGTGTATCCGCAGAGCAGCCGTTAAGGCCATACTTAAAAGAGTATGGAAGATCAGTTCGGATGAGACTTACTGAGAACGGAGCGATGTGCCAATGGTAAATTTATGTGTATATATATATATAATAACAATAAAAAAGAAAAGACCACGGACCCGGCTATTTGATATGCATGGTGTCGGGATCAGAGGAAAGAGGGCATAGAACAGGCTTGGAATAAAGAGTGTGGTCCACAAAAAGTTACTTTTGGACCTCCTATCGCACGTCTGCGTCGCCCGTCCTCGGGGAGGGGAGTCCTTAACGGAAGTAGCCCCTTAGGTGAGCATACGGATCCAGACTCCGATAGAATCTGTTGTAGATGTTGTCCGGCTGGTCACCTGTTATTTAGGGATGATACATAAAAATGAAGTAAGCAGATATAAAATATTACCAGAATGCTTGCGGGGTGTCCGTATTATGCTTCCGCCGATGCTCATGGTATCTTGAGTGCATAGTGATGTGCGCGTGGTGCAAATTTTGCCAGTACAGTATGTGGGTGGCGGAAGACAGACTGTTATTCGCGTTCCCGGAGTAGTCGAACGTCGGAGGGAAACTGTTTCTGGCCCCTGGCGTTCTGCTGGCAAGCCAATCTGTCGTCTTTATTGCTTGGTGGCCTCCTCCCCTTGTGATCAGCGTTAAGCTTGCCTGCTTGCTTGAAGACCCAACAGTTTCAGTTGGTATGATTAGCTGGCATATCAGGTTGACCATGAATCTGACAAGGTCGGTCCAATATCCTGTTGAGGGTGGATGGTCCATCCTGGTTTACCTTTAGTGGCTTCTTTCGTTGACTGGCTTCGGATTGTGAAATCCAGCGTTCACCGTTGTGTCGCGTATATTACTGCGACTGTTGTGTTCGGTTTGTCATGGCTTGCCATTGCCATCTCGGATTTCGGAGGTGCCCGGGCTGCTGGCATTGCTGCTCTTACGAGCTAGCCAGTTGTCTTCTCCCGCGTAGAAGTGGGTCATTAGAGCGGTAAGGGCTGCCATGGATTTGGGCCCTTCCTGGCCGAGGTGACGCGCTAGCCATTCGTCCCGGACGCTGTGCCTGAAGGCCGCAAGGGCTTCTGTGTCCGGACAGTCGACAATTTAGTTCTTTTTGACTAAGAACCTAGTCCAGAGCTCCCTGGCTGACTCGCCGGGCTCCTGGACAATGTGACTTAAGTCATCGGCGTATAATGGCCGGACATATGTTCCCTGGAAATTGTCTCGAAAGGCGTCTTCCAAATCTTCCCAGTTGCCAATGGAGTTTTCTGGTAAACTGTTTAGCCTATAGCGAGCTGGCCCTTTAAGCTTGAGGGGTAGGAATTTAATGGCGTGGAGGTCGTCTCCACGGGCCATATGAATATGAAGGAGGTAATCCTCGATCCATACCGCGGGATCTGTTGTTCCATCATATAATTCGATGTTGATGGGTTAAAACCCGTCTGGGAATTCGTGCTCGATTACTTCGTTAGTGAAGTAGAGAGGGTGTGCGGCTCCTCTGTGTTGGGCCACACTATGAAGCACCTTCGGCGGGTTACGTTTACGGTGTATGGCCCGGGCACGGTCGGCTTTATAGTCTCCGAATAGGCGACCATCATCATCGGTCGGGATATATCTTTGAGATCTGTACATCGATCGTGTATGTCCTGCTCTACCCTCGGTGTATTGGTTGATATCGCAGGTATTCCTCTGAGCTGTTTTGTTTTGACGGCCGGATGGTGCTCTGCTTGGGCTGCTGCTTTGACTGGACCGAACTATGGTCGGCCTGCCGCATTATTCGATGGTGGTATGGGCTCCATCGCCCTGCCATCGTATTGAGGGAGCCACCTATTCTTTGGGTGGCTTTTGACTGGGCTGCTAAGGCCGTGTTCTTCGGTGGCCAAGACCTTGGTCCATCTATCATTGAACAAATCTTGGCTTGCTTGAAGCTACAACTGCTTTTTTCTTAGGCTCCTTGCAGTGGCTATAAGATGGCGTTTAAAGCGCTCCTGCTCGAGAGGTTCCTTGGGCATAATAAAGTCTTCGTCGCCGAGGATCTCCTCTTCCTCGGAGGGTGGGAGATAATTTATGTCCTCCGAGTCTCCATATGTGGTCTGTTCATCAGAGCTGTCCTGCCCGCCTTCCTGTTCATCCTGCTCGGATTCTACCTCAGCAGGGTCTTTGTTGGCAGTGTTTTCGTAGCGGTGCTTAGGCGAAGCCCTGCGATGGTAGCTTCATCAACATCGTCACCACGCCATCGTGCTGATGAAACTCTCCCTCGAGCTCTACTGGATCATGAGTTCGCAGGATGTCACCGAGCTGAACGTGTGCTGAACCCCGGAGGTGTCATACGTTTGGTACTGAGGATCGGTCAATCGTGAAGACGTATGACTACATCAACCGCCTTGTCATAAGGCTTCCGCTTAACGGTCTATGAGGGTACATGGATGACACTCTCCCCTCTCGTTGTTATGCATTACCATGATCTTGCATGTGCGTAAGATTTTTTTAATTACTACGTTCCCCAACAGATAGCCCCTGGTATGTACTCGGCTATGCGGATGCGGATGCGTTACGTATGTGACCGGAAAACCGGTCTTTCGTGTAATACGAAAACAATCGCTAAAGATTTTGCTAAGTCACCGAGTGGCTGACCAGCTCTCGCCGCATCATGACAGTCAGTTTTCGGCTTTCTCTACTGAGGTGTTTGACCAGACGAACCAGAAACACAATCGCAGTAGTTTTCCCTTTACTACCCTAGCCGAAAAAACGGAACGTAAGATAGCAAACACATGAGCCGGGCAACCCAATTATTGACCAAAGACATGATTCGGAGCCGATGCATATAATGCCAAGCTCGGGACACCGAATTGTGCCATATAGCTATTCGAGCTTTTGTGTGGCGACACATGTGTGGCGATATAGAGCCCCTGGCAATTTGTGCGAAGGTGTGTGAGTGAGACGACTAAGGAGACGGCATACAATCTATAAATAAAGGCGATACCAAATTTTTTGCTTTCACTAGAATCTGATTGATATTTCAAAACATGATCTTACAGAGGGCACCATAATCACCAAGGACATTTTATATGCCAGGGGTCTAAGGAGAAGGGGAAAAGCTCTATACATGTTCTTGAATAAAGCTTTGGTCTACAAAATCCTTTGGACCTCCTGCCTCACTTCTGCGCCACTTTCGCATTGGAGAGAGGGGTTCCTTAAAAGGAATGGTCTTCGGCTATTTGTACGAAACCGAGCTCGAAAAGAGTCCTTGTAAGTCTGTAGCATGAATATGTTTTAATTCACCTGTGGCAAAAGAGAAAAATAATTAAGGAAAAGGGGAAAGCCATATAGGGTCAAACCGTACTATGGGTCTGTCCGTATTGTGCCTCCACTGTTGCCCAAGGTATTTTGAGTGCATAATTATACACGCGCGGTACAAATTTCGCGGATGTGTGCAGCGACCAGCGGAGGTGAAACTGCTAGTTCAGCTCTGGAATTACCGAGCTGTCAGCAGGCGTAACTGACTGGTATTGTTTAATAAAGTCTGGTGGCTTGATGTCCGATGAGGTGTGTGGCTTGACAGGGCCGCTCTGTACTTCAGCCGCGATGGCCATAGTATGTTCCTCAGTACGGAGGGAGCGTTATGTGTTTCCATTGATTGTAATGACACCACGTGGGTCGGGCATCTTGAGCTTTAGATAAGCATAGTGTGGGACCACATAAAAACGGGTGAAAGCGGTTCGTCCGAGCAGTGCGTGATATCCATTACGGAAGGGGACGATATCGAAGACCAAGTCTTCCTTCGGAAGTTATCTGGCGAACCAAAGATGACATCCAATGTTATTGAGCCCGTGCAGCGGGCCTCTACACCAGGTATTACTCCTTTAAAGGTAGTTTTAGTGGGCTTGATTCTTGACGAATCAATGCCCATTTTGCGGACAGTGTCCTGATAGAGTAGTTTGAGACTACTGCCGCCGTCCATGAGGACTCGCGTAAGGTGGAATCCATCGATGATTGGGTCGAGGACCAGAGCTGCTGAACCTCCATGACAGATACTGGTTGGGTGGTCCTTTCGGTCGAAGGTGGTCGGACAAGCCGACCATGGGTTGAATTTTGGGGCGACCGGCTCGACGGCATAGACATCCCTTAACGTGCGCTTGCGCTCCCGCTTGGGGATGTGTGTGACATATATCATATTCACTGTTTTTTACCTCGGGGGCAAATTTATTCTGTCCCCCGGTGTTCGGTGGGCGAGGCTCTTCGTTGTCGTCCTCGCTGGGCAGCCCTTTCCCTTTATGTTTGGCGTTAAGCTTGCCAGCCTGTTTAAAGACCCAACAGTTTCTGTTGATATGATTGGCAGGCTTATCGGGGGTGCCATGAATCTGGCAAGGCCGATCGAGTATTCTGTCCAACTAGATGGACCATCTCTGTTTCCTTTGAATGGCTTCTTCCGTTGACCGGATTTAGAGCCGCTGAATCCAGCGTTGACCATTGTGTCTTCTGGAATTTCGCTGTTGATTCGACGCTTGTGCTTGTTGCGTCGTGGTTTGCCATTGCCGTCCCTGGCTTTAGAGGTGCCGGGGTCGCTGGTGCTATTGCTTCTGCGGGCTAGCCAGCTGTCTTCTCCCGCACAAAAGCGGGTCATTAGTGCGGTAAGGGCTGCCATGGGCTTTGGTTTTTCTTGGCCGAGGTGTCGGGCAAGCCATTTGTCACGGACGCTGTGTTTAAAGGCCGCGAGGGCTTCGGCGTCCGGACAGTCAACGATTTGGTTCTTTTTAATTAAGAACCTTGTCCAGAGTTTCTGGGCTGACTCTCCGGGTTGCTGGACTATGTGACTGAGGTCATTCGCGTCCGGGGACCGTACATAGGTACCTTGGAAGTTGTCTCTATAGGCATCTTCC
The DNA here is from genome assembly GCF_003073215.2 of Triticum urartu. Lineage (NCBI taxonomy): Eukaryota > Viridiplantae > Streptophyta > Magnoliopsida > Poales > Poaceae > Triticum > Triticum urartu. Next base: position 560,741,427 of record NC_053024.1, read on the forward strand.
AAATCTTCCCAGCTACCAATAGAATTTTTTGGGAGGCTGTTTAACCAGTGTCGTGCTGGTCTCTTAAGTTTCAAGGGGAGATATTTGATGGCATGTAGGTCGTCACCGTGAGCCATGTGTATGTGAAGAAGAAAATCTTCAATCCAGACTGCGGGGTCCGTCGTGCCGTCGTATGAGTCGATGTTCACGGGTTTAAACCCTTCTGGGAACTAGTGCTCCATTACCTCATCAGTGAAGCATAGAGGGTGTGCGACGCCTCTATATCGGGCAATGTCGCGACGCAGTTCGGATGAACTCCGTATGCGATTTTCGGCCCGAGTGAGGTTGTGCTTGTCGCGCCAGGCCTGACGGCCGTCCTCTCGCGCTTGGGCATGTCCCCTTGATCCATAGATTGATCTGGTTTGACCGGCTCTATTGTCCAGGTCCTGTCGTAGGTCATATGTATATTCTGGAGTCGTCGTTTCCCTGCTTTTATGGCGAGGCGGTGCGGGCTGGTGCTCGGCTTGAGTTGCCGCTCTGTGCCGGCCATGCGGTGGTTGGTTAGGTCTGTCAGCAGCGTCACGCATTGGTGGTATGAGCTCCAGGGCCTCATCATCGAATTGGGGTAGCAGCTTGTGCTTCGGGTATCTCTTTGTTGGGTGTTCGAGGCCGTATTCCTCGGCTGCCAGGACGTTAGTCCATCTGTCATTGAGTAAGTCCTGATCAGCTTGAAGCTACTGTTGCTTCTTTTTCAGGCTTCTTGCGGTGGCGATTAGCCGGCGCTTAAAGTGCTCTTGTTCGAGGGGTTCCTCTGGCACGATGAAATCTTCGTCATCGAGGCTCATATCTTCTTCGGAGGTCGGTAGGTAGTTACTGTCCTCCAAGCCCTCGTTCTCGACAAGATCATCGGGGTTTACCTGCCCATCCTCCCAATCATCATGTTCGGATGTTGGCTCTATAGGGGCTTCAGGGTCTTCGGCATTCTCTGGAGTATTATTGTCTTCGGTGCCGGTATTGCCATCTTTGTCACGACGCGATTTTGAGTGGCGCCGCTGACGTCGACGCTTCGGAGGGGCTTCGGCAGGCTTGTCCTCAACCGGATTCTCCTTGTCGTCGTCACCATCCTCTTTGGGTGTGTCCACCATGTACACGTCATATGTGGAGGTGGTCGTCCATCGTCCGGTAAACGGAGGGTTTTGGCCTTGTTCGTCTCTAGCATCGTCGTCCATACCGTCGATGTCTTCGGAGGCGTAGTCCAGCATGTCGGTTACATCTTCGACAGTGGCTATGAAGTGGGTGGTGGGTGGGACGTAAAATTCCTTGCTCTCAGCCCCTAGTCTAGGCTGGGCATAATTCAGAAGTGATCCTTTCGTAATGGCGAGCGATCGCATTAAGTCCAGAGCCTCATTTAAAGGAGAGGGTCGGACGGAGAAACGAGAGTCTGTGGGGCTATCCGGAGTTGGAGCCTCCTGGCGGCGCCCGCTTGAAACAGACCTCGAGAGTTCGGACCTAGAGTCCGGCAGAGTGTCTAGCGCTTTTCCAACAGCAAGCTCCATAAGTGCAGAGAGTCCGGCAAGCTCTAGACTCCCGTCTTCGGACCTGTCAGCCTTCTCTGGATCTAAGGCCAGAGTGTTAATCGAGGTCGTGAACCCTTCGAACATCAAATCTCATCGGATATCAGCGACATAGTTTAGGTTCCCGAAACTAATCTGATGACCAGGGGCATAGTTGTTGATCTGCTCGAGGTGGCCAATCGAATTGGCACACAGCGCAAAGCCGCCGAATACGAAAATTTGGCCTGGGGGATCTCCCCCGAAACAGCATCATTGTGGATGATCGGACAAGCCATCAAATCCTTTGTTGATAGCACAGAGGAACTCTCAATGAAAGCACTAATGTCGGTGTCAAAACCAGCAGATCTCGGGTAGGGGGTCCCGAACTGTGCGTCTAAGGATCGAAGGTAACAGGAGGCAGGGGACGCGATGTTTACCCAGGTTCAGGCCCTCTTGATGGAGGTAATACCCTACTTCCTGCTTGATTGACTTTGATGAGTATAAGGGTTACAAGAGTTGATCTACCACGAGATCGTAATGGCTAAACCCTAGATGTCTAGCATGTATGATTATGACTGCCTCTACAGACTAAAACCCTCCGGTTTATATAGACACAAGCGCCTTGGAATTTCGGTGACACTTTACAAAAAAAATTGACTTATCTCATGAAAGTGAGGTATGTAATCTATAAGCATTAACAGTGCAAAAATCTGAAGGTAGTAACAAGTTTCATCATTGGTATACTGGTTGTGCAACAGGATTAGAATGCCTTAGCTGAAAAATCTTTAATACATCCAAAATCAACAGCTAACCCTGAAATAATCCATTGACATTAAATGGCATTGCTTAAATTTATCGGTGGCATTAGACTGAGTGCGGCATTAGTTAAATGTGGCATCACTTTAGCAGTAGCATTGCTTGACTTTACTGTTGGCATTATACTAACAGCAAAAAAGTGGCAATAATGGGTTGTTTTGTTTTTGTTCTATCAATGCCACACTTTTTCGTACTATGTTGTCAAATTTTTCCTAAGGTTAGTTCTTCAAAATGAGAGCCACAAGTTGGCATGCCTAAGGGAATCTTATCATTTTTGTGTGTATGTCATGTGGGGCCCTAATGTGGCTTGCCTAAGGTGTGGCTTGAACCAAACACTCACCTAAGTTGGTCAAACTTGCCTAACCTTAGGTGTGGCAATCTTAGTCACAAACCAAACACCCCCTAAGAGCATGGGAGGCCCATTCGGACAGTGGGCGCACCAGTACGATGTACCTCCACGGACACCTGGAGTGGTGAGGGAGGGATGGTTGCCCAGAGCAACAAATATCCAGGCAGCATATGTGGATTACGTCCCATTTTTGTTCTCTTTAGCCACCTTTTTCCTATGTGAGGACAACAAACTGATCGACCTGGTCATTCTCTATTGCATTGTCATGCCTTTCTACCCTTTTCAACCAAGAGACACGAGACTCGTTCCTTAGCTACTGATTTCCCCTTTTCAACCTAGATGCGGGTTCGATACCTAGTCTCTTCGACGATACTTTCTCCCTTCCTTTCCTTATTCAACCCAGACATGGATCAGTCTGCATGAAGTAGGGTTTCCTTTAATAGTGCAAATTAAGGTTTTCGTCTGTGTGACCAGCAGAGCGGAGGATAGCAATTTGGGGAGATGGTGGAGTGGAAAATATCCACATGCAGCAACGTGGCAGATGGGGCAATAGAACATGGGTATGGTTTGAAAAGAGGTAGCTACCTGAGGGTCGGCAGGAAGTGGCTTCGCTCATGGTCGTCGTCCTCCGCACACACTATGACATCGGCTTGGGGACGGAGGCCATCCCGCACAGGTGCTAGGTTTAAGAGGATGGCCTTTTCATCAATGCGTGACCTTGCTCGCCGATGAGGAGTGCGTCAACGCTGCATGTCCTTTTCTTCCCCAGCGCATCTGTGACCACCGGTGAGGAGGGAGAGAGAGAGGAGCACCACCATCTTTTTTAGATCTGGAGAGAGGGTGATAGTGTGAGAAGCAAGTAGGCAGCCCTTAGCAAGCAAGCACTGAAGCTCCAGCCTATATATCTTTTTTGATACTAGTACTAGAGGTGGAGTAGTCGTAGAGTAGTTTATATTTTCTCTGAATACAGTACCAGTTAGTTGTGCTTCAAAACTGAATGGCACGCCATTAAAAAAATAAAGTCGAGAAATAATGCGGCACCTCGGGCCAACGCAGCCATATTGCATTTTGCACGAGAAATGACACACCATGTTTCATTGACATGTGGTCCCGTTCCAACATGCCAGTGAGACGATGGCGAGTCCTTTTGTACAATTTCCAAATAGACATCCATGTAGGCCAGGGCGCCTCTTCATGTACCGTGGCAACAGTCCACCGCCTCTTCACCTTTCCCTCTCGATTTGGAACTGCTGTCGCACGCTCTTCCTCCCTCCATTTGTTTTCACCCTTCCTTCTGCCATTGTTCGATCGTTTTCTCCATGGAGGGAACATGTTGGAAACGACCCCGTTATTCTTGCCCCGATCTGAAAGATGACATGGTGAAGGAACTCATTGATCGGTGCGACATCATCACCTCGGCTAGCATGGCAGGTTCGTTCAAGACCATTCTCGACTCAACAAATAACATCATTACAAAGAACCCAAGGGTCCAGGAGCAGTTTGATCTCCCCTATCTTCTTCACCAGGACCCTACACACTGGCGCGCAGACGGCGGAAGCCTCACCTTGTGCAAGTTAATGCTGCTTGATAATGATACGTGTGATGTTAAGATGCCATCGCTTAATGGTAAGGCCTGGGCAGGCACAAATGGAGATTGGGTTGTTTATATTGGGTACAACTATGAGTGGGAACTTGTGAATGTGTACACTCGTCACCGGGTTCCACTTCCAAAAATCTCATAGTGCCCTGAGGTTGAGCACATAGATGATCTACGTACGTTCAAATACGATCATGATGACTATCGTGTAAAGAAGATAGCAATTTGTCGAGTTCCCAACCACTCTTGGGATTACACGAACTATGATGTTGTTGCTATCTTTGACAAGCTTGTTGCCGTCCTTACTTCCACGCCTTGATGGATATTGCTCAAAAATCAATTTCTATACACGGATGAGTATTGCGATGCAATTCAATAGGAGCATCTTGTGTTTGCTGCCACCACTCGTGGCACTGTTTTTGCATGGAATCCTTATGGTTTCGATACGTTTGTCTTCCACCATAATTAGAACTGTTTCATACACATGCATGCGAGTTAGTGTCCCTGTACTAATTAACCTTCTTGTGTTTCCAAGGTCCTGTGAACATTCCACCACCTATACTTGAAAATTTTAATAACCAAGGGGGAGATGACGATGGTGATGATCACGAGCATGAGGACGAGCAGGACCTACATACTCAGTGGCGCCTGGCAACTTATTCTGATGGATCACCTCTTCTTGTCTGTATACAAGGAAGTGCCGATGTTACTAAGGAAGCAGGTGTTGTCTCCCATGGTCGCACTCTCCGGACCTATTCCAACATCCGTTGTAGGGTATTCGGGATGGATACTTGTGTGCTAGCACCAGCACCTTTTCCCTGGTTCAATATTGATAGTCTTGGAGAAAACTCACTCTTCCTTGGACTAAACTATCCAATGATGGTGAAAGGCGATCCAGCTGTTGTTGGCACAATGTTACTACCATTTATGATAAGCAACTGTATCTATACATCGGATATTGCTATGGTTCCCTACCCTGGCTATCACAATATGCGTCCTAATGTAGGCCGCTTCAGCCTAGATGATGAGTCATGCGTTGGTCTCGATATTGACAATAGTTGGCCCTTCCTAGAGGCTTACTTATGGTTCAAAGCAAGCGTTTCCAATGCCGAGGATTGGTTGAGCTGAAGTTCATTTCATTGCTTGTTATTTATTGTGTGATAAAAACTTTAGTATTTACTAGAATGTTTTGTTGGAAATAATCTATAATCCAACATGTATCCTCGTTGTCGTTGTGTGTTGCTGACTTGTTGTATGTAATGAATGGTACATTTGCATATGCATGTGATAAAGTCAATTTATGAATGGTTTTCGAGTCACTTCTTGGAGTGTGAGTACCGTAGTAGTATAGCAAATATCTGATTATATGAAGTTGCCACTTCACATAGAGCTAAGCTAATAATATGCTAGTACAATAATTAGTCCTAGTAGTAGTATACCATCAACTAGAGCTAGGTGTTGCACGGAGGCCGAGAAATATGGTGATAGCGTGAGGTGGGCTTGTACAATACGAATGATGTAGGCACATGGCTTGCCATGTTTCCTACTCATCTGGTCTAAATGTGGAGAAGATTTGGTCGATTTCTTCCTCCTTTTGCCAACACATGGGACATCCAGCATCCAGGTCGTCTCATGCAAGAAGATGGAGTGCTAGTTGAAGCCACATGATGTGCATCTTGGGTTAAACTGTAAATAGAATCTTACTCTTGAGTAACTCCAAAAGAGGCCACCGAAGCTCTTTATTGGATTTGTTTTTCATCACACTACCATGTCGAGGTGAAAGATGTGCAGGTTCAGTGGGTCGTCTTGCGTTTTCACTAACATGTGGGGCCGTATGTGAGCAAACAGACGATGGGCACACTCCGCGCGTCTGCTGGCTAGCTGAGGAGAGAGAGAGGAGGGCTGAGCACGAACTCTAGGAAATTTCGCGACAATGTGAGTAGTATTAGTGGTGTATTGTACTCCTGGAGAGATAATGTGTTCGCTCTACATAACCAGCACCTCGATATAGTGGGGTGGCATGGGCCATAACTAGCATTCACGTCTAGCAGTACGACACACGCCACCCACACGAGTCCCATCTGACACCAATTTTCTTGGAGTCCATGGTACAACTATCTCTTCTCCCTCCTGCTTTCTCTAACTTAGCCATCACGCGGTGGGCGGGCTGGGGGTTTGCCGATAGTCGGTTTTCTCAACTGTGGTCCCACTTGTAAGTGAAAATGCAACACAGCACGTATTCCCCCTTGAGCGGCATGCCGGATCAACCATGTGGGGGTGCAACACGAACACGACAGGCTTTTCCTTTTGAACTTGTAACTTGTAAAATTTGGTTATGCTCCATGGCGCGACCAATAAATAGAAACAACGATTTTCCCTGGAGTAATGAGAGGTTTGGTTCTGGCGCGGTTCATGCATGGAGTACGTACAAAAATTATGAAGTTGATGCGAAAGGTAAGATAATTACTAGTACAATATACTACTACATGGAATTGACGGAAAGATAAAGATACATATGGATCCATCAACGGCATCCTCACGCCCTAGTGTGTCGGGTCACCAACCGACATGTGAGGAGCAGCGCCGTTGGCGGCGAGCTCAACGTGCTTCTGAACAATGTCGTCCAAGGTTGCCCTGCGGTACAAGAAGGCGAGTGTCCTATCATCCTCCTCTTGCACGTAGTAGTCCTTGTGGACAATTTGCGCGTAGACATGGGTGATTATGTCGATGGTGTCTTGCTGCGCCAGGCGCCACGTGGCGAGCGCGACCTCGAGGTGGACATTCTCCGACGCGACGGCAGGCAGTCGTAGGGCCACCAGTGCGCCGAAGAGGTTGTCAACATAGAGGCCGTTGAGGGTGGCGGGCATCGCAGAGCCTGGGCGCGTGGGCTGTAGGTGTACATTAAGGTCGTCCGCGAGCTTCTTGACGCCGGTGAACTTATCGAGGAAGCCGACGAGGACCTCGTCGAACAAGGAGACAAAGCTGTCGTCCAAGAGGCCTCTCGCCTTGGCAGCCTCAGGCACGACCTGGAGACGTTCCTCGGTGCCGGGCCGCAGGCCGACATCATGGACCATCTGGCACAGCCGGCTGATGCTCGCGCTCATCACCTCCATGGGTCTAGCTTCTAGTCAACTGATCTTGCGATTGGAGTGATCACTCTTGCTCTTGGTTAGGGTGTGTAGGTGCGTAGGATTTTGTAGATTGGACTAGTAGGGAGCCTTTATATGAGAAGTGCAGACTGTGTTGCATTCACGTGTGTGTTGGCCATCTACTCCTCGGCCCTCCCTCTGTGCCGGTGTAGTATAGTCATCTCACTGAGACTAAGTTGGGGCAAAATGAGAGAACTTTGATGTTTACTGGTTTATTGGTCCCCTTTGCATTTTGTGCCATGTTTTGACCTTTATTTAACTAATAAAATGTTAATGCATGTAACCAAAAATAATATCATTGGAAACTATGTTCAAATACGAATCCAATGATGCAATTTTTGGTGACATGCATTTTTTAGTTAAATCTATGGTCAAAATTTGACACAAAATACTAAGAGGACCAACAAACCAGGACGGAGGTAGGAGTAGTATTTTGTAATTAATGCCATTGCATAAAGAGAATTGAGCACTGCATGTTGTGCTAAATAGTCTCAAGTCATTGAATGCATACGCACTGGAAGGGAGAGTGTATAATATCATCCGGATCTATGTTCAAAATCGAATAAAAGAATACTTCATGTATTTATTTACAGACGTAGTAGTATATTTTTTGTGACATGCATTACTAGATATTGCTAGTCAAATACTAAATCCAGACAGAGGTGGTAGTACTACTAAATCCAGACGGTGGTGCTGGTACTAGTAGTACCAATGTAGTAGTAATATACTACATGTTGGTCAAATTATTACGTGTTGCTCCTTACAGTGAAGTGACAAGACCCTGCGCCAGAGATGACACCTGAGTGTAGGCGCCGTGTTCGGCATACCAAAGTCAGCCTCACCATGTGTATTCACTATCATCGTGGCTATAGAGCTAGCCTACTTACAACTAGCCGCGTCTGACATAATTTCTCGTGCGTTGCCACGAGTATCTTACTCTTTTCTTATACGAGTAAGATGCCCATGCATTGCATGGAACAGCAAGATTGGAGGTGGACGGCGTCGGCAGCGGCCATCGCGCCAGATTGTTCCATGGCCTTCTAGATGTGGTGGGGAAGAGATAAGGTTGATTGTGAGAGACAAGGAGTTGTTTGTAAATAGGGAACAAGTGCGGGCATCTTTTTGCAAAACTGTAGCAGTTTGCTTTATATGCGTCAGATCTAGATCTGACGGCTATTGGTGAAAGATGCCATGCACACCATCATCACCAACTCAGGACCTCTTTGATTCGCATGATTTTGAAAATGCAGAAATAGGAAAAGTATAGGATTGGAGTTTCATGCCCACTTGAATCCTATAGGATTAGCAAGGAGCATTTGATTTCATGGGAAAAGCAAAGGAATTGTAAAAAGAGGTTAGAGTAGATGTTAGATTTCCTATGAAATATAGTACAAAAGATTCCATTGAAAAATTCCTATGGGATTCAATCCTATGAATCAAAGGACAAACGTAGGAAAAATTTCAAAGGATTTCAATCCTCCAAAATTCCTATATAATTCCCTTGAATCAAAGGAGCCCTCGAGTTTTTATAGGAGTAGTATAGAGAAATAGAGAAACTCTGATAAAAAACCGAGTTGATGATGATGGTGTGCCTGCCATCCTGCAATATAGACCGTCTGATCTATATCTTATGGATAGAAAGCAAAATATGGCAATTTTGCAAAAAGATACATGCACCCCTCTCCACATCTGCATATAAGGATTTCCCTCCTTCATCTTCATTTCCCACAAGATAAACAGCTCGTATAAATGCATCTTGATGTTCCGTGCAACGCTTGAGCCTCTTGCTGGTAATAATAAATATTGTACTCAAGTAATGGGTATATCGTTGCCGCACCTATGCACGCGAACATTTATCGTAACATGGTACCTCATGCTCGAAAGTCGTAATATTACAAGTTTCAAACTGATATTACAAATGCTAGGAGTAATGTTGCACCTACGAAGAGGGAATTATTAGGAAGTTTACATAAGAACTTTTGTTACTTTAGGTGGATGCAACATTATCATACAAACTAAAATCCACCGCCCTGACAAGTCACTAATGGGCAAATAAATTTTTGAGTCTCTGGCGACTTGATGTTTCAAAAACAAATTCAGATTCTGTGAACACTTTGTCATTTATGCTTAGACGCTTGCGGTGATCAGCACACCATTCATTGTTGCACCACAGAACGCCAAACCCCATTACCTTGAGCACACTTGCCTCCAGAACAAAGAACCTAGCCAATTTAATCTCAGATGTGCTGCCTCAGTAGTCAATCAAATCAATTTCTCTAAGATGGAGATCAAGCCATTCGATGAGATTTTTATAGTGCAACACATTTTTCACTTTCGGGTCCCTTTTAACTGCAAAAGAAGAGAACATATTAGAGTAGCTGGCTGTATAAGATTGCCGTGTCATCAAGAGGTACCAATATCATTCACTCATATGATAGGTTTGGCTATAGGGTTGGCTCTAAGGCTAGCGATATTTTTTCACTCTCACTCTCTCTCTCTCTCTTTCTCCTTTCTCTCATTTACCTAGGAGCACGTGAAGATCTTGGGCATTTGTGGCCTTCCACTATGTGGTTGATGCCATATTTCTCAAAAGTATGCCACATATTATGCATCGATGTCATATCAAAAGATTTTGGCACTGCTCTAGCGATGTGAGAGAGTTGGCACCACTGTGCACATAGACCCACATGTATAAAGAAATCAATCAAACCAACTACACCAGCCTCTCCCTCTCCCAAACAAGTGTTTTTATTACCTCAGTGCTCTCCCTATCCCTCTCCCACGCAAGTGTTTTTTCATTGCTTGAGTAAATTTGGCACTGGAGCAAAGTAGGTGATCCAGATTGGGGATCCAGGTGAGCACTGGAGGGCATAGATGCCAAATGCATCAAAGGTGAATTTGGCATGTGTTTTTGTCGGCGTTCTGGGAACGGGGGTCCCCAGACTTGCCTGCCTGCGGCCTGCGGCGTGGCTCAAAGGGGGGCCCAGCACGGCCCATCTTCACCAACACAAACCCAAGACCCTCGCGAGGGGCCAAGCCTCGTGAGGCGGACGACGCGAAGCTTCCTCAGGCACGGCCTCGTCGGGCTGGCTCACGAGGAGGCGGAGAGATCAAGTCGGGGTACCTCACGAGGTGCCCATGACGCAAGCCATGACAACCCAGGGCGCCAGGCGGGTGCCAGCCCGCGCAGCGTCCTCCTTTCCTCTTTGATGCAAAGGGGGCAAGCGCAGCCGCGGAGTACCGAGGCATCAGGCAAAGGTTGCCATTTTGGTGCAACAAGACCAAGACCAGGAGGACTACGAGACGGAGGTCACCGTGGAGCCCAAGAGGGCGTCATCACCAGAGCTTTGCGCAGGTGAAGACTACTTTTGTCAGGATAGCTGATACTTGCTGTCCCCCGTCAAATTAGCCCGCCATTGTTGGCTCCCTTCCCGCTCAATATTTGGGAAGAGGACCAGGGCCTCTATAAATAGGACCAGCCACCCACACAGCAAGGGGTTCCCGGTTCGGTCAGTTGAGAGAGAGAGAGAGAGAGAAAGGTGACTGAACTCCTCCCAGCAGTTCATCGCCTCAGCCAAGAACAGACCCTCGCGAGGCTGTTCCTCCTTGTATTGTTCATCATCATCAGCCCAAGGGGCAATCCACACACCACACACTGGCACTACAAGAAATATGTCAACTTGTGACCACCACTATTGGTCACTGAATGGTCACAAATTTCCATTTGTGACCTTTTTGTGACCAAAAACAGAAGGTCAAAGCTGGCCGTCGTAAACTGACTATAGCGACCTTTCTTCTGGAATGGTCGCAAACGTTTATGACCAAAATAAGTCCACTGTGGCGTTTTGGTCACTAGCAACCTCCCCAGGCCACGTAGGCATCCAGCATGGCAAGCTGATGTGGCACAAGATTCAGCCCGGTCCAATTCAGTTTTCTACATGGGCCTAGCCCATTAATTCAGCCTTTCCATATTTTTTTCCTGTTAATTTTTCGTTGACTTCATGGGCCAAGCCCAACATTGCAGCCTTTTTATTTTTGGGCCATGGCCTTTTTGTCTTAGCAGTCCCATTTTTTGTTTTTTATAAAATGGGTCCCCGTTTTGAGGTTCTGGTAACTGGGTCCTAGCTGTCAGGGTCATATTCTTCATTTTTTTCAATTTAACATAAATAAATACCCAGTATGTCTGAGTCGCCGGACAAAACAATTCTACAAGTAACACTTCAAATATTATCAGCCAGATTCAATACATTATGAGCAGACCTTTCAAAAAAGGGCAGTTATTAAGAATGCCAACACAAATTCAGCTAGTACCATGCTTTTTATTCTCCAGCTAGTTAAAATGAGATACTCATTCATACAAGAAAATAGAGACACAATATGAAAATTCATTGCACAAGTGCAGGCCATGCAAAATACTTCACTGCCACACATTGCACCTAAATTTCACAAAAGATATAATTATAAAATTCAGCTTGCTGCTACTGACATTGGAAAACTGCTGCGGGTTTGTTTTTATCACAGAAGATAGAACTGATAACATTAGTTTGCTGCAACTCTGTCGTAGATTTGTTTTAATCGTGGAAGATAGAATTGTTAAAATTCAATTTGCTCTACTGTCATTCAATAACTGCAACTGCAGCGAGACAAGTTCTCTTACCCAGAGAGCCGACGTGCATGGACTTGCGCATCAGATGACAGAGTCGTCGTACTATCATCAATACCAAATTCCCAAACTCAATATAAAAGAAGAGAAGTAACAGCCAACGAAAAAAGTATATGAAGACAAGGAGTGAGCATAAACAACAATTTTATTTACTTTTACTTGTTAGTTGAGGGGTGACGCACAAGGAGTCACAAGTATCTGAAAAACTGACACACGTGAGCTAGGAAGCAAGCATTGGATCAAAATTGGAAAGCGTACGTGACTACATACAACATCTGATTATATAAGCAACTGTACAACGCAGCTATGTGCTAATTGCAGGCCCCGTTTGGATGCAAAGTATTTTCAAAGCATTACTAGAATACCATAGATTTTGAAAAACTGTAGTTTTGAATACTTTGAGGCATTTGGCTATACCAAAAACTACGGTTTCATAAACAGTGGTATTGTTGTTACTTTGGTTCTCTTGGAGTATTAAAAAAAGTGGTCTAGACCTCTTTTTCTCAAACTGAGGAAAAGTCGCTCGTGTCATTGCTGGTTGACTACCGTTCATCTTGGTTCACAAGCATAACTAACCACATGTCAGTATGCTTTCAATGGCATGCACCACACTAATTAAAATAAGATATTGATTCCTATTCTTTGTAATTAGCTACTGCCGATCACGTCTGCAACTTCGTAGCTCAGCTGTCAGAAGACCATACAGCGTTGCATGCAGCCGGCCGGCACACACTGATTCGTGTAGCTCCGTAGGTTTAGTATAAGTTAGATTAAGTTGTGTGACTATCGATCAAAACTACAGTAAAACAACATGAGCCAAACGCATCGGTAGTTTTTCTAAAACTGAGAAAAATGTATTTTCTTTAAAACCGTAGTATTCATTGCCCACGCATTGCAATACCGAAGCTTTGAGATACTATGGTATTTTAAATACAGCGCTGCCAAACTAGGTTCAGCCGATGACTACACAGCAGCAACTACTTCAGACATTGGCTGGAGAAATGCTTATCTTTTTTATTCTTCAACGACATAAAAAGAAATGACAACACAGCGCCAACAATAGTAGACTCTCACCCAACTAATATACTAGAACTAGATCAACCAAGCATCAGTTTTAAAAAGCTCGGTTTAAGATACTTCAACGGCGTAAAATCTCAGTAGCATCTCCTTGTAACATCATATGCTCAGCTGACAAATGAGTCACATGCAACTCCTCTAAATTATATCACACCAACACAGAGCTGCATTCTAGATGAGGAACAAAAAAACGTTGATGGCATGCTAGGCATCAGTTTTAAAAGGCTCAATTTTAGATCATCAAAGACCGGAAAGGCCTCGGCGGTCTAAATGTTTCACATCCTCTGCCCAGCACAACATCATCATCGTCACGGAAATTCCCTAAACAGTCAGCTATCCACAAAAACATAGTGACCCACATCACCAACGAGCTACTGTGAGCATGCAAGGACCATATACTATGCAGAGCTACTAAGCAAATGGGATTGGTAAGGAAGGGCAAAGAGAGGGAGGTGGCTACCTACTCCACAGGGGAACTTCCTGGTGGTGATGTTGAGCAGCATCCTGACGGGGCCATTGACCTTGAGCTGCTTCTCCTTGGCGCCCTTCACCAGATCCGAGGTCACTGTTCAACATACGCACGCACAAACGCATCAGAACGGAGACGCACAAGTCCAGCCAAATTACAAAAGAAAAAAGAACATCTATTGCGGTGGCGAGGCAGTAAATGAGGCAGGCAGAGCAGAGCACAGGACCTTCTGTGGCACGCCGTCATGGTCAGATTGGACGATGCCCTCCTCATCGAGCTCGAGGTCGGACTCGACTACGTCCTCGTCGAGCTCGTTGGGCTTGGGGGTGGGGTCACGCATGTCCTGGTCGTCCTCCTTGTCCTCCTCTTCATCGTCGATGTCGTCCTCCTTGTCCTCCTCTTCATCGTCGATGTCGTCCATGGAGGTCGCCTGCGCTTCCAAATCCAACACAGTAAAATTAACCAAAAAACACATGGTCCTAGATAGTATAAAATTAACCTAAAACGAACTAATACACAGAATTAGTTCAGGAAAATGGATACAAGCGGACGAATCATCCTAACTAACCAGAAACAAAACATTATTTAGTCGCTAGGCGCTAAAGTGATAGATGTTAAACACTAACTGCCTTAATAAAAAAGAGCAATAGTAACAACCAGCAGGTACTAACGAACAGCTAGCACACCAACCATGCATCAACCGGAAACCAAATATGCATGCAATATGTATCATGATATGATGTACTTTGTAAGTTACTTGGACTTCCAGAACAGGAATCAAACATGAGAAATGTAACAACTGTTACAACAGAAATATTAGAACTAACTCCGTTGCCGGTGAATCCCTGATCTTCACTGCAGTGGCAAGATAAAACCACACAGAGTAATAAGCCTACACAGATTACATGATCTAGTGTACTAAGCTAAATCTACAAGGAGGGCATTTACAAGGACCAAATCATCACCGAAAACAGCACCAAACAGATCATGGTCCTTGATCTGTTTACAGAGGGGTCACCTTCTTGTCCTTGATCTCGCTGGACTGGATCCAGGTCTTGATCTGGTCCCAGTAGTGCTGCAACTTCTTGATCTCCTTCTTGAGGTCCGCCTCGAACTTCTCCTTCTGGTTCGCATTCTCGGTGTCGTAGACCTGCCCCAAAATCATGCAAAATCATGAGAATCTAGCGTGGGGGTTGGGGAGAGGAAAGAAGGAGGCGCGTGCGTGCGTGCCTTGTTCCAGATGTTGTCGAAGACGACGACGCCCTCCTGGACCTTCTTGAGGACGCGGTCGATCTCGCCCTGCAGCTTCCAACTGGCGCCCATGGCATCCGGCGGTTGATCTCACGGCGTCAAACCTCTTCCTCCAGCTCGCTGCCAGCACAGGCGAGCCTCACCCTCCAGCCCGTGTCGTCGGCCCTGCTACGGCGGATGCTCACTACCTCCATCCCGAATCAGACCAGCCCGAGGAGGTCGAACTGCCGCGGGAACTCCTCGAGGAACTTGGTGCGGGTCGGCGGAGGAGCCCAGTTGGGTCGCGATCTGCGGCTTCGAGGAGCCCAGCTGCACGCCGGCCGCGACCTCCGCCGCTTCCATCTCTCACCTTCTTCTCTCTTCTCCGGCGAGGTCGCCGATGGGCTGTGCGGGTGCGGGATCAGTCCGGCGTGTGGTCCGGGCGAGAGAGTGGATGGGGCGACGCGGATCCAGGTAACGGGGAACAGGAGCCACTTGAGAGCGGGGAGGCATGGGTACTCAGGATCCTCGTCGTCGATGCAGGGGTGGAGGCCGGCCATGGTGCGGGGGCGGGGGCGGTGGCAGCGGCGTGGTGGGAGACAGAGGTGAGGCAGAGAGGGAAGGACGGTGGCGGCGAGAGTGTGCGTAGATCTGGGCAGCGCGAGGGGAAGGACGGTGGCGGCGGCGATGGGGATAAGGGAGCGGCAGCGGCGATTGGGAGAAGGGGGCTAAGGTTTCGTGTGTGGACGAGGATGAGAGGGATTCGGGAGGGGGTGATAGCGACGAGGGGGGTGTGGGCTGCCGTTGGATCCAGGCGCATCGGACGGTGCTTAATCCATGATCCGCGTGAGATGATTTTAGACCAATCAGAACGCAGTATCTCCTTTGATGATGTTAAGACCATTTAAATTGGACATAATTGATTAAAAATAAGATTTTGAATCATCACTGCTATTTGACGACCTAAGAAATTTGTAAAAATAAATAGAAATAAAAAACCTTCGCATTCTGTCACCAAGTGTAACCTACTTTTCAGCAAAAATAAAAAACTTTGAATAATGTAAATATCATTAAAAAAAGTGTTCTAAGATATGAGTTTTTTGTAAGAGAATCATTTTTCGAGTGTCCAAAATGATATTTTTTTATAAAGAACCTAGCAAATATTTGTTGCAAATTTGGAGCACATCAATTTTATTACTCACAATCATAGCACATGTGGGCGGCGAGCGGCTTGAGTGTGCGCGGGCGGCAGAGGATGAGGGGGGAGAATGAGGCCGGTTTGAACCCAAATGATTAAACTTATCGCCAAGGAAGTTTTGAGTTTTTGTGAAGGACCTACCACATATTTGTTGAAAAATTGAACCAATTCAATTTTTCAAAATACTAGGCCATATTTAATGCATAATTGACCAAATGGTTGGGTGTCAAAAGTTTTGATCCACCTCTCGTGAAAAGACTAATTTCTGCCGATTCAGCTGGAAGCGGGTCAAATTTGAACCGTGACTGCCTCATAGTTTGCTATTTATTTTTCCCAAAAATCATTTTTAGGTACAAAAGTATCTATTTAATCAGAGAAACAACAAAAGTTTTCAGGGATTCAACTAGGAACAACCATGCCCACCGTTTTGACCGCGTTTTCAAATGGGCATAGAAAATTCAAAAAAAATCAAATAATTGGAGAACCTTCGCGTTGTGTCATTATATGTGACCAAGTTAGCAGGAAAAATAATAAACTTGTAATACGGCAATTCTTTCAAAAAAAAAGTGTTCTCAGAAATGAGCTATCATCTCTGAAGATTCATGGCTTTCAAGCCAAATGATCAATCTTATGGCCACATTCATGGCATAGTTTGTTCAAATGATCTCATATTGTGCACAAGGGTGCATATTGGAATGGCAAACAATGTTGCCTAAGAAACTTTTCATTTTCTTTGGACGAAAAAATGTTTGTTCCACCTCTCGTGAAAAAGGCAAATTCCCGCCGATTCAGCTGGAAGCGGGTCAAATTTGAACTGTAGCTACCTTGTAGTTTGCTCTTTATTTTTTCCAAAAATCATTTCTAGGTACATAAGTACCTATTTAATCAGAGAAACACCAAAAAAATTCCAATATTCAACCACTAGCTAGGAACGGTCATTCCTGCCATTTTGTCCGCATTTTGAAACGGGCATACAAATTCAAAAAAATCAAAAAATTCGGAAACCTTCACATTGTGTCATCATATGTGACCAAGTTTTCAGGAAAAATAACAAACTTGTAATACGGTAATTATTTAAAAAAAAGTGTTCTCAGAAATGAGCTATCATCTCTGAAGATTCATGGATTTCAAGCCAAATGATCAATCTTATGGCCACATTCATGGCATAGTTTGTTCAAATGATCTCATATTGTGCACAAGGGTGCATATTGGAATGGCAAACAATGTTGCCTAAGAAAGTTTTCATTTTCTTTGGACGAAAAAACCATTTTCCATTTTTCGACTGCCTGAAAGGAGGTTTTTTTGTGAAGGACCTCCCAAATAATTGTTGCAAAATTGGACCAACTCAATTTTATAAAATACTAGGACATATTTAATACACAATTGACAAAATGGTTGGTTGTAAAAATGTTTGTTCCACCTCTCGTGAAAAAGGCAAATTCCCGCCGATTCAGTTGGAAGCGGGTCAAATTTGAACTGCAGCTGCCTCATAGTTTGCTATTTATTTTTTCAAAAAATCATTTCTAGGTACATAAGTATCTATTTAATCAGAGAAACACCAAAAAAATTCCAAGATTCAACCACTAGCTAGGAACGGTCATTCCCGTCGTTTTGACTGCATTTTGAAATGGGCATAAAAAATTCAAAAAAAATCAAAAAATTGGGAAACCTTCGCATTGTGTCATCATATGTGGCCAAGTTCCTAGGAAAAATAACAAACTTGTAATACAGTAATTATTTAAAAAAAGTGTTCTCAGACATGAGCTATCATCTCTGAAGATTCATGGATTTCAAGCCAAATGATCAATCTTATGGCCACATTCATGGCATACTTTGTTCAAATGATCTCATATTGTGCACAAGGGTGCATATTGGAATGGCAAACAATGTTTCCTAAGGAAGTTTTCATTTTCGTTGGACGAAAAAACCATTTTCCATTTTTCGAGTGCCCTAAAGGAGGTTTTTTTGTGAAGGAACTACCAAATAATTGTTGCAAAATTGGACCAAATCATTTTTATAAAATACTAGGCCATATTTAATGCACAATTGACAAAATGGTTGGGTGTAAAAGTTTTTAATCCACCTCTCGTGAAAAAGACAAATTTTCGCCGATTCAGTTGGAAGCGGGTCAAATTTGAACTGCAGCTGCCTCATAGTTTGCTATTTATTTTTTCCAAAAATCATTTATAGTTACATAAGGACCTATTTAATCATAAATACATGGTTTGGTGGCGATACGTCGAGTTTTGGGCGGTGGCCGAGGGCCCCAACTCTAGAGCACGTAAACTCGCATGCCCGTCGCGTGGTCACCGCGTGACCGTAATGTTGCCATGTGTTCTGGGCGGCCTAGGCATGTCTAGTGGGTTGGGCACTCCCCAGGTTGGTGTTAGGAAGGAAATTACAACATAAGATTCTCACGAGGAGACCGATCGATGCTCAAACATGAATTAGCAGCCAAGTGTTTGATTAGCGGTACGGAAAATGCACATGGCCAATGGGCGTGAGTTTTGGCTGAGGATGATCATCTACTAAGGAGAATGTCTTCACAAATTTTGAGATCAAAAGGAGGATCCTAGGTGGTACTTGCTTTGCAAAGTACCACGCTGGACAAAAATATGAATGTTGAAGCTGCGCTCAAAATAATGAATGGAGTGAGCTGAAATTTTGTGGAGGATGGTTATTTGGGCATAGGAAATCATTGTAGAAAATTGATACCATTTGGACATGCCAAAGTAGTACTTCCTTCACAATGCTCTTCTATGGACAGAAACTTGGGAAAACTAGTGAGAGAGATTTGATGAATGAAATGAGCTCAAAATTGGTGTAGGTAAGTTACTTAGGTATGGTCATGCGCTGGTAAATTTTCAGATCATTTGGGTAAGCCTAGCTAGTACTTACTTCACAAAGCTTCTCTCGAGGTAGAAACTTTGGAAATTTCCCGAGAAAGATTTACTAGGAAAATTGAGCTGAATATTATCATGTGGAAATGATTTGGGTATGGAAGAGTGCCCGAAAAGTTTGAGGGTAATAGGAGGGGTCTATATAACACTTGCTTTGCATCGTGCCAATTTGGCCATAAAATATAAATTGAACCTGGGCTCACATAGATGATTTGACTGAGCTGCAATTTGGAGGAGGGTGATAATTTGGGCATATGAAGGAATTGTATAAATTTCATGTCATTTAGAGATATAAAAAAGGTACTTCCTTCACAATGCTTCTAGGTGGATAAAAACTTTGGAAATTTGCCAAAGAAGATTTGCTAGGCAAATGGAGCTGAATTTTGTCATGCGGTAATGATTTGGATAGGAAAGAGTGCCCAAAAATTCCGAGGGCAATCAAGAATATATAAATAGCACTTCCTTCATAAAGTGTTGTTGTGAACAGAATAGGAAAATGAATATTGTTGAATTAGTTTTGAACTAGGCAAGGAAGGATTTTTACATATTTGATGAAGATATGCCCCAAAGAATTTATGAGATTTTTTTGGGAATTTTGGGAATGATAGAAATATAGGTTGCTTCACAACCTAGGGCAAAAACTGCCACATGGACATGACACATAGGCAAAACTGATGAGATGGCACCTAGTCATCACAACCCACCACAATCTACAAGGCTATGACCATCTATATTGGTCATTAACAACTAGAAATAAGGCAGCGGACTAGCACTGTTTGCTTTGTGACCATTTCGTGTAAGGAAATTACGACCTTTCTGACCAAAATGGTCGCAATGGTTTAGGGTTTGGAGCCCCCTGAACAGCTTTTGACCAATTGGTCTAAAATGGTCATAAATTTATGACCAATTCTTCGAGGGTCACTGACAGAAGGTCATAAGTTGACATATTTCTTGTAGTGTGGAGTAGGGTATTACACCACAACGGTGGCCCGAACCAGTATAAACCATGTGTCTCTTGTGTTGTTCTTTCCTTAGTTTTAGATCCTAGCACGGCGGAGGGGTGCAGGAAGGTAGGAGGCGAAATCTCCACGCGCACCCTAGTGTTCGAACCTCAAGGGTCTGCCGGAACCCGAAATCCGACATTTGGTGCGCCAGGTAGGGGTGCGCCGGAATTCGTCTTCCACCGCCCCGTTCTCCTCCGACCGTCACGCCCATGTCTGACGCTCGTCGGCGCCGGGCCGCACTCGCTTCCCGTGTTGCCCAGACGGCCCCTGTCGGCGGGCATCCACGCCGTTCCCCGTCACCTGCCGTCAACGCCGCCACCGGCCCGGCGGGGGACGAGCGGCAAGCATTGCCTCAGCATCCATCCGTGCGCCAAGACGGTCGCACCGCAACCCCCGCGCTCGCCCCAGCTGGTTCTTCGTCCCGCGCGCTCCGCGCACCCATGGGGCCCCGCAACCTCTCCCCCGCCTATCGCGCTGCACCGACACCCCCAGTCATCGCGGCCCTCTTGGGCGGCTTGCAGGCGCCGCCTACAAGTTACCGCGACAAGCCGTTCATCCGCCGGGACGGCGCCGCTTCCACGCGGCAGGGGGCTCCCTTGGATCGGGGGGTGACCGAGACTGGCCTGAGCTTCAGCTCGGAGGACCACCCCTCCAACTCGGCCTGCTCGGGCGCGCTCCCCATGCTGTGCACCCCCACCATCTGCCAGGTGGCCATCACCAGAACTCTCATCGATGGTGGGGCAGGCCTCAGCGTGCTCTCAGTCGAGGCCTTCAACCTCCTCTGCATACCCCTGGAACGGCTGCAGCCCAGCCGGCCCTTCTCAGACGTTGGGGGCAGGTCGTCCGGCTCCTTGGGACAGATCCGGCTCCTAGTGACCTTCGGCACCTACGACAACTTCCGCACGGAGCTGGTCGACTTCGATATTGGCCCCATTGGCCTCCCCTACAACGCCATCCTTGGCTACCCAGCGCTGGACCAGTTCATGGCCGCGACGCACCCGGCGTACAACCTCATGAAGATGCCCGGGAGCAGCGGTGTCCTCACCATGCACGGGGACACTGGGGACGCTCTGCGGGTGCTCAAGCTCGTCTTCAAGACAGCGGCGTCGGCACATCCCGCCGCCTTGGAGGCCCCCGAGCCCAAGGGGGCTGCACCCGCCAAGAAGAAATAGTTGTTCACCCAAGACAAGGCAGAAACCAAGCAGATACCCGTCGACAAGGACGGATCCACCAACGCCACTTTCACCATAGGCGCCCACCTCAAACCCGAGCAGGAGGAGGCCCTGGTCGGGTTCCTGCGCGCAAACAAGAAGGTATTCACTTGGGAGCCAGACCAGTTGGCAGGGATCCCCAGGAGTGTAATCGAGCATCACCTCAACGTGTGCCCCAACGTGCGCCCTATGAAGCAGAAGGCCAGGCGGCAGTCCACAGAAAAGCAGGCCTTCATCGTCCAAGAGACCCGCAAATTAGAGGCCGCTGGGGTTGTTCGCGAGGTCCGATACCTAGATTGGTTGGCCAACCCTGTCGTTGTGCCAAAGAAGGGAGGGAAGGAATGCATGTGTGTCGACTTCACTAACCTCAACAAAGCGTGCCCGCAAGATCCGTTCCCGCTCCCCCGCATCGACCAGATCATCGACTCCACTGCGGAATGCGACCTGCTATGCTTCCTGGATGGCTTCTCTGGGTATCACCAGATCAAGATGGCAGTTGAAGACGTCGAGAAGACAGCCTTCCTAACCCCGTGTGGGGTGTACTGCTACACCTGCATGCCATTCGGACTGCGTAATGTAGGGGCGACCTTTCAGCGGCTGATGCATATCACCTTGGGCCCGCAGCTCGGGAAGAATGTTGAAGCTTACGTCGATGACATCGTGGTAAAGTCTCGGGAGGCCAGGACCTTGATACAAGACCTGGAGGAAACATTCGCGAGCCTCAACGCAGTGAACCTGTGGCTCAATCCAGAGAAATGTGTGTTCGGAGTCCCCTCGGGCAAGCTCTTGGGTTTCCTCGTGTCTCACCGAGGCATTGAGGCTAACCCGGAGAAGGTCAAGGCAGTGGAAGACATGAGCCCGCCAAAGACCCTCAGAGAAATGCAGAAGCTCACGGGGCGCGTGACCGCGCTAGGGCGCTTCATCTCCAAGTTGGGGGAGCGAGCGCTACCCTTCTTCCAGCTAATGAAGAAAAAGGGGCCCTTTGAGTGGACTGAAGAGGCCGACAAGGCATTCCAGGATCTCAAGAAATACCTGACCAGCCCACCGGTCATGGTGGCTCCGCGCCCTCAAGAGCCCCTGGTGCTTTACCTCGCCGCCACTCCCTACTCCGCCAGCGCAGCCCTGGTGGTAGTCAGAGAGGAGCGTCGAATCAAAACCGCGGCAGCAGCCCGAGGCAAGGCGGAACAGGCACGAGGAAGGCCCACAGAAGCCGCCACGACGGCTGACGAGGACCAGCCGCCGCAGAGGGGTGCACCAAAGGCAGAAAAGGCCCCTCTCCAAGATGGACAGTCTCAGGAGGCCTCATTGTCTCGGGAGGCGCCATGGTCTCCAAAGGGAGCCGCCAGCACTGACACACTCCACTTCATTGAGCACCCAGTGTACTTTGTCAGCACAGTGTTGCGGGATGCAAGGGCGCGGTACCCTATGCCCCAGAAACTCCTCCTCGTGCTACTGGTGGCCTCGCGCAAGCTGCGGCACTATTTTCAGGGTCACCGCATCAAGGTCATCTCGTCATACCCCCTGGAGAGGGTGCTCAGGAGCCCAAATTCAGCTGGGAGAGTCGCTGAGTGGAACATAGAGTTACAAGCGCTTCAGCTCGAATTCAGCACGACCAGAGTCATCAAGGGAGCAGCATTGGCGGATTTTGTGGCAGAATGGACGGAGGTGCCAGGCCTCAAGGCTGACGAGGATCGGTCCCTGTTCCCGGGAAGCGAGGCGCCAGAAGGCTGGGTCATGTACTTCGATGGGGCGTTCTCCAGACACGGCGCAGGGGCTGGGGCGGTGCTTATATCGCCCACCCAGGACAAACTCTATTACGCCGTGCAGCTTTGTTTCCAGCAAGGCGAAAAGGTCTCCAACAACATAGCGGAGTATGAAGGTTTAATAGCGGGCTTGAAGGCCGCAGCTGCCCTGGGGGTGAAACGCCTCACCATCAAGGGCGATTCGCAGCTCCTTGTCAATTTCTCTAACAAGGTGTATGAGCCAAAGGATGAGCATATGGAGGCCTACCTTGCAGAGGTCCGCAGGATGGAGAAGCAGTTCTGGGGGTTGGAGTTGCAGCATGTGCCCCGTGGCACCAATCAAGAGGCCGATGACATCGCCAAACGCGCGTCCAGGTGGTTACCTCAGGAGCCTGGCGTTTTTGAGGAATTTGTAACGCCCTCGATGCGGCTATATCTCCCACGTGTCGAAGCACGACTTAGAGGCATAACCGCATTGAAAGCAATGTCGCAAGTGAGGTAATCTTCACACAACCCATGTAATACATAAGGGAAAGAAATACATAGCTGGCTTACAATCGCCACTTCACACAATTACATGAATAAAGCATTACATCATCCAAATACAATCAAGGCCCGACTACGGAGCCAAAATGAAAGAAGAACCCCAAATGCGACAAAGGTCCCCGATCAACCCCAACTGGGCTCCACTACTGATCAACTATAACGAAACATCACAAAGGACAAGATCTTCATCGAGCTCCTCCTGAGCTTGGTTGCGTCATCTGCACGGACTCATCGGCACCTGCAACTGGTTTTGGAAGTATCTGTGAGCCACGGGGACTCAGCAATCTCGCACCCTCGCGATCAAGACTATTTAAGCTTATGGGTAAGGTAAAGGTAAGAGATGGAGCTGCAGCAAGCTACTAGCATATATGGTGGCTAACATATGCAAATGAGAGCGAGAAGAGAAGGCAAAGCACGGTCGATATAAGTATGATCAAGAAGTGATCCTAAAACAACCTACGTCAAGCATAACTCCAACACCGTGTTCACTTCCCGGACACCGCCGGAAAGAGACCATCACGGTAACACACGTTGTTGATTCATTTTAATTAAGTTAAGGTTCAAGTTATCTACAACCGGACATTAACAAATTCCCATCTGCCCATAACCGCGGGCACGGCTTTCGAAAGTTCAAATCCCTGCAGGGGTGTCCCAACTTAGCCCATGACAAGCTCTCACGGTCAACGAAGGAATAGACCTCCTCTCGAGACATTCCGATTAGACTCGGTATCCCGGTTCTACAAGACATTTCGACAGGGTAAAACTAAACCAGCAACACCGCCCGAATGTGCCGACAAATCCCGATAGGAGCTGCACATATCTCTTTCTCAGGGCACACTCAGATTGTCCTAGGTATGGGTAGGCCAGCCCAGAGTTTCCCCTGGTGGTCACCGGCAGCTGACAGGTTGGACCAACACTCAGAGGAGCACTGGCCCGGGGGGTAAAATAATGATGACCCTCAGGAGCGCGACTCCCAAGGGAAAAGAAAAGGCTAGGTGGCAAATGGTAAAACCAATGTTGGGCATTGCTGGAAGAGCTTTACTTAAGGCGAACTGTCAAGGGGTTCCCATTATTACCCAACCACGTAAGGAACGCAAAATCCGGGAACATAACACCGATATGACGGAAACTAGGGCGGCAAGAGTGGAACAAAACACCAGGCATAAGGCCGAGCCTTCCACCCTTTACCAAGTATATAGATGCATTAATTAAAATAAGATATATAGTGATATCCCAACAAGTAAACATGTTCCAACAAGGAACAACATCTCCATGTTCCAACAACGAACAAACTTCAATCTTCACCTGCAACTAACAACGCTATAAAAGGGGCTGAGCAAAGCGGTAACATAGCCAATCAACGGTTTGCTAGGACAAGGTGGGTTAGAGGCTTGGTTCAACAATATGGGTGGCATGATAAGCAAGTGGTAGGTATCGCAGCATAGGCATAGAAAAAGAGCGAGCAACTAAGCAAGCAAAGATAGAAGTGATTTCGAGGGTATGATCATCTTGCCTGAAATCCCGCAAGGAAGAAGAACGAGTCCATGAAGAAGACAAACGGACGTAGACGAACGGGTCCTCACAAACACGATGTTACCGGAACCAACCCGAAGAAGCAAACACCGGAAAGAAACACACAACATAGTAAACAACCAACACATGGACATGGTATGATATGCGGGATGCGGTATGCGATGCATATGCATGATTTGACAAGGAATGCATGAACCTGGCCTCAACTTGGAAATCCAAGTGTGCCACTGGAAAGATGAGATGAAATCGCTTGAAAACGATATAAAGAACGAAGGAATCGGAGTTACGGTTTGGAAATGGCAAGCGATTCAAATATGACCACGTTCTGCGATTTACAGCAAGTAGTCATCTAAATGCAACAAGATGAACATGCTACAGCACTCAAACATGGCATAAAAATACATGGCAGGGATCCATTCATGAAGCTTAACAAAAGTCTAGCACTGAGCTATGGCCAATTCATCCATTAACAGGTTCAAACAAGCATGGCAAAAATGCATTTGGCAAACAGATCTCAGACTTAGTGAAATTAACACTTGTCTGGAATTTCATATCAGATAGCACTCTTCGGAGCATGAAAACTATATGCTACAGGACCTGAACATGGCAAAGTAAAGCATGGCATGGAGCTACTCAAAGAGCTTAACAAAAGTCCCTTAGTGACCTTGAGCCAAAAGGGATCAGAAAATACAATTGCAAGCATGTGAACATGGCAAAAACATAATCAGTTCTTAGACATGGTGAAAACTGGAGCATGCTGAAAACAGATATCAAGTAGGCATGTTTACGAGCTCGATGCACTCACTACAGAGCAAGTCATGATAATCTAATCATACACCCATCAAGAATACACATTATACAAGATAGACATGGCAAGAACAATAACATGGCATGCACAGATCAACTACAACATCCTCGGAAAAATTGCTAACAAGTAGACAATCTGCCCAAATTCATGAAATGACAAAAGTAGAGCTCGATTGACTCAAGCTAGGGTGCTCCATAATTGCAAACAAAGACATGGATGGATAGAGCACTACAAGATTAACAAAACATCCTTACTGATCATCCTCAAAAGAGGCACGGATCACTAGGAAACAACATGAACATATGACCATAAGAGATAAACAGGTCAAGGACTTAGTGGAATTGCTAAGTCCCTGAAATCAGCATTACCAAGTGCCTCACTTTGCAAGCTTGTGCTAGTCACCACACACATCACAAAAATACATGGGTTCCACCTCTGGAAAGATGGCAAAACCCTTAACAAAACATATGTAGAGCTCATGGGCATATCATGCACACAATAATCATGGCAAAAATGACAAATATCTAAATGGAGCAGCAGATCTGACAAATAACTCAAGTAGCACTCTTCTAACAGCATTTCGGGCATCAAGATGAACTCAAATGAAAATGATGCAATGAGATGAAATGATGTACTCTCTGAGACGAACATTTTGATATGCTATATGCTCAAATCGGAGTTACGGATGATGAGTTATGGCCTGATGAACAAGAGCATCTGAATCAGGAAATTTGGGACTTAGTGGAAATATCACCTCCAGATCTAGATCTAGGGTTCCGAGTTCAACGACGATGCCGGTGGCCTCTCCAGCGATGGGGCGGCGGGACGGTGCCGGAGGATGGCTGGGGCGCTCGGGGACGGCCGGATCCGGTCCGGCCCAACCGGATCCGCGGCAAGGGCGGCGGTGGCTCGCGCTTCGGCGAGGCGAGGCGAGGCGAGGTGGCGCGGGGTGGTCCGGCGACCGAGGCGGCGGGGCAGGACGTCGGCGAGCATGGCGGCAGTGGGAGGCGCGCGGTCTCGGGCGGCGGGTGCGGCGCGGCCAGGGCGCGCAAGAGCGGCGGCGGGCGCCTCCGGGCCCGGGCGGGCCTGACTCGGGCCCCACGGGCCGCGGCGGAGGAGAGAGAGGCGCGGGCGAGGTGGCGGCGTCCGATTGGGTGAGGGCGGTGGCGGCGGTGATGTGGCGGCTCCCCATTGGTCGGAGTGAGGTGGCCTGGCGGGGTGGACATGTCCGGCCGCCGGGCGGACGTGTCCGGCGGCGCAAGGAGGACGAAGGTTAGGGTTTGTACCGCGAATATTTCGGAGGGGATCACATATTTATAGGTAGAGGGAGCTAGGAGAGTCCAAATGAGGTGCGGTTTTCGGCCACGCGATCGTGATCGAACGCTCTAGATGATGGAGAGGGTTTCGGTGAGTTTTGGGCCAACTTGGAGGGGTGTTGGGCTGCAACACACACGAGGCCTTTTCGGTCCCTTGGTTAACCGTTGGAGTATCAAACAAAGTCCAAATGGTACGAAACTTGACAGGCGGTCTACCGGTAATAAACCAAGGCCGCTTGGCAAGTCTCGGTACAATCTGGAAATGTTTAACACCCGCACACGAAAGAAAGGTAGAAATGACCACCGGAGGAGAACGAAGCGCCGGAATGCAAAACGAACAACGGGGAAAAAGCTCGGATGCATGAGACGAACACGTATGCAAATGAAATGCACATGATGACATTATATGCAATGCATGACACGCAAGCAATGACAAGGCAACAACAGCGAATAACTGGAGGACATGTGGCACATCGGTCTCGGGGCATTACAGAACGGCTCTTCAAGCCTCAGCCTTGCCGTCACTATCAAACACGGCTCAGCCCCGGGAGGAGCTCCCCCAGCCACCTGCCTCCGGAGCTCCGGCCTGTGGCCCGGCCTCAGGAGCACGCCTGCTCCTGACGATGGAACCTCAGGAGGGATGTTGGATCACGGAGCTCTGTAGCTACTTGACGCAAGGGACCCTGCCTGAGAAGGAGGAGGAAGCAGAGCGAGTGGCACGCCAGGCCACGGCATACTGCATCAGAGATGGAGAGCTCTACCGGAAGCGACCAAACGATGTATCCCTGCACCGCATCTCTAGGGAGCAAGGGAAGGAACTACTGGAAGATATACACGGCGGGGACTGCGGACATCATTCATCGTCACGGACCCTCGTTGGCAAGGCGTTCCGCAGTGGGTTTTATTGGCCCACCGCGCTCAATGACGCCGTTGAACTAGTGAAAGCTTGTGAGGCCTGCCAGTTCCACGCCAAGCAGATCCATCAGCCGACAGGGGACTTGCAGACTATCCCCCTTTCGTGGCCATTCGCAGTCTGGGGGCTCGGCATCTTGGGTCCGTTTCCTCGGGCGCCAGGGGGCTACCGCTACCTTTACGTTGCGGTAGACAAGTTCACCAAGTGGGCTGAAGTGGAGACTGTCCGCACCATTCCTGCGGGTTCCGCGGTCAAGTTCGCCAAGGGCATCGTGCGCCAGTTCGGGGTGCCGAATCGCATCATCACGGACAACGGTTCGCAGTTCACCAATAACCTCTTAAAAATGTACTGTGCTAACCTTGGAACGCAGATATGCTATGCTTCGGTGGCGCACCCCCGAAGCAACGGCCAGGCCGAGCGAGCCAATGCGGAGGTCCTGAGGGGCCTCAAAACCAGGACGTTCAAGAAGAAGCTGGAGGCCTGCGGCAGAGGTTGGTACGACAAGCTTCAGTCCATGTTGTGGTCCATCCGCACAACCGTGACCAAGCCGACTGGAGAGACCCCGTTCTTCCTGGTCTATGGGGCCGAAGCGGTCCTCCCTCACGAGGTCAGACGTCGCTCCGCGCGGGTCCTGGCGTTCAACGAGGTGCAACAGGACACCATGCGGGGGATGGACCTCGTGCTGGGGGAGGAACGTCGCCGAGAAGCCGCGCTACGAGCGGCGAGGTACCAACAAGCGCTGCGGCGATGTCACTGCCGCAACATCCGCCCCAGGACACTTGAGGTAGGAGACCTCGTGCTCAGGCGGGTCCTCTCCAGGGAGGGGCTGCACAAGCTCTCTCCCATGTGGGAGGGCCCGTTCAAGGTTGTTCATGTTTCCAGGCCCGGCTCAGCGCGCTTGGAGACTCAGGAGGGAGTGCCGGTTCAGAACGCATGGAACATCCAGCACCTCCGGAGGTTCTACCCCTAAAAAGGCCCGGAGCCTGTGAAGCAAGGCGAATGCCTGTGTAGCTATCGCGTTTTGGAAAAGGCCCGGAGACTGTGAAGCAAGGCAAATGCCTGTGAAGCTATCACGTTTTGGAAAAGGCCCGGAGCCTGTGAAGCAAGGCGAATGCCTGTGAAGCTATCACGTTTTGGAAAAGGCCCGGAGCCTGTGAAGCAAGGCGAATGCCTGTGAAGCTATCGCGTTTTGGAAAAGGCCTGGGGCCTGTGAAGCAAGGCGAATGCCTGTGAAGCTATCGCGTTTTGGAAAAGGCCCGGAGCCTGTGAAGCAAGGCGAATGCCTGTGAAGCTATCGCGTTTCGGAAAAGGCCCGGAGCCTGTGAAGCAAGGCGAACGCCTGTGAAGCTCGCCGCCCGTGACACTCTCACGTAATAATGAGTTGGGGCTGTACACGCCCCGGAGTCTCAGGAGCGCCGGCCTCAGGCCCTGGGGCTCCCTCCCACGCCCAGTGGCAGCACTTAGCTCCGCGCTGGTGAGAAGACGTCGAAGACTAGAGTAGGTGTCGGACGCGGCTTTTCATTTGCTTTCCGCAGTTGGCTTGTTCTTCTTCATTTGAAGTTTTATTGAAGTTGTTGCCGTCTTTGGCTTGAGGTTCTTTGGCTTTTCACGCTCCTACCTCGATTTCTCTTGTGCAAGGCCTCGCGAGGAGGAGAGACGAGCGCCCTCGCGAGTGCTCCTATCCTAGTCACTCAAAGGGTTCGCGACATGGGCCCCTTGCAGGAGCACCCCTCCAGTCCGTGCCCCTCGGGCACCACGACACAAACGCAGGGCCTGGGTCGGTCGCCCCCACGGCTGGGGCCGGGAACCATCCACACGCGGGCAAATAGTCGGAAGGTACGATGAAGAAAGCGAAACGATAATTAATAGCAATAACCCATATACGCCCCCATGGGGCACCACACTACTGTCCTTCTTTATGCAGGAAAAGGGAAGAGAAAAAAACAAATCTGGTGCGGCGCGCCTCGCACCGGCCCACAGGGAAGCCCGAGCTGCCTCTGGAGCTTAGGCGGACTCCCTCTCGCGCTTCACCGGGGCGCGTCGGTGGGCGGACGCGCCACCACCCCCCAAGCAGATACAATGGCGTGGGGGCTGGCTGCGGCCACCACTAGGAGAGTCGCTGCCTGAAGAAGGACTGGAGAAGCTTGAGGAACCCTGAGCGCTACCAGCCCCGCGAGCGCCGTCCTCTCCATCATCGCCGGAGCCGGGTTTCCAGCCGCGGTCCTCGCCCTCGGGGCAACACCCTGCACGGCGACCATCTTCCCCAAACACCCTCACGTAGAGGGTGGCATCGCCGTCGAACCTGAAGTATAGGGTGCACCGACGGCCCAGGCCACGCGCGCGGGCAAACGTCTGCCAACCGCGGGCTAGGGCCAGGCTCCTGGCTGCGGAGACCTCCAGTGAAACCCATGAGGCCCGGCTGCAGCAGCCGTCGGCCTGAAGCCAGAGGCCGCCCGGGGCGCCGGCCGGGAGCTTGCCGAGGAGGAAGTGAGGAAGTGGGAGCCGGGTGCTAGTCGGCTCTGCCGACCACACGACGAACTCCGGCAGCACCCCTGCAGCGCGAAAGCGTGGCATAGGGGGACGCGCAGCCGGAGCGCACCCCCCGGCCGCAGCAATCCGCCCGCCACCACGCTGGAAAGCGTCTCCGCGGCCGCGGGGAGCTGCCGTGGTGGCCACAGGATGTTTGCGGGGGCGCCCTCGGCCGCGCTTGGGCAGGGGAGAGGCATGCTCTGCCTGGCAAGCCTTCCCCTTCTCCACAGCCGAGAACCTCCTCGACGGGGCCATGAAGAAGAAGGAGAAGCAAAGGGAGATGAACCGGAAGGGCGCACGCCATCCCGTACTTATAGCCGATGGAGGCCAACCGCCGACCTCCACGATCGCAGGTAATCATGACCCGTTTTGCATGCAGGGACTTGTCCAGTCAGTGCAGTTGCTGAGGCACCATGGGGAAGTGGAGACGCCCACGTCCAATCAACTGCCACGCGGCGCCCAAGGCCGCAGGCTGTTAGGGCCCGCGGCGCTTTGCCCTTGCCCTTCCGCCTCCCTGCACGGCCAAGTCCGGGCGCGCCTTGGGCCCGGGGGCTACTGTCGGCGTTCTGGGAACGGGGGTCCCCAGAATTGCCTGCCTGCGGCCTGCGGCGTGGCTCAAAGGGGGGCCCAGCACGGCCCATCTTCACCAACACAAACCCAAGACCCTCACGAGGGGCCAAGCCTCGCGAGGCGGACGACGCGAAGCTTCCTCAAGCACGGCCTCGTCGGGCTAGCTCACGAGGAGGCGGAGAGATCAAGGCGGGGTACCTCACGAGGTGCCCATGACGCAAGCCATGAAAACTCAGGGCGCCAGGCGGGTGCCAGCCCGCGCAGCGTCCTCCTTTCCTCTTTGATGCAAAGGGGGCAAGCGCAGCCGCGGAGTACCGAGGCATCAGGCAAAGGTTGCCATTTCGGTGCAACGAGACCAAGACCAGGAGGACTACGAGACGGAGGTCACCGTGGAGCCCAAGACGGCGTCATCACCAGAGCTTTGCGCAGGCGAAGACTACTTTTGTCAGGATAGCTGATACTTGTTGTCCCCCTTCAAATTAGCCCGCCATTGCTGGCTCCCTTCCCGCTCAATATTTGGGAAGAGGACCAGGGCCTCTATAAATAGGACCAGCCACCCACACAGCAAGGGGTTCCTGGTTCGGTCAGTCGAGAGAGAGAGAGAGAGAGAGAGAGAAAGGTGACTGAACTCCTCCCAGCAGTTCATCGCCACAGCCAAGAACAGACCCTCGCGAGGCTGTTCCTCCTTGTATTGTTCATCATCATCAGCCCAAGGGGCAATCCACACACCACACACTGGAGTAGGGTATTACACCACAACGGTGGCCCGAACCAGTATAAACCCTGTGTCTCTTGTGTTGTTCTTTCCTTAGTTTTAGATCCTAGCACGGCGGAGGGGTGCAGGAGGTAGGAGGCGAAATCTCCGCGCGCACCCAGTGTTCGAACCTCAAGGGTCTGCCGGAACCCGAAATCCGACAATTTTGTCCTACATATTGGAGGGTCATTGTAGCCCACTTTTGTACTACCTCGTATTTAGTGTAAAACTTTGACCATAGATTTACCTAAGAAAATGCTAATGCATGTCACCAAATATTATACCATTTGAAATTATGTTAAAATACGAATCCAACGATATAATTTTTAGTGACATGCATTAACATTTTGTCAGTTAAATCTATGGTAAATTTTTGATACTACAAAAAGAGTAAACCAGGACGGATGTAGTACTTGCTCTTAGGCTAACCATAGAGTTACTAGTCTAAGTTACTTGCCACTATGACTAGCCTAGGCTACTAGTAGTACAACAAAAAATGATGCAGGTGATCACGTGAGAAAAAAATACTATTTTTTTCTTTTGGTGCAATGCATAGATGCAGTTTTGAACACTACACTTGTCATCGTAATTTGGGAAAATTACGAAAAAATTGAGCTACGTTGTGATTACCGTTTACTAATAGAAAGAAGTTTCACCTAGATGAGTAGCATCTCCGTGCATGGAAAGCATGTAAGGAATCCAACAACTTGATCCAGATTGGGACCGATATATTTTATTGCCAATATCTTCACTATGCGCAAAGACTGGGTCAAGCTTATGGGAATCATTTTCTGGATGACGGTCATAAATACATCAAGAAGAAATTTAAAATTTTGAATTTCAAGAAGACGGAGAAGAAGACGAGTGTTGTACCTGAACGATTACGTATCCAATAAAGAGTTCAGAGAATTTAGCAGACGAGTACACCAACATTGTCAATTTTGGCGCGTCAATGACCTTGATTTTTGTTGGACCTTCTAGATCAGATACAAGCAATCTCTCAAGGAAAGGTGCATTCACAATGACCATAACATGGAATAGCTGGAGTGATCTCTTCCCAATTGATGTCTTGTTGCCGGGCCAGCAAGACACATAAATCCATCGGAGATTTGTCGAGGCGATGTGGAGGCTAATGAACCCGTGGATCTGCCTAAGACAAAGGTACTCAAGCGCAGTACAGCTGCGGAGGAGGTGCTCCATAGCCTTCTTCGAGATGCCAATGTCGAAGAGGTCGAGCTGCTTGAGTTGAGCGGGAAGAAGGGTGGGCACGGCATTAATCTGGGGAAAATAGCAGGAGTTGAAGCTGGCGCAGCGTAGCGTTGGCGTGAGGCAGAGCACGGATGGCAGCAGAGAGCGACATCATCCATCTTCAAACCTGAGCTCCTCAAATTGATCTAGGGCAGGGGATAAGAACCACTCGTCAAACTTGGCTTGGACCTTGCAGTTGGTACTGAACATGCAGATGTCAAGGCGTCTGGCTGGCCTAAGATGCGATGAAAGTATCTTGGAGATTGCAGCCATGCGTTCGCAATCCTCGTCGCAGAGGCAGCTGTCGACGGTGAGGTTGAGGGGGATGCGGCGCTGATACGTCTCCAATGTATCTACATTTTCTAATGCTTTTCCTCTTGTTTTGGACTCTTATTTGCATGATTTGAATGAAACTAACCCCGAACTGATGTTGTTTTCAGAAGAACTACCATGGTGTTGTTTTTGTGCAGAAATAAAGTTCTTGGAATGGAACGAAACTTTGCGAGGATTTTTTATACAACAAAAGAGCATTTTTGGAGCCAAGAACCATCGGAGAGGGGCACCTGGGTGGGCACAACCCACCAGGGCGCGCTGTTGGGGAATGTAGTATTTCAAGAAAATTCCTACGATCACGCAGGATCTATCTAGGAGATGCATACCAACGAGAGGGGAGAGTATGTCTACGTACCCTCGTAGACCGAAAGCGGAAGCGTTTAGTAACACGGTTGATGTAGTTGAACATCTTCGCGATCCAACCGATCAAGTACCGAACGCATGGCACCTCCATGATCTGCACACGTTCAGCTCGGTGACGTCCCTCGTACTCTTCATCTAGCTGAAGCCGAGGGTGAGTTCCATTAGCACGATGGCTTGTTGACGGTGATGATGAAGTTACCGACGCAGGGCTTCGTCTAAGCACTACGACAATATGACCGAGGTGTAAAACTGTGGAGGGGGGCACCGAACATGGCTAAATATCAACTTGTGTGTCTATGGGGTGCCCCCCTCCCCCGTATATAAAGGAGGGGAGGAGGAGGAGGGCCGGCCACAAGGGGCATGCCCAAGGGGGGAATCCTACTCCTAGTAGGAGTAGGTTCCCCCCTTTACTAGTCCTAGTAGGAGAAGAACGAAGGAGAGGAAGAAGAGAAGGAAAGGGGTCCGGCCCCCCTAGCCCTAGTCCAATTCGGTTTGGGATAGGGGGGCGTGCCACACCTTGGCCTGCCTGCTCTCTTCCACCATTAGGCCCTTGAGGCCCAATAACTTCCCATGGGGGTTCCGGTAACCCCCGGTACTCCGAAACTTATCCAAAACGACCCGAACCATTCCGGTGTCCGAATGTAGCCTTCCAATATATGAATCTTTATGTCTCGACCATTTCGAGACTCCTCGTCATGTCTGTGATCTCATCTGGGACTCCCAACAACCTTGGGTATATCAAATCACATAACTCATAATACATATCGTAAACAAAACATTAAGCATGTGGACCCTGCGGGTTCGAGAACTATGTAGACATGACTGAGAAACATCTTCGGTCAATGACCAATAGCGGAACCTGGATGCTCATATTGGTTCCTACATATTCTATGAAGATCTTTATCGGTCAAACCGCACAACAACATACGTTGTTCCCTTTGTCATCGGTATGTTACTTGCCCGAGATTCGAGCGTCGGTATCATCATACCTAGTTCAATCTCGTCAGCGGCAAGTCTCTTTACTCGTTCCGTAATGCATCATCCTGCAACTAACTCATTAGTCACATTGCTTGCAAGGCTTATAGTGATGTGCATTACCAAGAGGGCCGAAAGATACCTCTCCGACAATCGGAGTGACAAATCCTAATCTCGATCTATGCCAACTCAACAAACACCATCGGAGACACCTGTAGAGCATCTTTATAATCACCCAGTTACGTTGTGACGTTTAAGCACACTAAGTGTTCCTCCGGTATTCGGGAGTTGCATAATCTCATAGTCATAGGAACATGTATAAGTCATGAAGAAAGCAATAACAATAAACTAAACAATCATAGTGCTAAGCTAACGGATGGGTCTAGTCCATCACATCATTCTCTAATGATCTGATCCCATTCACTAAATGACAACACAAGTCCATGGCTAGGAAACTTATCCATCTTTGATTAACGAGCTAGTCAAGTAGAGGGATACTAGGGACACTCTGTTTGTCTATGTATTCACACATGTGCTAAGTTTCCGGTTAATACAATTCTAGCACGAATAATAAACATTTATCATGATATAAGGAAATATAAATAACAACTTTATTATTCCCTCTAGGGCATATTTCCTTCAGTCTCCCACTTGCACTAGAGTCAATAATCTAGATTACATGGTAATGATTCTAACACCCATGGAGTCTTGGTGCTCATCATGTTTTGCTCGTGAGGGAGGCTTAGTCAACGGGTCTGCAACATTCAGATCCGTATGTATCTTGCAAATCTCTATGTCTCCCTCCTTGACTTGATTGAGGATGGAATTGAAGCGTCTTTTGATGTGCTTGGTTCTCTTGTGAAATCTGGATTCCTTTGCCAAGGCAATTGCACAAGTTTTGTCACAAAAGATTTTCATTGGACCCAATGCACTAGGTATTACACCTAGATCGGATATGAACTCCTTCATCCAGACTCCTTCATTTGTTGCTTCCGAAGCAGCTATGTATTTCGCTTCACACGTAGATCCCGCCATGATGCTCTGCTTAGAACTGCACCAACTGACAGCTCCACCATTCAATAAAAATATGTATCCAATTTGTGACTTAGAGTCATCCGGATCAGTGTCAAAGATGGCATCGACGTAACATTTACGACGACCTCTTTGTCACCTCCATAAATGAGAAACATATCCTTAGTCCTTTTCAGGTATTTCAGGATGATCTTGACCACTATCCAGTGATCCACTCCTAGATTACTTTGGTACCTCCATGCTAAACTAATAGCAAGGCACTCATCAGGTCTGGTACATAGCATTGCATACATGATAGAACCTATGGTTGAGGCATAGGGAATGACTTGCATTTTCTCTCTATCTTCTGCAGTGGTTGGGCATTGAGTCTGACTCAACTTCACACATTGTAACACAGGCAAGAACCCTTTCTTTGCTTGATCCATTTTGAACTTCTTCAAAACTTTATCAAGGTATGTGCTTTGTGAAAGTCCAATTAACCGTCTTAATCTATCTCTATAGATCTTGATGCCCAATATATAAGCAGCTTCACCAAGGTTTTTCATTGAAAAAAATCCTATTCAGGTATCCTTTTGTGCTATTCTGAAATTTAATATCATTTCCGATCAACAATATGTCATCCACATATAATATCAGAAATGCTACAGAGCTCCCACACACTTTCTTGTAAATATAGGCTTCTCCAAAAGTCTGTATAAAACCATATGCTTTGATCACACTATCAAAGCGTATATTCCAACTCCGAGATGCTTGCACTAGTACATAAATGGATCACTGGAGCTTGCACACTTTTTTAGCACCTTTTGGATCGACAAAACCTTCCGGATGCATCATATACAACTCTTTTTTAAGATATCCATTAAGGAATGCAGTTTTGACATCCATTTGCCAAATTTAATAATCATAAAATGCGGCAACTGGTAACATGATTCGGACGGACTTAAGC
The DNA here is from genome assembly GCF_003073215.2 of Triticum urartu. Classification (NCBI taxonomy): domain Eukaryota; kingdom Viridiplantae; phylum Streptophyta; class Magnoliopsida; order Poales; family Poaceae; genus Triticum; species Triticum urartu. The sequence goes on from NC_053024.1 coordinate 560,778,230, forward strand.
ATCGCTACGGGTGAGAAGGTCTCATCATAGTCAACTCCTTGAACTTGTCGAAAACATTTTGCAACAAGTCGAGCTTTGTAGATAGTAACATTACCATCAGCGTCAGTCTTCTTCTTGAAGATCCATTTATTCTCTATGGCTTGCCGATCATCGGGCAAGTCAACCAAAGTCCACACTTTGTTCTCATACATGGATCCCATCTCAGATTTCATGGCCTCAAGCCATTTTGCGGAATCTGGGCTCATCATCACTTCCTCATAGTTCGTAGGTTCGTCATGGTCAAGTAACATTACCTCCAAAACAGGATTACCGTACCACTCTGGTGCGGATCTTGCTTTGGTTGACCTACAAGGTTCGGTAGTAACTTGATCAGAAGTTTCATGATCATCATCATTAGCTCCCTCACTAATTGGTGTAGGAATCACTGGAACTGATTTCTGTGATGAACTACTTTCCAATAAGGGAGAAGGTATAGATACCTCATCAAGTTCTACTTTCCTCCCGCTCACTTCTTTCGAGAGAAACTCCTTCTCTAGAAAGGATCCATTCTTAGCAACAATATCTTGCCTTCAGATCTGTGATAGAAGGTGTACCCAACAGTCTCCTTTGGGTATCCTATGAAGACACATTTCTCCGATTTGGATTCGAGCTTATCAGGTTGAAGCTTTTTCACATAAGCATCACAGCCCCAAAATTTAAGAAATGACAACTTGGGTTTCTTGCCAAACCACAGTTCATATGGTGTCGTCTCAACGTATTTCGATGGTGCCCTATTTAACGTGAATGCAGCCGTCTCTAAAGCATAACCCCAAAATGATAGCGGTAAATCAGTAAGAGACATCATAGATCACACCATATCTAATAAAGTGCGGTTACGACGTTCGGACACACCGCTACGCTGTGGTGTTCCAGGTGGCATGAGTTGCGGAACTATTCCGCATTGTTTCAAATGAAGACCAAACTCATAACTCAAATATTCACCTCCATGATCAGATCGTAGAAACTTAATTTTCTTGTTACGATGATTTTCCACTTCACTCTAAAATTCTTTGAACTTTTCAAATTTTTCAGACTTATGTTTAATCAAGTAGACATACCCATATCTGCTTATATCATCTATGAGGGTCAGAAAATAACGATACCCGCCACGAGCATCAACACTCATTGGACCGCATACATCAGTATGTATTATTTCCAATAAGTTTGTTGCTCGTTCCATTGTTCTGGAGAACGGAGTGTTAGTCATCTTGCCCATGAGGCATGGTTCGCAAGCATCAAGTGATTCATAATCAAGTGATTCCAAAAGCCCATCAGCATAGAGTTTCTTCATGCGCTTTACACCAATATGACCAAAACGGCAGTGCCACAAATAAGTTGTACTATCATTATTAAACTTATATCTTTTGGCTTCAATACTATGAATATGTGTATCACTACTATCGAGATTCAATAAAAATAGACCACTCATCAAGTGTGCATGACCATAAAAGATATTACTCATATAAATAGAACAACCATTATTCTCTGATTTAAATGAATAACTGTCTCGCATCAAACAAGATCCAGATATAATGTTCATGCTTAATGCTGGCACCAAATAACCATTATTCAGGTCTAATACTAATCCTGAAGGTATATGTAGAGGTAGCATGTCGACCGCGATCACATCGACTTTGGAACCATTTCCCACGCGCATCGTCACCTCATCCTTAGCCAATCTTCGCTTAATCCGTAGCCCGTGTTTCGAGTTGCAAATATGAGCAACAGAACCAGTATCAAATACCTAGGCGCTACTGCGAGCATTAGTAAGGTACACGTCAATAACATGTATATCAAATATACCTTTCACTTTGCCATCCTTCTTTTCCGCCAAATACTTGGGGCAGTTCCGCTTCCAGTGACCAGTCCCTTTGCAGTAGAAGCACTCAGTCTCACGCTTAGGTCCAGACTTGGGCTTCTTCACTTGAGCAGCAACTTGCTTGCCGTTCTTCTTGAAGTTCCCCTTCCTCCCTTTGGCCTTTTTCTTGAAACTAGTGGTCTTGTTAACCATCAACACTTGATGCTCCTTCTTGATTTCTACCTCTGCAGCTTTTAGCAGCTCGGGAATTTTCTTATACATCCCTTGCATATTATAGTTCATCACGAAGCTTTTGTAGCTTGGTGGCGGTGATTGAAGAACTCTGTCAATGACACTATCATCAGGAAGATTAACTCCCAGTTGAGTCAAGTGGTTGTGGTACCCAGACATTCTGAGTATATGTTCACTGACAGAACTATTCTCGTCCATCTTGCAGCTATAGAACTTATTGGAGACTTCATATCTCTCAATTCGGGCATTTGCTTGAAATATTAACTTCAACTCCTGGAACATCTCATATGCTCCATGACGTTCAAAACATCGTTGAAGTCCCGATTCTAAGTCGTAAAGCATGGCACACTGAACTATAGAGTAGTCATCAGCTTTGCTCTTCCAGACGTTCATAACATCTGGTGTTGCTCCTGCGGCGGGCTTTGCACCTAGCGGTGCTTCCAGGAAGTAATTCTTCTGCGCAGCAATGAGGATAATCCTCAAGTTACGGACCCAGTCCGTGTAGTTGCTACCATCATCTTTCAACTTAGCTTTCTCTAGGAACGCATTAAAATTCAAAGGAATAGTAGCACGGGCCATTTATCTACAACAACATAGACATGCAAAATACTATCAAGTACTAATTTCATGATAAATTAAAGTTCAATTGATCATATTACTTAAGAACTCCCACTTATATAGACATCCCTCTAGTCATCTAAATGATCATGTAATCCATATCAACTAAACCATGTCTGATCATCACGTGAGATGGAGAAGTTTTCAATGGTGAACATCACTATGTTGATCATATCTACTATATGATTCACGCTCGACCTTTCGGTCTCAGTGTTCCGAGGCCATATCTGCATATGCTAGGCTCGTCAAGTTTAACCTAAGTATTCTTCTTGTGCAAAACTGGCTTGCACCCATTGTATGTGAACGTAGAGCTTATCACACCCGATCATCACGTGGTGTCTCGGCACGACGAACTATAGCAATGGAGCATACTCAGGGAGAACACGTATACCTTGAAATTTAGTGAGAGATGATCTTATAATGCTACCGCCGTACTAAGAAAAATAAGATGCATAAAGGATAAACATCACATGCAATCAATATAAGTGATATGATATGGCCATCATCATATTGTGCCTTGATCTCCATCTCCAAAGCACCGTCATGATCTCCAAAGTTCGTGTTTGAGGTACCCGTTGAGTACGCTTTCGAGGATCAATCTTTCGTCTTCTCGGAGAACTTTGCACGCAAGATGACCATACCCTCGAAATCACTTCTATCTTTGCTTGCTAGTTGCTCGCTCTATTGCTATGCATATGTTGCGATACCTACCACTTGCTTTATCATGCCTCCCATATTGTTAAGCCAAGCCTCTAACCCACCTTGTCCTAGCAAACCGTTGTTTGGCTATGTTACCGCTTTGCTCAGCCCCTCTTATAGCGTTGCTAGTTGCAGGTGAAGATGGAGTTTGTTCCATGTTGGAACATGGATATGTTGGGATATCACTATATCTCTTATTTAATTAATGCATCTATATACTTGGTAAAGGGTGGAAGGCTCGGCCTTATGCCTGGTGTTTTGTTCCACTCTTGCCGCCCTAGTTTCCGTCATACCGGTGTTATGTTCCTTGATTTTGTGTTCCTTACGCGGTTGGGTTATAATGGGAACCCCTTGACAGTTCGCCCTTAATAAAACTCCTCCAGCAAGGCCCAACCTTGGTTTTACCATTTGCCACCTAGCCTTTTTCCCTTTGGTCAGCCAACCCAAGGGTCATCTTTATTTTAACCCCCCCCCCCCGGGGCCAGTGCTTCTCTAAGTGTTGGTCCAACCTGAGCGATGTCCGGCGCCCCCTGGGCAACCAGGGTCTATGCCAACCCGATGTCTGGCTCATCCGGTGTGCCCTGAGAACGAGATATGTGCAGCTCCTGTCGGGATTTGTCGGCACATCCGGGCGGCTTTGCTGGTCTTGTTTACCTTTGTCGAAATGTCTTGTAACCGGGATTCCGAGCCTGATCGGGTCTTCCTGGGAGAAGGAATATCCTTCGTTGACCATGGGAGCTTGTGATGGGCTAAGTTGGGACACCCCTGCGGGGTTTTCAACTTTCGAAAGCCGTGCCCGCGATTATGGGCAGATGGGAATTTGTTAATGTCCGGTTGTAGAAAACCTGAAGCTTAACTTAATTAAAATGCATCAACCGCGTGTGTAGCCGTGATGGTCTCTTCTCGGCGGGGTCCGGGAAGTGAACACGGTGTTGGAGTTATGCTTGAACGTAAGTAGTTACAGGATCACTTCTTGATCACTTCTAGTTCTCGACCGTGCCTTTGCCTTCTCTTCTCGCTCTCATTTGCATAAGTTAGCCGCCACATATGCTAGTGCTTGCTGCAGCTCCACCTCACTACCCCTTTTCCTACCCATAAGCTTAAATAGTCTTGATCGCGAGGGTGTGAGATTGCTGAGTCCCCGTGACTCACAGATTACTTCCAAAACCAGTTTGCAGGTGCCGATGAAACCGTGCAGGCGACGCAACCGAGCTCAAGGAGGAGCTCGATGAAGATCTTGTTCATTGTGTTGTTTCGTTTCAGTTGATCAGTAGTGGAGCCTAGTTGGTACGATCGGGGATCTGTAGCATTAGGGGTAGTCTTCTTTTATTTTGGTTCTGTAGTCGGACCTTGTTTGTATCTGGATGATGTAATGCTTTATTCATGTATTGTGTGAAGTGGCGATTATAAGCCAGACCTGTATCTCTTTCTTATTCAGCACATGGGATGTGTAATGATTACCCCTCTTGCGACATTGCCTTCAATGTGGTTATGCCTCTAAGTCGTGCTCCGACACATGGGAGATATAGCCGCATCGAGGGTGTTACAAGAACTATGTAGACATGACTGAGACACATCTCCGGTCAATAACCAATAGCGGAACCTGGATGCTCATATTGGTTCCTACATATTCTATGAACATCTTTATTGCTCAAACCGCACAACAACATACGTTGTTCCCTTTGTCATCGGTATGTTACTTGCCCAAGATTCGATCATCGGTATCATCATACCTAGTTCAATCTCGTCAGCGGCAAGTCTCTTTACTCGTTCCATAATGCATCATCCCGCAAATAACTCATTATTCACATTGCTTGCAAGGCTTATAGTGATGTGCATTACCGAGAGGGCCCAGAGATACCTCTCCGACAATCGGAGTGACAAATCCTAATCTCGATCTATGCCAACTCAACAAACACCATTGGAGACACCTGTAGAGCATCTTTATAATCACCCGGTTACGTTGTGACGTTTGATAGCACACTAAGTGTTCCTCCGGTATTGGAGAGTTGCATAATCTCATTGTCATAGGAACATGTATAAGTCATGAAGAAAGCAATAGCAATAAACTAAACGATCATAGTGCTAAGCTAACGGATGGGTCTAGTCCATCACATCATTCTCTAATGATGTGATCCCGTTCATCAAATGACAACACATGTCCATGGCTAGGAAACTTAACCATCTTTGATTAACGAGCTAGTCAAGTAGAGGCATACTAGGGACACTCTGTTTGTCTATGTATTCACACATGTACTAAGTTTCCGGTTAATACAATTCTAGCATGAATAATAAACATTTATCATGATATAAGGAAATATAAATAACAACTTTATTATTGCCTCTAGGGCATATTTCCTTCACGCGCCTGCCCCCCCCCCTCGAGGCGCGTCCAAGTGGGTTGTCCCCACCTGGTGGCCCCGCAGACCCTAAAAACGATGTTATAAAATCCTATTTTTCCAGAAAAAAACAAAGAGAAAGAATTATCATGATCCATGAGACGGAGCCGCTGTCACCTCCTGTTCTTCATCGGGAGGCCAGATTGGGAGTCCGTTTAGGGCTCCAAGAGAGGGGGATCTTCGTTCTTCGTCATCACCAACCCTTCTCCATTGCCAATTCCATGATGCTCCCCACCAAAAGTGAGTAATTCCTTCATAGGCTCGCTGGTCCGTGAGGAGTTGGATGAGATTCAGCATGTAATCTAGTTAGTTTTGTTAGGGCTTGATCCCTAGTATCCACTATGTTCTGAGATTGATGTTGCTATGACTTTGCCATGCTTAATGCTTGTCACTTTGGGCACGGGTGCCATGATTTCAGATCTGAACCGTTTATGTTATCACCATTATATCCATGTTCTAGATCCAATCTTGCAAGTTATAGTCACCTACTACGTGTTATGATCCGGCAACCCCGGAGTGACAATAGTCGGGACCACTCCCGGTGATGACCGTAGTTTGAGGAGTTCATGTATTCATCATGTGTTAATGTTTTGTTCCGGTTCTATATTAAAAGGAGGCCTTAATATCCCTTAGTTTCCAATTGGACCCCGCTGCCACGGGAGGGTAGAACAAAAGATGGCATGCAAGTTCTTTCCATAAGCACGTATGACTATTTACGGAATACATGCCTACATTATATTTATGAATTGGAGCTAGTGCCGTATCGCCCTAGGTTATGACTGTCACATGATGAATATCATCCAACAAATTACTGATCCAATGCCTACGAATTTATCTTATATTGTTCTTTCTAAGTTACCACTGCTATCATTAATGTTACACTTGCTACCAAACTATTGCTATCACTGTTACCGTTACCATTCTTGCTACTACTATTATTAAGACTATCATATTACTTTGCTACTGATCATGTTGCTGCAGATAATTAATCTCCAGGTGTGGTTGAATTGACAACTCATCTCCTAATACCTGCAAATATTCTTTGGCTCCCCTTGTGTCGACTCTATAAATTTGGGTTGAATACTCTACCCTCGAAAACTGTTGTGATCCCCTATACTTGTGGGTTATCAAGACCTTTTTGTGGCGCCATTGCTGGGGTGCATAGCTATACTTGTTGAGTCACTTGGGATTATTATCAATTTATCACTATGAAGAATCTAAAGGATGCTAAGACTAAGATTATCCCTCTAAGACAAGGGGAGGTAAGGAACTGCCATCTAACTCTGCTTTAGATTCACCTTCTGTTATAAGTAAACTTGCAACACCACCACATATTATTAATCATGATATGTCGCAAGTTATTGATGATGCTACTTCTACTATGAATGATACTTATGATGATGCTAGTACCTTGCTTGATGATGATGATGTGCCACTAGGTGACTTTCTTGATGAACAAATTGCTAGAGTAAGACAACATGATGTTGTTGAAACTGATGATGAGCTTGAAACTGAAAATCTTGAAACACCTACTAGAACTAGCCCTCCTAGATATGAATTGCCAAAAGTACCGTAAGGTTATGTTATGAATGAAGAGACAACTAGAGACATTCTTGCTTGTAAGGATAGAGATGATCTAGAGAAATTATTATGCAAGTATAAAGAAAAATCCTTGAATGCTGGAATGCAATATGATCCTAAGTTTGCTACTACACCTATCTTTATTGATGATAAGGATTATGAATTCTCTATCGACCCAGAGTTAATTACTTTGGTTGAATTTGATCCTTTCCATGGTTATGAAACTGAAATTGTTCTGGCACATCTTACTAAGTTGAATGACATAGCCACCCTTTTTACTCATGATGAGAAAACTTGCTATTACTTTATTCTCAAGTTATTTCCGTTATCATTAAAGGGTGATGCTAAAGCTTGGTACAAAACTCTTGCTCTTGGTTGTGTGCGTAGTCCCTAGTACATGATTTATTACTTCTTTGAAAAATATTTCCCTGCTCATAAGAAACAAGCTGCCTTACAGGAAATATTTAACTTTGTGCAAATTGAAGAAGAGAGTCCCCCACAAGCTTGGGGGAGGCTTCTCCAACTGCTTAATGATTCGCCTGATCATCCTCTTAAGAAAAATGAAATACTCGATATCTTCTATAATGGACTAACCGATGCTGCTAGGGATTTCCTACATAGTTGTGTTGGTTGTGTTTTCAGGGAAAAAACTATTGGGCAAGCTAAAGAATTATTGAATCACATATTAAAATATTATGGTGATTGGACTCTTCCTGAACCACCTCCTAATCCCACTCCGAAGAAGAGGGATATATTATATCTCAGTCCTGAAGATATGCAAGAGGCAAAGAAATCTATGAAGGAAAGGCATTAAAGCTGAGGATGTTAAAAATTTACCCCTTATTGAAGAATACATGGGCTTGATACACCACCACCACCTAAGGTGGTAGAGGTATATTCTCTAATGAAATTCAATGATAATGATAATCCTCACAATATGCACCCTAGCCAATGCCTTTATGAGTTTGAAAATTACATTAGAAAGCAAGATCACTTCAATGCAAATGTTATGAAACAATTGGAATATAATTCTTATATGATTGCTCGCTTGAGTGACTTGTTATTTAGAATTTCAAATGATGTTAGAGGTGTGGGAAAGCATGCTTCTATGGTTCAAACTCAGTTAGAATAAGTTGTGAAATCTCAAAGAGAGTTGCTTGATGAAATGAATAATAATATAAGTGACTTTGTTGTTAGAGTAGCAACTAGAGGAGGTAAAAGGACTTAGGAACCACTTTATCCTGAGGGACATCCAAAAAGAATTGAACAAGACTCTCAAAGAGTTAACACTGATGCACGTAGTCCTTCTAAAAAGAAAAACAAGAAGAAAAATGATAGGACTTTGCATGCCTCTAGTGAACCTGAAGTAGAAAAACCTCATTATAATGATAATGAAGTTTCTACCTCTGATGCTGATACTCAATCTGGTAGTGAACACTCACCTTTTGATAATGAAAAGATAATGATGAGGTTCATGAAAATACTCAAACAAATAATAAAGAACTAGACAATGATGTTGAGATAGAACCTACAGTTGATCTTGATAACCCATAACCCAAGAATACAAGATATGATAAAAAAGACTTTATTGCTAGAAAACACGGTAAAGAAAGAGAACCGTGGGTTCAAAAACCTATTCCCTTTCCACCTAAGTCAACTAAAAAGAAAGATGATGAAGAATTTGAACGCTTTGTTGAAATGCTAAGGCCAGTGTTTTTGCGTACTCGCTTGACTGATATCTTGAAAATGCCTCCTTATGCAAAGTACATGAAAGACATCAGCACCAATAAGAGAAAAATACCGAAAGCTGAAATCTCCACCATGCTTGCTAATTACACTTTTAAAGATGGAGTACCTAAAAAACTTGGAGATCCGGGAATACCAACTATACCTTGCTCCATCAAAAAGAATTATGTGAAACTGCTTTATGTGATTTGGGAGCTGGTGTTAGTGTTATGCCTTTCTCTTTATATAAAAGACTTGACTTGAATAAACTCACACCTACTGAAATATCTTTGCAAATGGCTAACAAATCAACTGCCATACCTATCGGTATTTGTGAGGATGTGCCCGTTGTTGTTGCTAATGTTACTATTTTGACTGACTTTGTTATACTTGAGATGCCCGAGGACGACAACATGTCGATTATCCTTGGTAGAACCTTCTTGAATACTGCAGGGACTGTTATTGGTTGTAATAAAATCGAGGTCACTTTTCATATCAATGGTAATGAGCATATGGTGCACTTTCCGAAAAATAATTCCAAGTGAATGGTATTAATGTTATTGAAAAATCTCCGACAATCCCTATTGGAAGTTTTTGATACGTCTCCAACATATCTATAATTTTTTATTGCTCCATGCTATATTATCTACTGTTTTGGACATTATTGGGCTTTATTATCCACTTTTATATTATTTTTGGGACTAACCTATTAACCAGAGGCCCAGCCCAGAATTGATGTTTTTGCCTGTTTTAAGGTTTCGAAGAAAAGGAATATCAAACAGAGTCCAAACGGAATGAAACCTTCGGGAACGTGATTTTCTCAACAAACAAGACCAGGGAGACTTGGACCCTACATCAAGAAAGGAAACACAAGGCCACGAGGTAGGGGCGCGCCCACCCCCACCAAGCGCGCCCTCCACCCTCATGGGTCCCCTGTTGCTCCACCGACGTACTCCTTCCTCCTATATATATCCACGTATCCCCAAATGATCAGATACGGAGCCAAAACCCTAATTCCACCGCCTTAACTTTCTGTATCCACGAGATCCCATCTTGGGGCCTATTCCGGAGCTCTGCCGGAGGGGGCATCGATCACGGAGGGCTTCTACATCAACACCATAGCCTCTCCGATGAAGTGTGAGTAGTTTACTGCAGACCTACGGGTCCATAGTTAGTAGCTAGATGGCTTCTTCTCTCTTTTTGGATCTCAATACAATGTTCTCCCCTCTCTTGTGGAGAACTATTCGATGTAATCTTCTTTTTGCGGTGTGTTTGTTGAGACTGATGAATTGTGGGTTTATGATCAAGTCTGTCTATGAACAATATTTGAATCTTCTCTGAATTCTTTTATGTATGATTGGTTATCTTTGCAAGTCTATTCGGATTCTCAGTTTTGTTTGGCCTACTAGATTGATCTTTCTTGCAATGGGAGAAGTGCTTAGCTTTGGGTTCAATCTTGCGGTGTCCTTTCCCGGTGACAGTAAGGGCGGCAAGGCACGTATTGTATTCTTGCCATCGAGGATAACAAGATGGGGTTTTCTTCATATTGCATGAGTCTATCCCTCTACATCATGTCATCCTGCTTAAGGCGTTACTCTGTTTTTAACTTAATACTCTAGATGCATGCTGGATAGCGGTCGATGAGTGGAGTAATAGTAATAGATGCAGGCAGGAGTCGGTCTACTTGTCTCGGATGTGATGCCTATATACATGATCATACCTAGATATTCTCATAACTATGCTCAATTCTGTCAATTGCTCAACAGTAATTTGTTCACCCACCATAGAATGCTTATGCTCTCGAGAGAAGCCACTAGTGAAACCTATGGCCCCCGGGTCTATCTTTATCATATTGATCCCCTACTACTTAGTTATTTCCTTTGCTATTTACTTTGCCTTTATTTTACTTTGCATATTTTATCATAAAAATACCAAAAATATTATCTTATCATATCTATCAGATCTCACTCTCGTAAGTGGCCTTATAGGGATTGACAACCCCTATTTGCGTTGGTTGCAAGGATTTATTTGTTTTGTGCAGGTACGAGGGACTCACGCGTAGCCTCCTACTGGATTGATACCTTGGTTCTCAAAAACTGAGGGAAATACTTACGCTACTTTGCTGCATCATCCCTTCCTCGGGGGGGGAAAACCAACGCAGTGCTCAAGAGGTAGCAAGAAGGATTTTTGGCGCCGTTGCCAGGGAGGTCTATGCAAAAGTCAACATACCAAGTACCCATCACATACCCTTATCTCCCGCATTACATTATTTGCCATTTGCCTCTCGTTTTCCTCTCCCCCACTTCACCCTTGCCGTTTTATTCGCCCCCTCTCTCTCTCTATCCTCCCTCTCTATTTGCCTCTTTTTGCCTGCTTGCTTTTTGTTTGCTTGTGTGTTAGTTTGCTTGCTTATCGCGATGGCTCAAGATAATACTAAATTGTGTGACTTCACCAATACCAACAACAATGATTTTATTAGCACTCCGATTGCTCCTCTTACCGATGTTGCATCTTGTGAAATTAATGTTGCTTTGATGAATCTTGTCATGAAAGATCCGTTCTCCGGCCTTCCTAGTGAAGATGCCGCTACCCATCTAAATAGCTTCGTTGATTTGTGTGACATGCAAAAGAAGAAAGATGTGGATAATGATATTGTTAAATTGAAGCTATTTCCTTTTTCGCTTAGAGATCGTGCTAAAGCTTGGTTTTCGTCTTTACCTAAAAATAGTATTGATTCATGGAACAAGTGCAAAGATGCTTTTATCTCTAAGTATTTTCCTCCCGCTAAGATCATCTCTCTTAGAAATGATATTATGAATTTTAAGCAACTTGATCATGAACATGTTACACAAGCTTGTGAGAGAATGAAATTAATGATACATAATTGCCCTACTCATGGTTTAAATTTGTGGATGATTGTTCAAAAAATTTATGCCGGATTGAATTTTGCTTCTAGAAATCTTTTAGATTCGGCCGTGGGAGGCACTTTTATGGAAATCACTTTATGAGAAGCTACTAAACTCCTAGATAATATTATGGTTAATTATTCTCAATGGCATACTGAAAGGTCTACTAATAAAAAGGTGCATGCGATAGAAGGAATTAATGTTTTGAGTGGAAAGATGGATGAACTTATGAAATTATTTGCTAATAAGAGTGTTTCTTCTGATCCTAATGATATGCCCTTGTCTACTTTGATTGAGAATAATAATGAATTTATAGATGTGAATTTTGTTGGTAGGAACAATTTTGGTAACAACGCGTATAGAGGAAATTTTAATCCTAGGCCTTATCCTAGTAATTCCTCTAATAATTATGATAATTCCTACAAAAATTCTTATGTAAATTATAATAAGATTCCCTCTGATTTTGAATCTAATATTAAAGAATTATTACTTCTCAAAAGAATTTTAATGCTATGATTGAAGAAAAATTGCTTAAGATTGATGATTTGGCTAGGAACGTTGATAGAATTTCTCTTGATGTTGATTCTTTGAAACTTAGATCTATTCCACCTAAGCATGATATCAATGAGTCTCTCAAAGCCATGAGAATTTCCATTGATGAGTGCAAAGAAAGAATCGCTAGGATGCGTGCTAAGAATGATGCCTTTATAAGAGCGTGTTCTTCTAGTTTCTATGAAAATAAAGATGAAGATCTAAAAGTTATTGATGTGTCCCCTATTAAATCTTTGTTTTGCAATATGAATCTTGATAATGATGGGACTGAATATGATCCACCTTTACGTAGAAGGCGTTCCAAGAATTCGGAATTTGTTGATCTTGATGCTAAATTTCTTAAAAGTGGGATTGAAGAAACTAAAACCCTAGATGTTGCTAAACCCACTATTATGGATTTCAAGGAATTTAACTATGAAAATTTCTCTTTTATTGATTGTATTTCCTTGTTGCAATCCATGCTAAATTCTCCTCACGCTTATAGTCAAAATAAAGCGTTTACTAAACATATCGTTGATGCCTTGATGCAATCTTATGAAGAAAAACTTGAATTGGAAGTTTCTATCCCTAGAAAACTTTATGATGAGTGGGAACCAACTATTAAAATTAAAATTAAAGATCATGAATGCTATGCTTTATGTGATTTGGGTGCTAGTGTTTCCACGATTCCAAAGACTTTGTGTGATTTGTTAGGTTTCCGTGATTTTGATGATTGCTCTCTAAACTTACACCTTGCGGATTACACTATTAAGAAACCTATGGGAAGAATTAATGATGTTCTTATTGTTGAAAATAGGAATTATGTGCCCGTAGATTTTATTGTTCTTGACATAGATTGCAATCCTTCATGTCCTATTATTCTTGGTAGACCTTTCCTTAGAACGATTGGTGCAATTATTGATATGAAGGAAGGAAATATTAGATTCCAATTTCCATTAAGGAAAGGCATGGAACACTTTCCTAGAAAGAAAATTAAATTACCTTATGAATCTATTATGAGAGCCACTTATGGATTGCCTACCAAAGATGGCAATACCTAGATCTATTCTTGCTTGTTATGCCTAGCTAGGGGCGTTCAACGATAGCGCTTGTCGGGAGGCAACCCAATTTTATTTTTATTCCTTGCTTTTTGCTCCTGTTTAGTAATAAATAATTTATCTAGCCTCTTTTTTGGTTGTGTTTTTTGTGTTTAATTACTGTTTGTGCCAAGTAGAACCGCTGGGAAGACTTGGGGAAAGTCTTGTTGAACTTGCTGTAAAAAAACAGAAACTTTAGCGCTCACAAGAACTACTGCAATTTTATTTGGAAAGTGCTATTTAGTTAATTCTTTTTTCAGATGATTAATAGATAAATTCCTCACGTCCGGAAATTTATTTTAGAATTTTTAGGGTTCCAGATCTTGCGCTAGCTACAGATTACTACAGACTGTTCTGTTTTTTGACAGATTCTGTTTTTCGTGTGTTGTTTGCTTATTTTGATGAATCTATGGCTAGTAAAATAGTTTATAAACCATAGATAAGTTGGAATACAGTAGGTATAACACCAATATAAATAAATAATGAGTTCATTACAGTACCTTGAAGTGGTCTTTTGTTTTCTTTCGCTAACGGAGCTCACGAGATTTTCTACTTTAAGTTTTGTGTTGTGAAGTTTTCAAGTTTTGGGTAAATATTTGATGGATTATGGAACAAGGAGTGGCAAGATACTAAGCTTTGGGATGCCCATGGCACCCCCAAGATAATCTAAGGACACCTAAAAGCCAAATCTTGGGGATGCCCCGGAAGGCATCCCCTCTTTCGTCTACTTCTATTGGTAACTTTACTTGGAGCTATATTTTTATTCGGCACATGATATGTGTTTTGCTTGGAGCGTCTTGTATTATTTTAGTCTTTGCTTGTTAGTTTAAAACAATCATCCTTGCTGTACACACCTTTTGAGAGAGCCATACATGATTTGGAATTTTCTAGAATACTCTATGTGCCTCGCTTATATATATATCTTTTGAGTTATATAATTTTGCTCTAGTGCTTCACTTATATCTTTTAGAGCACGGTGGTGGGTTTGTTTTATAGAAACTATTGATCTCTCATGCTTCACTTAGATTATTTTGAGAGTCTTAAATAGCATGGTAATTTGCTTAAAATCCTAATATGCTTGGTATACAAGATTAATAATAAAACTTTCTTATGAGTGTGTTGAATACTATGATAAGTTTGATACTTGATAATTGTTTTGAGATATAAAGATGGTGATATTAAAGTTGTGCTAGTTGAGTAGTTGTGAATTTGAGAAATACTTGTGTTGAAGCTTGTGATTCCCGTAGCATGGACGTATGGTGAACCGTTATGTGATGAAGTCGAAGCATGATTTATTTTTTGATTGTCTTCCTTGTGAGTGGCGGTCAGGGATGAGCGATGGTCTTTTCCTACCAATCTATCCCCCTAGGAGCACGCGCTTAATACTTTGCTTTGATAACTTGTAGATTTTTGCAATAAGTATATGAGTTCTTTATGACTAATGTTGAGTCCATGGATTATACGCACTCTCACCCTTCCACCTTTGCTAGCCTCTCTAATACCGCGCACCTTTCGCCGGTATCATACACCCACCATATACCTTCCTCAAAACAGCCACCATACCTACCTATTATGGCATTTCCATAGCCATTCTGAGATATATTGCCATGCAACTTTCCACCGTTCCGTTTATTATGACACACTCCATCATTGTCATATTGCTTAGCATGATCATGTAGTTGACATCGTATTTGTGGCAAAGCCACCATTCATAATTCTTTCATACATGTCACTCATGAGTCATTGCATATCCCGGTACACCGCCGGAGGCATTCATATAGAGTCATATTTTATTCTAAGTATCGAGTTGTAATTGTTGAGTTGTAAGAAAAATAAAAGTGTGATGATCATCATTATTAGAGCATTGTCCCAGTGAGGAAACGATGATGGAGACTATGATTCCCCCACAAGTCGGGATGAGACTCCAGACGAAAAATAAAAAAAGAGAAAGAAAAGAGGCCATAAAAAAGAGAAAAGGCCCAAATAAAAAAGAAAAAAATGAGAGAAAAAGAGAGAAGGGACAATGTTACTATCCTTTTACCACACTTGTGCTTCAAAGTAGCACCATGATATTCATAGTAGAGAGTCTCTCATGTTATCACTTTCATATACTAGTGGGAAACTTTCATTATAGAACTTGACTTGTATATTCCAATGATGGGCTTCCTCAAAATGCCCTAGGTCTTCATGAGCAAGAAAGTTGGATGCAAACCCAATTAGTTTCTTTTTGAGCTTTCATATACTTATAGCTCTAGTGCATCCGTTGCATGGCAAACCCTACTCACTCACATTGATATCTATTGATGGGCATCTCCATAGCCCGTTGATACACCTAGTTGATGTGAGACTATCTTCGCCCTTTTTGTCTTCTCCACAACCACCACTCTATTCCACCTATAGTGCTATGTCCATGGCTCACGCTCATGTATTGCGTGAAGATTGAATTTTTTTTGAGAATGTTAAAAGTATGAAACAATTGCTTGGCTTGTCACCGGGGTTGTGCATGATTTAAATATTTTGTGTGGTGAAGATAGAGCATAGCCAGACTATATGATTTTGTAGGGATAACTTTCTTTAGCCATGTTATTTTGATAAGACATAATTGCTTTGTTAGTATGCTTGAAGTATTATTATTTTTATGTCAATATGAAATTTTGTCTTGAAACTTTCGGATCTGAATATTCATACCACAATTAAGAAGAATTACATTAAAATTATGCCAAGTAGCACTCCGCATCAAAAAATTCTGTTTTTATCATTTACCTACTCGAGGACGAGCAGGAATTAAGCTTGGGGATGCTTGATACGTCTCCAACGTATCTATAATTTTTGATTGCTCCATGCTATATTATCTACTGTTTTGGACATTATCGGGCTTTATTATCCACTTTTATATTATTTTTGGGACTAACCTATTAACCGGAGGCCCAGCCCAGAATTGTTGTTTTTTGCATGTTTTAGGGTTTCGAAGAAAAGGAATATCAAACGGAGTCCAAACGGAATGAAACCTTCGGGAATGTGATTTTCTCAACAAACAAGACCAGGGAGACTTGGACCCTATGTCAAGAAAGGAAACAGGAGGCCACGAGGTAGGGGGGCGCGCCCACCCCCACCAGGCGCGCCCTCCACCCTTGTGGGCCCCCTGTTGCTCCACCGACGTACTCCTTCCTCCTATATATATCCACGTACCCCCAAACGATCAGATACGGAGCCAAAACCCTAATTCCACCGCCGTAACTTTCTGTATCCACGAGATCCCATCTTGGGGCCTGTTCCGGAGCTCCGCCGGAGGGGGCATCGATCACTGAGGGCTTCTACATCAACACCATAGCCTCTCCGATGAAGTGTGAGTAGTTTACTTCAGACCTACGGGTCCATAGTTAGTAGCTAGATGGCTTATTCTCTCTTTTTGGATCTCAATACAATGTTCTCCCCCTCTCTTGTGGAGAACTATTCGATGTAATCTTCTTTTTGCGGTGTGTTTGTTGAGACCAATGAATTGTGGGTTTATGATCAAGTCTGTCTATGAACAATATTTGAATCTTCTCTAAATTCTTTTATGTATGATTGGTTATCTTTGCAAGTCTATTTGAATTATCAGTTTTGTTTGGCCTACTAGATTGATCTTTCTTGCAATGGGAGAAGTGCTTAGCTTTGGGTTCAATCTTGCGGTGTCCTTTCCCGGTGACAGTAAGGGCGGCAAGGCACGTATTGTATTGGTGCCATCGAGGATAACAAGATGGGGTTTTCTTCACATTGCATGAGTCTATCCCTCTACATCATGTCATCTTACTTAAGGCGTTACTCCGTTTTTAACTTAATACTCTAGATGCATGCTGGATAGCGGTCGATGAGTGGAGTAATAGTAGTAGATGCAGGCAGGAGTCGGTCTACTTGTCTCGGACGTGATGCCTATATACATGATCATACCTAGATATTCTCATAACTATGCTCAATTCTATCAATTGCTCAACAGTAATTTGTTCACCCACCGTAGAATACTTATGCTCTCGAGAGAAGCCACTAGTGAAACCTATGGCCCCCGGTCTATCTTTATCATATTGATCTCCTACTACTTAGTTATTTCCTTTGCTATTTACTTTGCCTTTATTTTACTTTGCATCTTTTATCATAAAAATACCAAAAAAATTATCTTATCATATCTATCAGATCTCACTCTCGTAAGTGGCCTTATAGGGATTGACAACCCCTATTTGCGTTGGTTGCGAGGATTTATTTGTTTTGTGCATGTACGAGGGACTCGCGCGTAGCCTCCTACTGGATTGATACCTTGGTTCTCAAAAACTGAGGGAAATACTTACGCTACTTTGCTGCATCATCCCTTCCTCTTCGGGGAAAACCAACGCAGTGCTCAAGAGGTAGCAGTTTTCAACTACCTCTACCTACTGTTAAAAAGAAATATGAAATGCTTATTGTTGGGGACATTCATATCCCCGTTGAGGTAACTTAGTGATTTACGAAAGTTCTTCGGTTTCATGCTAATTGAAAGTGGTTGTTAGTATGACTTGATCAACCTTATTAATGGATCATTTTTGAGACGTATGAAGTTGATGAATTTAGTAAGCACTACCTTCTGTCCCTATCTTTTTTTTTCTGTTTTTATTAGTTAAATAAAATAAAATGCCATGTTTTGTCTGTTTTCTGAATTTCCCGTGCAATAAAAAATGACCCAAAAATAAAAGTTCTCAGAATGCTCTAAAAATTTAATACATTTTTTCTGAATATTTAAGAATTTTTGGTGCAAATAACATCAGAGGGAGGTGCACCAGGTGGGCACAACCCACCTGGACGCACCAGGATCCCTAAGTGCGCCCTAGTGGGTTGTGGTCCCCACGTGGGGCCCCTCACTTATCTCTTCACACCACATCATCACCCACCTCCAAAAAAAGTCACCATTACTCTCTCCCCCGTGTTCTTGTTCTCAAACCCGTGGATTTTATCTCTTTACTCAAAGCTCTGTTTCTGAAACTGTTTCGGGGGATTGTTGCTTGGTATGTGACTCCTCCGTTTGTCCAATTAGTTTTTGTTTTAGTGGTTTATATTTTGAGTAATTAGTTACTCTTGGTGCTACTGTAGATGAGCTTGCATGTTGAATTCTTAGAGTTCTAAGTAGTTTCAATGCTTGCTATGGCCTCTATGTATCCCTATGAGTAGATGCTATCAATCTTGTAAAATTTTGTTGATAAATTTTTGTCCCTCAAAAATTTCAGAAAATTGTACGCGAATATGATGAACCTCTTTGGAAGGAGGTCTTCGAAGAGGAGATCCTCGGAGGCATCTTCTAGTGACAGTTTCGTTTGTCGGTCTTATGTTGAACCAAGTGAAAGTTCCATGCGAGATGCCGCCACCAAAACATGCCAGTGGCCGTGTGATGACTATATGGTGCGTGTGGGCATTAAGGAGGAATTTGGAAAATATGTTCACAATGCCGGTCTCGGTCCCTACATTTCAGATAAGTGCAATCAACACCACACTCTCATTGAATCATTTGTCAAAGGATTTAAATTCCATCCTCATGAATCTAGGGTGTCATTTAAGTTGTATGAAAATTCATTTACCATATCACTAGAGAGATTTGCTCACCACTGCAAAATCCCATTCTGGGGTTCGCTTGACGAACCACCAAGGGCTGAGTACCAATCATTTTTGACTAGTCTTTGCTACGGTGAAACGAGGGGAGTGGCGCAAGGGAGAATAAAGAGCATTAAATTTCCTGCAATTCAGTACATTGCTTTATTTAATGGGAAATGTATCATAGGCAAACAAGATTGTAGTACACTTTGTGCTCCAAACTTGAGCCTCATACGCACCGCTCTCACCGGTGATAGGAGTTATAATCTTGGAGCGATTGTTGCGCGCAGGTTGCAACACAACGCTAATAGTGGCTATATCTATCGTGGAATTTATGCCACGCGTTTAGCAAGAGAGATGGGTGTTTCACCTTTGCCCTATGACCCTATTCTACCCACGCAGTATTTACACTTTGATGATATGAAACATCATAAGATCCATAAAGGCGATATTCATAATTTCACCTATAAATTGTTGTTTACCAAGAATCTGTGGTGTACACATATTTGCATGCGCCTGCTCTCTTTGATTATCATAGCAACGGAATGTATTTTTTTCTTGAGAGCAAGGCCCGAGCCCACAATGCGGCGGTTGAGGCGGTACGGCAGGCCGAGGCATCCACACAGAGAGCCTCCGTGAGCTACCACTCTGTACTACTATCCAGGCTACTGACTGATACCAAGTTAGGCCAAAAGCCTAAGCTTGGGGGACTACGTATTCCCATCGACATTACATTCATGTTCACACATTTCATTCCAGTTGTCGGTGTCCACACTTTTCCATTGTATCATCCATGTTAAATTTATTTTCTTGCTTTCTTTTTGTGTGTTTGAAAAAATTTGAGAAAATACAAAAATATTTCCTGCTTCTCTTTTTCTTTTTTCTTTCTAGAGTAGTTAGTTGTAGCACTAAAAATAAAACCCAAAAAGATTTCCTTGTTCTTCTTTTGCTTGTTGGGAGCTTTCCCGTATAAATAGTTTTTCTCGTTTTTGCTTTTTCCCTTTTATTTGCTTGTTCAAGAAAACCAAAAACTCCAAAAATATTTCAGCGTGTTTCTCTGAATTTCGTTTCTTTTTATTCGAGTCATACCGAGGAGAAGACCACGATGAAAATGTGGAGTGGCTCTCATATGCATAATTGTTTATCTAACAAAGAGCCCATAATACCTTGTCTTCTCCTGTTGAATAAAATGTTTGCAGACTCCAGCTTAGTCCATGGCACTCTCTTGCACTATTATTATATTCATATCATTCGGTCGTGCAAGTGAAAGGCAATAATGATGATATTTGATGAACTGCCCGTGGCAGAGAGAAATGGGTATGAACTCGACTTGTTCTATTTTTGTAAATATGTTTAACCTAGTATCCATGATTCAGCCCATTATGATTAAACATGTTTGCAATGACGATTAGAGATTATATATTCTCATGCCATGCATAAGTAGCTAGGGGTGGATAATGATTTATCTTGGACATCAACATTGCGTTAAAATGATTGTGATGTAGTATGATGATATGGTATCCTCCTCCGAATGTTCGAGTGGCTTGACTTGGCACATGTTCATGCATGTAGTTGAATCAAAACCAACATAGCCTCTATGATATTTATGTTCATGGTGTTCATATCCTACTCATGCTAGTGTCCAATGTTACTTATGCATAATGCATGTTCATGACCGCTGTTGCTCTCTAGTTGGCCGCTTCTCAACCTAATTGCTAGCCTTCGCCTGTACTAAGTTGGAACTCTGCTTGTACATCAAAAATCTTGAACCCAAGTTATTCCAGATGAGTCCACCATACCTACCTATATGTGGTATTACCCTGCCATCCTAAGTAAATTTGCATGTGCCACCTCTAAAAACTTCAAATAAATATCATTTTTGTGTTCCTGGATCATTCATGGAATGACAAGAGGTGGTCGGTATCTTCCATGCTAAGCGGGTTATTCTCAGGATGAGTGTTTAGTCACTCACCATCGCACGAGAAAAGGGCGGTAATAGGGATTCCTAGTCCCAAACTCAAAAATGCAAATAATTAAACAAAACTCCCCCGGGACTGTTGTTGGTATGGACGGCACTCGTTGTTTCGGACAAGCCGTGGAGTGTGATTGTTGGTGGACGGGGAGTAAACCTTTACTTTTATCGCTTGGGAACCACCACTAGCGTGCTTAGTGATGACCCACAAGTATAGGGGGTCTATCATTGTCCTTTCGATAAGTAAGAGTGTTGAACCCAACGAGGAGCAGAAGGAAATGACAAGTGGTTTTCAGCAAGGTATTCTCTGCAAGCACTGAAGTTATCGATAATAGATAGTTTTGTGATAACATAAATCATAACGGGTAACAAGTAAATAAAGTAACTAGGGTGCAGCAAGGTGTCCCAATCCTTTTTGTAGCAAAGGTCAAGCCTGGACGAACTCTTACATAATGCAAAGCACTCCCGAGGACACATGGGGATTGTTGTCAAGTTAGTTTTCATCATGCTCATATGATTCGCGTTCGTTACTTTGATAATTTGATATGTGGGTGGACCGGTGCTTGGGTGTTGCCCTTCCTTGGACAAGGCTCCCACTTATGATTAACCCCTCTCGCAAGAATATGCAACTACGAAAGAAGAACTAAGATAAACCTAACCATAGCATGAAACATATGGATCCAAATCAGCCCCTTACAAAGCAACACATAAACTAGGGTTTAAGCTTCTGTCACTCTAGCAACCCATAATATACTTATTACTTCCCAATGCCTTCCCCTAGGCCCAAATAATGGCAAAGTGTCATGTAGTCTACGTTCACATAACACCACTAGAGGACAGACAACATACATCTCATCAAAATATCGAACGAATACCAAATTCACATGACTACTTATGACAAGACTTCTCCCATGTCCTCAGGAACAAACGTAACTACACACAAAGCATATTCATAATCATAATTGGAGGAGTATTAATTATCATTAAGGATCTGAAAATATAATCTTCCATCGGATAAACCAAGTAGCATCAACTACAAGGAGTAATCAACACTACTAGCAACCCACATGTACCAATCTGAGGTTTTGGGACCAAGATCGAATACAAGAGATGAACTAGGCTTTGAGAGGAGATGGTGCTGGTGAAGATGTTGATGGAGATTGACCCCCTCTCGATGAGAGGATCGATGGTGATGACGATGGCGATGATTTCCCCCTCCTAGAGGGATGTTTCCCCAGCAAAACAGCTCCGCCGGAGCCCTAAATTGGTTCTGCCCAGGTTCCGCCTCAAGACGGCGGCGCTTCGCCCCGAAAGCTTCTTCTTGATTTTTTTTCCAGGTCAAAACACACCATATGGCCAAAGATGGGCACCGGAAGCCTGCCAGGGGGCCCACAAGGTCGGGGGGCACGCCCTCCACCCTTGTGGCTGGCTGATGCCCCCCCTCTAGTACTTTCTTTGCCCAATATTTTCTATATATTCCAAAAACATGCTCCATGAAGTTTCAGGACTTTCGAAGTTGTGCATAATAGGTCTCTAATATTTGCTCCTTTTCCAGTCTAGAATTCCAGCTGTCGGCATTCTCCCTCTTCATGTAAACCTTATAAAATAAGAGAGAATAGGCATAAGTATTGTGATATAATGTGTAATAACATCCCATAATGCAATAAATATCAATATAAAAGCATGATGCAAAATGGACGTATCAACTCCCCCAAGCTTAGACCTCGCTTGTCCTCAAGCGAAAGCCGATATCGAAAAATATGTCCACATGTTTAGAGATAGAGGTGTCGATAAAAATAAAATACGAACATGAGGGCATCATCATCATCTTTAAAACAAAAACATATATTGTCATATAATTTCTTATGCCGAAGTAACAATTCTTTCACAAAGCAAAGTATGAATCAGAAACTTTATTGAAAACTAACAAACTATGATCTCAGTCATTGGAGCAATTGCAATTCATCATAACATCGAAAAGACCCAATTAAAGAGCTTTTCAGCAAGTCCACATACTCAACTATCATATAATCTTTCACAATTGCTAACACTCACGCTATACTTATGGGTTCAAAGCTTCAATCGGACACAGAGAAAGATAGGGGCTTATAGTTTCGCCTCCCAACCTTTTACCTCAAGGGTAATGTCAACAATAAGTTCTTATGAAAACCTACATCCGAGTGGATATATATATCCGGATCTCTCCAACAAATAGTGCTTGCCAAAGGAAAAAGTATAAAAAGGAAAGGTGATGATCACCATGACTCTTGTATAAGGGTAGGAGATAAAAAGTAAAAGATAGGCCCTTCGTAGAGGGAAGCAGAGGTTGTCATGCGCTTTTATGGTTGGATGCACAAAATCTTAATTCAAAAGAACGTCACTTTATATTGCCGCTTGTGATAAAGGCATTTATTATGTAGTCTATCGCTTTTATTTCTTCCATATTACAAGTTTGTATAAAGCTTATTTTCTTCACACTAATAGATCATGCATATTTAGAGAGAAATTGTTATTGCTTGCACTGATGACAACTTACTTGAAGGATCTTACTCAATCCATAGGTAGGTATGGTGGACTCTCATGGCAAAACTGGGTTTAGGGATGTTTGGAATCACAAGTAGTATCTCTACTTGGTGCAAAGAATTTGGCTAGCATGAGAGGGAAAGGCAAGCTCAACATGTTGGATGATCCATGACAATATAACTTCTATTTAGATAAAAGAAAACATACTTATTATGTTGTCTTCCTTGTCCAACATCAACCTTTTAGCATGTCATATTTTAATGAGTGCTCACAATTACAAAAGATGTCCAAGATAGTATATTTATATGTGAAGCCTCTCTTTCTTTATTACTTCCTATTAATTGAAACAATGACCAAAACTATGTTTGTCAACTCTAACAACTTTTATTCATCATACTCTTTATATGTGAAGTCATTACTCTCCATAAGATCAATATATGATCTTTTTATTTCTTTTTATTCTTTCTTTTATTAGTTCCCTCAAGATCATAGCAAGAAAGCAAAGCCCTTTACTCAAAGCTACTCTTTATTATATAACTCAAGGACTCGATTACTTAGAGGGAACATAAAGCAAAACTCAAAGCTAGATCGTACTAAAAACTTTATTCTACTAGATCAAGATATAACCAAAAGGATCGAACTAAGAAAAATGATAAAGATAGAGGTGTGATGGTGATACGATACCGGAGCAACTCCCTCAAGCTTGGCAGTTGCCAAGGGGAGTGCCCATACCCATGCAATTAGATCTCTTTCTTCGGAGGTGATGATGATGGAGTTTCAGTTAGCTTGATTAAGCTACCCTTCAGATCCTGCAATTCTCGGAGTACACGTTGAAGCATAATTGCATTCTTCTGAATCTCCTCTAAAATATGCTTGTTTTCTGGCCACCATGAGCTTTTCCCTACATCACTTTCACTTGGATGGGATATGTCCCAATTGGCGGGTATGTGTTTGCGAGGTGTATTCTCCACTCCATAATTATGAACCAAATTAAGAAAGTTGTTCTGATGTAACCTGTGTAAGGGCCTCCTGGGAGGAAATCCTTCTTGTATCCGTTGGCCTTCACGGTTGCTTGTAGTCTCTATAGCTTGATGGGGATTGAGAATAGTGGAGATGCCAGCCAGAGTGCCCCTCTCCAAAGCCGGAGGGTGGACCTCAAGCGAATCCCTTGATCTTCTCCCATCGTGACTTCCTCGGTCTCCGACCTCCTGAGTTCCATCTGCATCAACCAAGCATTATCTTCCCCATTGTTGGAGGAGGAGGAAGACATGATGTCTGGCCTTGAAAATGCTCGCAGAAAATAGCTCAAAACGTAAGCAGGAGATATTTTCGTGGTACGATGGTCATGACCTTCGGGAGATTATATAATGAATTATTACCGACCAAAAGAAGTATTGTGCAAGAAAATAGAGTCTGGAAGGCACACGAGGTGGCCACAAGGACGGGGCATGCGCCCAGGGGGGTAGGGCACACCCTCTACCCTTGTGGCGGCCTCGTGTCTGTTTCAGACTAATTTTAAATTTCCTAATTTTTTAAATATTCCAAAACGGAGAAAAATTATCATTGGAAACGTTTTGGAGTCGGTTTACTTACTGTACTACATACCTATTCCTTTTCGGAGTCTGAAATGTTCTGGAAGTGTCCCTTATGTACTCCTCTGGTGTTACGGTATTAATTATATTTGTATCAACATTTATGGGGGTACCTGAGATATAATGTTTGATTCTTTGACCATTTACCACCTTCGGATTTGTGCCTTCGACGTTGTTGATCTCTATGGCACCGGAAGGATAGACCTCCTCGATAATGTAAGGACCTTCCCATTTAGAGAGAAGCTTTCCTGCAAAAAATCTTAAACGAGAGTTGTATAGCAAAACATGATCACCTACATTAAACTCACGTTTTTGTATCCTTTTATCATGCCATCTTTTAACTTTTTCTTTAAACAACTTGGCATTCTCATAGGTTTGGGTTCTCCATTCATCAAGCGAGATAATGTCAAATAACCTCTTTTCACCGGCAAGTTTGAAATCATAATTGAGCTCTTTAATAGCCCAATATGCCTTATGTTCTAATTCAAGAGGTAAGTGACATGCTTTTCCATAAACCATTTTATACGGAGACATACCCATAGGATTCTTATAAGTAGTTCTATAAGCCCATAATGCATCATCAAGTTTCTTAGACCAATTCTTTCTAGATCTATTAACAGTCTTTTGCAAAATTAACTTAAGCTCTCTATTGCTCAATTCTACTTGACCACTAGACTGAGGATGATAAGGAGATGCAATTCTATGGTTAACATCATACTTAGCAAGCATTTTGCGGAAAGCACCATGAATAAAATGTGAACCACCATCAATCATTAAATATCTAGGGACTCCAAACCTCGGAAAAATAACTTCTTTAAGCATCTTAATAGAAGTATTATGGTCAGCACGACTAGTTGGAATAGCTTCTACCCACTTAGTAATTTAATCAGTAGCAACTAAACTATGTGTATACCCATTAGAGGAAGGAAAAGGTCCCATATAATCAAAGCCCCAAACATCAAATGGTTCAATAACAAGTGAATAATTCATAGGCATTTCCAGACGTCTACTAATATTACCAATTCTTTGACATTGATCACAAGACAAACTTACGGGCATCCGTGAAGAGAGTGGGCCAATAGAACCCGGATTGCAATACCTTATGTGCAGTTCTATCTCCAGCGTGGTGTCCTCCGTAAGACTCGGAGTGGCACTTTCATAGGATATGTTCCTGTTCATTCTCAGGTACACAACGTCTAATAACACCATCTACTCCTTCTTTATAAAGGTGTGGGTGATCCCAGAAGTAATGTCTTAAATCATAGAAAATCTTTTTCTTTTTATGGTATGTGAAACTAGGTGGTATAAATTTAGAAACAATGTAATTATCATAATCAGCATACCATGGGGTATTATGAGAGGCATTTATGAGATTTAATTGTTCATCAGGAAAGCTATCATCAATAGTGTCGTGGAATTGTCCTAGTGTGAGGACTTAGTCGTGAGGCCAACGCATCTATGTGGTAGCTTGAGAGGGGTTGATCAGAACCGAGAGACGCAACACAAGACAAGGGTTTAGACAGCTTTGGGCCCCGGGAAACATCATCCGGTAAAAAACCTACATGTTGTTTGTGGCTAGGTCGCATTATCATCACGAGGGTCGCGGTATCTACGGCTCTCCTAGTTGTGTCTAGACTTAATGATTATTCAACTTGCCCCTCTTGGGGTGCCCTGCCCCTCCTTATATAAGTTGGGGGGCGGGTTACATGTAGAGTCCAACTCGGATTAAGACTTAAACTATTCTGACTTCTCATCACGGGCTTCTCTCCATGGGCTTCTTAACGTCTTGGGCTTCTTAACATTTTGGGCTTATTAACCCCAGGTGGCTCTGTTACAATCTGACTTAACATCTGGCGCCTTAAACATCTTAAACATCTGCCGGCTTAAACATCTTAAACATCTGGCTTAAACATATGTCTTAAACATCTACCGGCTTAAACATCTTAAACATCTGTCGGCTTAAACATCTTAAACATCTGACTTAAACATCTGTCGGCTTACAATCTGCCGGGTCTCTAATGAAACACCAAGTCCCAGCCGGGTCATATCTCCGGTCGGGTCATACCGCAGGGTATATCCCCGGCATTAGCCCCCAGTTTAATTTGGATTTATCCATGTTAAACTGATCCTGCAAACAAAACACAAGAACAAATTTAACAGATTGTGCTCCAGGTTAAATATTCTTGTAAGCCGGCACCTGAACATCCTTAAGTCCTTGTTATTTCCTTCTTCTAGAAAATCTGGGTCAATAAACCAACTTCATAATCAATTTGCTGACGTTGGTTTCTCACAAAGAATTTTTTTGAAGAATAATTCATTTGACTCAGCTCCCAATGCTTAAAAATATTGGTCTTGAAATACTTATCTGATCTTCAGCCGGCTTGAAAATGTAGATCTTGCCAATTTATGATTACCAAAATTGTCGGGTTATAAACAGATAATACCGAGTCATGATTGTTGCCGACGCCGGGTCAAAACAGAGAATTTTGAAGATTTCTCTCCCTGATATCCATATTACCTATAGCCCCCAAGTCTTGAGCAGAGCAAAGTGATGACTTAAGACTTGCTTCAATATAAATATTACCACTTTGAAGAAGTCCATGTTGTTTAATCACTAGTCAAAAACTGAGTATTCCACATATGTAGCCCCCAAGTGTCGGGTTGTCATGCTTGCGGCAACCTGGGACTTGAAATTGCCTTATGCTCATAAAAACTTCAACCAATGTAGCCCCCAAGGGCCGAGTTATTATGCAATAATGAGAAGGGACTTTGTATGATCATGTAGATTCAAGTAGCAACGTGTAGCCCCCAAGGGACAGCTTATTAAGATAATACTAAGCTGGGACTTTATATATACTTCCTCACTATGGGCTCGAACCCACGTCCATAAGGTTAAGAGCTTTGTACTCTACCAACTGAGTAGTGGACCTTTCAATATAATGGATTAAGACTTGTGTACCTTGAACTTTTGACAAGAGCAATTGGTAGCCCCCAAGGGCCGGCTCATTACAATCTGATGAGCCGGGTCTTCAATAAGGTGAACAAAAATTGATTTTTCATTAGCCCCCAAGTACCATGGTGCATGCTGGCAGCGACGTGTGGACTTCCATATTTGATATAATCATGACTTGAATAACGTAGCCCTCAAGTGCCGGGTCGTAAGCCTGCAGCGACTCGGGACTATCCCTTCCATTGTAAATAAATCATATCCACTGTTTGTATGATATTGCTGAATGCCTTGCATATCAATATTGAACCATACTCCTTGTTGCGAGCCGGTATTCTTGAATGAAGAAATAATAGCCATTGCGCTAAAGAGATTTTGAAAACCTCAATCATAATATTGGTTATTGATAACCATAATAAAAATCCAGCCATGTTGGCTATTAAAAAATTTGAATAATATAACCTGGTTTGAAAAACCGATTCCTGCCATATAAACCGGTATATCCATGCACATATGATACATGCTATGATGATGTAATGATGATGCAATGTATGATGCAATATACGATGATGCATGTGTATGATGCATTGTATGATGATGTATGTGTATGATAACAGAATACTTCAATGAAACTAGCCTGAGCCACTGGATTGTCCGTGCGTTCCGTGAGCCTGACTCACAGTACCCAATTGACATTTCAACCCTAGATAAAGTCTGGTCTTGCTCAAAGACTTATCAGGAGTATGCGGGGTCAGAGTAACAGCATGCATCACGGGCCGATTTATCCAAGTTTCAAGGATGGCGGCTTATGAAGCCTGGATCTATCCTGACTATCTGTAAACCGTGCTCTCGCATGACAAGCCGCCGTTTGAACCTTAACAAGCTCAGATCTTGGTCGAATACGCCATAAAGATTGATCGTTAAGAGTTCGACGGGTCAATCGGGATTACCCGATGGAGTTGAAGCAGCTGGTTACAGGTAGGATGACCCGAAAAGGTTATGTTCTCTTTGGTCGAATACGCCTATGTTTGAACAAACCTGGTCAAGAGGGTAGTAACGCTATGTTTGAACAAGAAGCCCCGAAGTGACATACTAACAATTTGTGCTCGTCAGGGACGTATGTTTGAGCTGTGTTGTGCATCCAACTCTCTTTGGTCCCTATAATTTTCCTAAGAACTTGAACTTGCGAGAGATGGATATTCTTCTTGAGCCAGAGTTTTAAACCGGATTTGAGAGCTTCAGAGCTTTGTGGGAGACAGATTTCCCTTGAGCCGGATTGTGAACCGGATATTAAGAGCTTCAGCGTTTTGTGGGAGATAGGTTTCCCTTAAACCGGATTTTGAACCGGAATCCTTCTTAAGCCGAAAATTTTCTAATGGCCTTTAAATTTTCATCAATATGGCAGAAGCTTCCGGGATCGGATTATCTTTCCTCCAATGACTCGCGGCCTTGAATCTCACAATATTTGCTAAGTCATGTCATCGTAGCCCCCGAGTTTTAAGACTACTCGAGGAGTTGGCTTGAGACTCTCCATGCTTGACCATGATATGACCAGTGGATTGCTGGAATATGTTGAATCTCGGTAGGTTATAATTGACCCGTTTGGTGTAGGAAAGGGCCATAGCTTGATGGCCTCTTTTGTAATGATGAATTGTTCTGCATAAAAATTTACACAAACGAGAGTAATTGTTCTCGAAGAAAATAAAAATGTATCAATAAAAATTGATTGGACAGCTTTTACCTGATTTGTCTGGATAAAAAAAGAGTCATATATAGCATCCATAGATCACCTCCCGTCACTTTAACTGTGATTTAGCCACTCTCTCTCATGGCCGCGGCGGAGGTGACGGCTTAAAGCGCGGAACCGGGCGGCTCCAAAAGATCCTCTGGATGATTTTTTAGCGGAGACAGAAACAGGGCGGCTCAAACGCAGAGAGATTTCTGAGACGGCGGCTCACAGTAGCGGTGGCTCAGAGGCCATGGCGGCGGCTCAGAGGTGTCGTTGTCGTGATGGTGGAGAGGCGCCGGCGAAGCGGCTCAGAGGTGGCCGAGAGGCGGAAACGGGGTCGCTCCGCGACGGGTCATCCAGGGCTGAG
This sequence comes from Triticum urartu, assembly GCF_003073215.2. NCBI lineage: Eukaryota > Viridiplantae > Streptophyta > Magnoliopsida > Poales > Poaceae > Triticum > Triticum urartu. The sequence goes on from NC_053024.1 coordinate 560,808,597, forward strand.
GTAGCTCAGCCCCGGCGGCTCTGCACGGCCGCGGGTGAGAAGGCCCGTGATGAGGCGGAGGCTCGAGGTGCGGCGGTACACCGGCAAGAGGAATCCGCCATGGCGGAAGGAGTCCAGCAGGGCGAGCAGGGCCGACACAAGGACGACTCAGCGCGACGCGGAGGCGATTTGAGGTCGGTCCCAGCGGATGGCGGTTTGAGGTGGATGACCCGCAGGCAGGGCGATGGTGGAGATGAGCCGGCGTGACGGCTCGTGGCAGTGGCGGGTCAGCGAGGATCACAACAGAGGCGGAGTCTGGTGAGACCCGGCGGTTCAGAGCGACAAAAACTTCCGACGAAAAGAGGCAAGGCGACCGGCGACTCGAAGCGGACGGCGCCCGACGGCCCTGCGATGGTGGCGGATGGTGACTCAAAGGTGAGCCTGGTAGGGTGAGACCGCAGCGGTGGCGACGGCGACTTGGCCGCGGTGACTCGGAGCAACAACTCCAGGAGGCAGCTCAGTTCAGCTGCGGCTTGAGGCGCCCACGCGGGCCGAAGCGGAGCCGCGGTCGGAGGTAGGTAGCTCGTAGCGAGGCCACGGCCATGACCACAAACGGCAGCAGAGGCGAGGCCTTGAGGCAAGACCAACTTAAGGCGGGGCGACTCGGCGAAGACGGCGAAGCGAGGCCCGGTAGCGGCCCGACCAGGGCTGCCCAAGGTGGTCGGTGATTCGTCCGTAGTAGATACCCGGTGGCGACTCACGGGTGCCAATGGGGGCAGCTCACGACAGTGGCGGCTCATGGCAACAACGGCTTTGAAGGCAACCTGTGGAAGATGAAAAACGATGCGACTGAGCGCAACAAGCCGGTGCGAGGAGGAAGCGACCCAGAAAGCGGTGGCTTGAATACGTGGTGCCCCAGCGGAAACGAGTGGTGCCTCACGCAGGTCGTGAGGACCGCGACTTGATGGCGGATACGTCCGATGGGCGCGGCGGCCTTTGACGCGGCCATAGCAGACGTAACGGGCCGCAGCAGCGGCTTCAGCACGCCGGCGAGACCGGCTTGATACAGCGGCGCAATACGGCGACTTGCAGATTCGAATACGAGGCCAGTCTGAAGACGGCCAGCAGCGAGGGAGACTCGGAGGCACGAGGCCGCCACATTGGTGGCCCGGTAGTTTGCGCGCGATGGCCGAGGCACTGCCGCGGCTCCAGGCCAAGGCGTTGATGGTTGGCGAATTGGGCGGCTCGAGGCGGGCCCTGGCAGTGGAACCAGCCCCTTCGAAGAGGGCAGCTTGCCGTGGCGACTTGGAGCGGCGGTGAGACCGAGGTGACGGCAGGAGCGGCTCTGGATGAAGGCATGCGGCGACTTGCCGCTGTGGCGAAACTCGGTGGCGACTCCCAACTGTTGTGATGAGGTATGACTTGGCGGAACGAACCGGCGGGAGCTTGAAGGTAGCGTGATCCACGGTGAATCGGAGGGGCACGTTGGCGGGTCAAGGCCAAACAGCGGGTCACAGTGCTGAAGCAGTGTGGGGGCGGCTCGAAGCTCACCACGGTGATGGCAAGTCAGCAAGGCAACTCACGCGGCGAAAACAATAGCTTTAACTCGGCGACGACGTAAGGACACCGGTGAAGCCGCGGAAACGGCAAAAGGACTGGTTCCGGGGAGTCAGCCGGCGGAGGTGCAATCGTAGAGCAAGTAACAGCACGGCAGAGACCGGCTCGAGGCGAGGCCTCGGCGGGTCAGAAGCGGTGCGAGGCGGTTCGGCCGTGTTCGCCAGTGGTCGACGCTGCGAGAACAGAGGTGACTTGAATCCATAGAGGCAGTTCGCGCAGGGACGGCTTACGGAGGCGTGACGGTCGGCTTGAAACGGGGGGAGACCGCGGATCCGGGTGGCTCACCATGCGGCCGGAGAAGAGGTAGGCGACTTTGAGAGAGGCGAGGCCAGCCTGACGGAGGCCCTCGCGTAGGGGCGGCTCACTCGCTGTGGTTGACGCGAGCGGCGGCTTGCCACAGCAGGGCAGCTTGCGGCAGTTCGAGGTGGAGACAGCAGCCCGGAGCTGCAATTTGGGGGTGCGGCGACTTTGGCCAGGTGGCGTTGACGGTCGGAGCCAGCCACAACGGTTTCGCGACAGAGGCCAACGGAAAAGCTCGAGGCAGAGGCATCTTGGCGACTCACGGCGAGCCCGCGGCGGTGACTTGGCGGCAGTTGCAGGGCCGGCCTAGCGCTGGCGGCTCTCGGCGCATCCGTGGCAAAAGGGGCAAGGTATGGTGACTCGGAGACGACGAGCACGCGGGAGACGACCGGCGTCTCGAGCGAGGGCCCCGGCTTGAGGTGGATTCTGAAGAAAAAAACAGGCTCAAATCACACGTCATGGCCGCTTCGTCAGTGAAGAAGGCGATCGGCGGCTTGAGGAGCAGAGGTATGGCCGGCCTGTGGCGTGGCCGTTGACTACCGCGGCGGAGGTGGCAGGGTCGGCCTGAGGTGAGGCAGGCACGAGGTCAAGACAACGAAGGCCGGGACGGCTCGTCGATGAAGAAGACGATAACTTGAGGCGGAGCAGCAAGGCGGCGAAGTGACCCGGAATAGGGGCGACTAGAAGTTGGAGAGGCGAGGCCAGCTCAGCGGCGAGGCAGGCCGGTGCGATGGCTCACCACAGAGATGAGATGGCCGACAGCTTGACCACGACGGAGTTGGCGCACGGCAAGGCGGCTTGATGGCACCAGCCCACGGCATCCGCATCTCAAGGCCGCAGAAGCAAGGTAGCGGCGGCGACGGCGGGTCACAAAGCAGGTCGCACGAGGAATCTGAGCCCGTGGACCATCCGTGTCCAGGTCATATACATCTGAGTTGAATTCGGCTTGGCGCAGCAACATTGATATTCTCGGCCTGATTTTGGTAGATCGCCAAGTCACGTATATCCTAGATAACCCGAACATGACTTGTCCCATTGATTCACTTTTGCTTGAAAAGATGCTTTCTAGTCCACCACTTTTGGAAAATGTGCTCCATCGCGCACATGCATGGCTCGTTTTTAGTTTCCTTCAGGAGCGCTTCGGTACTTCATCATATAAAACTCTCGGACTCGTCGGATCGCTAGGGCTCTTGCAGCAACCGCAAAAAATGCAACCCTAAATTTCCCTTTATCTCAACTCTTGTATGTCGTTCCGACTGCTGGGCGCGGAGACAATGTATATCCTTCCGCGCCGGCTCTTTTTCATCCGACACGTCGCGAGCTTCTCGATCCCTGGTAAAAGATCCCTTCAAGAACTCAACACCACCGTGCGCGAGCCCCACGGTGGGCGCCAACTGTCGTGGAATTGTCACGGCAGATGTCCTAGTGTGAGGACTTAGTCATGAGGCCAACGCATCTATGTGGTAGCTTGAGAGGGGTTGATCGGAATCGAGAGACACAACACAAGATGAGGGTTTAGACAGCTTTGGGCCTCGGGAAACATCATCCGGTAAAAACCCTACATGCTATTTGTGGCTAGGTCTCATTATCATCACGAGGGAGTCGTCGTATCTTCGGCTCTCCTAGTTGTGTCTAGACTTAACGATTATTCAACTTGTCCCTCTTGGGGTGCCCTGCCCCTCCTTATATAACTTGAAGGGGCGGGTTACATGTAGAGTCCAACTCGGATTAAGACTTAACCTATTCTGACTTCTCATCACGGACTTCTCTCCATGGATTTCTTAACGTCTTGGGCTTCTTAACATTTTGGGATTATTAACCCTAGGTGACTCTATTACAATCTGACTTACCATCTGACTTAACATCTGCCGGCTTAAACATCTGCCTTAAACATCTACTGTCTTAAACATCTTAAACATCTACTAGCTTAAACATCTTAAACATCTGGCTTAAACATCTGCCGGCTTACAATCTGATGGGTCTCCAATGAAACACCAAGTCCCAGCCGGGTCATATCTCCGTCGGGTCATACCGCGGGGTATATCCCCGACAAATAGGTAGTGGGTCATCAAGAACATTTTCTAACCTAGACAAGTTGTCTGCAATGAGGTTCTCAGCTCCCTTTCTATCAATAATATGCAAATCAAATTCTTGTAGTAAGAGAACCCATCTAATAAGTTTAGATTTAGCATCTTTCTTTTCCATAAGATATTTAATAGCAGCATGATCAGTATGAATAGTTACTTTGGAATCTACAATACAAGGATTGAACTATCACAAGCAAATACAACTGCTAAAAATTCTTTTTCAATGGTAGCATAATTTCTCTGGGCACTTGAAAGTGCAACTATCCCTGGGTGGTTTTGGTAATTCCTAACAACATATAGCTCATTGAGCTAACATTATTCCAAGATTAATATTTTAGGAAAAGCTCAATGAATGGCATGGCATGGATGAGGAAAGTGGATCCCTCAAAATTCTAAGGACAAAAAGTTTGGCTCAAGCTTGAAGCTCAAGACTCTACATTATATATTTTAGTGATCCAAGATCACATTGAGTCTATAGGAAAAGCCAATACTATCAAGGAGGGATGAGGTGTTGCTTAATGGCTTGCTTGCTCAAAATGCTTAGTGATATGCTCCAAAACCCTCAACTACCTTCCCACATCCACATATGACCTAAACCAAAAGTCAAACTCGGCCCCACCGATTCTTTCTATCCGGCGCCACCGAGTTTCAAATGTCATAGCCACTGCCACAAACCCTAGGCAAATCGGTCTCACCGATAGGGATCTCGGTCTCACCGAGATGGGATTGTAATCTCTTTGTTTCCCTTCGTAACGTTTCGGTCTTACCGAGATGAGCGATCGGTCCCACCGAGATTGCAATGTAAACTCTCTATTTCCCTTTTGTAACATTTCGGTCTCACCGAGATGAGCGAATCGGTCCCACCAAGTTTACCTGACCAACTCTCTGGTTAGCTTATTACCAATATCGGTCCCACCGAGTTTGTGTAATCGGTCACACCGAGATTACGTTATGCCCTAACCCTAACTATATCGGTCCTACCGAGTTGCATCTCAGTCCCACCGAAAATCCTAACGGTCACTAGGTTTGCTGAATCAGTCCGACCGAGTTTAACCATTCGGTCCCACCGAGTTTGGCAAATTGTGTGTAACGGTTAGATTCTGTGTGGAGGCTATATATACCCCTCCACCCACTCTTCATTCGTTGAGAGAGCCATCAGAACATACCTACACTTCCAATACACATTTTTTGAGAGAGAACCACCTACACTTGTGTTGAGGTCAAGATATTCCATTCCAACCATATGAATCTTGATCTCTAGCCTTCCCCAAGTTGCTTTCCACTCAAATCTTCTTTCCACCAAATCCATATCCTGTGAGAGAGAGTTGAGTGTTGGGGAGACTATCATTTGAAGCACAAGAGCAAGGAGTTCATCATCAACACACCATTTGTTACTTCTTGGAGAGTGGTGTCTCCTAGATTGGCTAGGTGTCACTTGGGAGCCTCCGATAAGATTGTGGAGTTGAACCAAGGAGTTTGTAAGGGCAAGGAGATCGCCTACTTCGTGAAGATCTACCGCTAGTGAGGCAAGTCCTTCGTGGGCGACGGCCGTGATGGAATAGACAAGGTTGCTTCTTTGTGGACCCTTCATGGGTGGAGCCCTCTGTGGACTCGCGCAACCGTTACCCTCCGTGCATTGAAGTCTCCATCAACGTGGATGTACGATAGCACCACCTATCGGAACCACGACAAAAACATCCGTGTCTCCAATTGTGTTTGAATCCTCCAAACCCTTCCCTTTACATTCTTGCAAGTTGCATGCTTTACTTTCTGCTGCTCATATACTCTTTTGCATGCTTGCTTGAATTGTGTGGAGATTGCGTGACTTGTGCTAAGATAGCTAAAATCTGCCAAGAACTAAAATTGGGAAAAGGCTAGATTTTTATTTGATCAAGTAGTCTAATCACCCCCCCCCTCTAGACATACTTTCGATCCTACAAGTGGTATCAGAGCTTTGGTCTCCATTTGCTTTGATTTCCATAGCTTTTGGTGGTCATAGCCTTGGTTTCACAACCTAGGAGAGTATGGCGTCTAGCGAGGGAAATTATCATTCAGCGGATTGTGCCCCGAAGAATTCAACAAAATCAGCCGTCTTGAGAATGCAAAGGAAATTTGGGATACTTTGATTGATATGCACGAAGGTACCAACTCCATCAAGGAATCCAAATTGGATGTGCTTCAAAGTCAACTTGACAAGTTCAAAATGAAGGATGGTGAAGGTGTCGCTGAAATGTACTCTAGGCTTGCTCTTATCACAAATGAGATTGCCGGCTTAGGGAGTGAAGAGATGACCGATAGATTCATCATCAAGAAGATCCTAAGAGCCTTGGATGGAAAATATGATACCGTGTGCACATTGATCCAAATGATGTCCAATTACAAAGATCTCAAGCCAAAGGAAGTCATTGGAAGAATTGTTGCTCATGAGATGTCACTCAAGGAGAAAGAGGAACTTCACAACAAATCAAGTGGTGCTTACAAAGCCTCATGTGAAGCCCCCACATCATCGAGTGAGAAACAAACCTTCAATGAAGAATTGAGCTTAATGGTGAAGAACTTCAACAAGTTCTACAAGAGTAGAAGCAAAGAGAGAAGCTCCAAGTCAAGGTCCTACAATGACAAAAGATCTTCTAGTCGAGAGCGAAATTGCTACAATTGTGGAAGGCCCGGACACTATTCCAATGAGTGTACGGCCCCCTACAAGAGAAGAGAAGATTCTCCCAAGAGAAGAAGTAGAAGAGAAGAATCACCATCTAGAGAAAGAAGGAGTAGAGATGATCGTTATGAACGAAGACCCTCACGGAGAAGCAAGGATTCGGAAAGAAAGGAAAAGTCATCAAGGAGCTACACAAAACGAAGACATCAAGCTCATGTTGGTGAATGGGTATCCGGCTCCGGCTCCGACTCCGACAACCACTCCGAGAGAAGCTATCACTCCGACTCCGAATATACTCAATATGAAGGTGTTGCCGGTCTAGCACTTGTGACAACCAACTCCTACGACATATTTGACTCACCAAATGAAGGAGTTGGAACATGCTTCATGGCTAAAGGCCCAAAGGTATCACACCCCGAGTATGTTGATTTCAATAGTGATGAAGATGACTTGTTAGGTGATGATGATTTACTTGTTGACAACTCTAGTGATGAATACTATGATGAAACGTTAATTAATCATGCTAATCAAGATAAAACGAATGACAATGATAAGGAGAAGATTGAGTCTCTAACTAAAGAACTAAACACTCTTAAGTTAGCTCATGAAACTATCTTAGGAGATCATCGAGAACTTTTAAGGACTCGTGAGAAATTGCGCTTTGAAAAGTTCAACCTTGAGCAAGAGCATGAGTTCTTAAAAGCAATCAATGATGATCTTCGTAAGAAAAGTTCTTCTTACATTGCCAAGCGTTTATTCTTATACACTTACATGCCTCAAGTCAAGTCTAGTAACAAGAACAAGAAAGATTCTTCCTCTAGTAGTAACAACAATCATGCTAAATCCAATATTGTTGCTTCTAGTAGTTCTCTTGATTCCACTAATGATTCTCTTAGCCAAGTTACACTTGAGCAAGAAAATAGCTTATTGAAGGGAATTATAGAGAAAGGTGTTTACAAGAGCCTTGCCGGAAGTAAGCAATTCGAGGAAATTGTACGCAAGCAAGGAAGGCACCGGAAGAATCAAGGTGTTGGTTTTGAACGAAAGTTCAATGCCAATGGAGTTGAGTGGGAAGAAGATCAATACCCCAAGACGAATTTTGTTCCTCAACAAGAGAAGTATGATCCTACTTCTCTCAAAGGGACACAAGCTCAAGATGATCTTCCACCACAAGACCACAAGCAAAAAGGCCAGGACAAGCTTCAAGAGGAAATTGATGCATTTGAAGAAGCCCCTAAGGCCTTGGTCAAGTGGGTTCCCAAGACTACTTCAAGTTCCACTTCATCAAGTACAACTACAACACCGAGGATTCCCATCAAGATGGTGTGGATCCCAAAGAAGAAGAACTAGAGAGTTCTTGAGGGTGACTCCGCCAACATACTTCACTCTTATCATCTTGGCAAGAACAAGTGCAATCAACTTCCACATCTTGCACTAGTTCAAGGAGTCACAAACCATCTTGTTGGTAAGACAAGGGACAAGGTAACCTAAAAGCTTTCATAGACATCATCTTGTGTGTGCATCACTTTATGTCTATGGATATCCTTGTTTGTTCCTTGTGGGACTAACCCGTGTAGGTATTGAAAGTGCAACTCACTCCAATGGATAGCTCCAAATGATCTACATCAACATTGAGCATCCACATCTTCAACATCTACATGAAGTCATCATCGACAAAACCCAAGGTTAGTTCATCCCTCTTAGGGGGGATCTCACATCTAGGGGGAGCTTTATTCTAAGAATTGAGCTAAAGCAACTCTAATGGTGTGAACACAACAATACTTTATGTAAAAGTGGTAATCCCACTTGTGCTTAAACGATGAGTATGACCTATGATCAAATGTTCTCATTTGACTCCTAAGTCAATATACTCATATATAGATGACCTAGTAATCGCAAATTGTTTGATAGATGCTAGAATTGGTTGTGCATGCTTTGCCACATATTTCAATTGCCATTTTATTGTGTGAGCATGTTGATTGCATATTTTACTCATTCGAGGACATCCACTTGTTGTTTTGATTGATTGGTTTTCTTTTCTTTTGCCAAGTGGATGGACAAGAATGCCTAAGAACCCTCTCTATCTATCTATGCTTTTCTCGTCTCAAACTCTATTCATGCTACATCACAAAAATTGATCAAGTCAGATTCGAACCACTCTGTGTGAGGAGCACTCGGAGTCCCCAATTCGTCATAGACTTAAACTTCCAAAACTTCTTTGTGCATTTCGGTCTGACCGATTCATCCATTTCGGTCATACTGAGATCACTAAGTCGATCTAGGTTTTCAATCTCGGTGCAACCGATTTGAACCTTTCGGTCACACCGAGTTTCAGTAACTGCTTGCAGTTATGAATCTCGGTGCCACCGAGTGGAACTTTGAACCTTTCGGTCACACTGAGTTTCAGTAACTGCTTGCAGTTATGAATCTCGGTGCCACCGAGTTGTTCCACTCGGTCACACCGACAGGGTCGGGCTATATATACTCACGGGCAAAATTTTGGAAATTTCTCTGAAACCCCTTCGCCTGCGCATAGCTCGCTCTGCCTCCTGGGTCTCCGGATCGTCCTCCTCGTCGCCAGCCACCTCCTGTCACTGGTCTCCGCCGACGTCAACGAAATTCTTCCCCGCCGTTGCCGTGGTAGCGAGTTCATCGTCGAACTAGGGTATGGACTCGATCACAGTGCTATCCCCGTCCGATTCCTAGCACATTGTGTTCATTATGATTCTTACCACGATTGAAACGCTTCTATCCAGTCAAAACACTCCGTAGATTAGAGTTGAATTGAAAAATTAGGGTTAGGTTTCCGCCGAAACCATCTCGGACCCACCGAGTTGTGGAACTCGGTACCACCGATTCAGCTCAGGCCATTGCACATGTAATTTTCGGTCTGACCGAGAATTGCAAATCGGTGTGACCGAGTTCAGGACTTTGTGAAACCCTAGCAGTCTCGGTGCCACCGAACTGTGACTCGGTCTAACCGAGTTCACTAGTTTAGGTTCCAACAGCTGCTTTGGTGTCACCGAGTTTACAAATTGGTTGATATGAAATGCTTTCTGTGGAAAACTAAAACTAAGTTTTTGACTCATTCTTTTGCAAAAACCTCTGCATTTTGTGATGCTCATCCACTCTATCTCATCTATATCTATTCACAGGGTCTGCTGTCAGTGTTTGCAATATGTTTGATCAGAGTGACAGCCAGAACAGGTCAGAGGAGCAGGTTCACCTGAGTGAGGGCACTAGTCCCTCTAGCAGTTCAGATGATGGTAGCAGGAGCACTCCCAGCAACTTGCCCAAAGCTGCCACCGGAACAAGGAAGAAGAAAACTTCAGAGTCTGAGGATGAAGACTATGTGACCACTGAGGATGATGCCACATCAAAGAAGAAAGTGCTCAAGAAGGAGTACAGCTCAGCTGTAGTTAAGCCAGGGATGAAGATCAAAAGGCCAGCAGGAAGACAACCCATGTCAAAGGCCAGAGCATCTACTCAAGTCCCTTTGGGATCTGAATCCAAAGAGGCTACTGCAGAAGGGAAGAAGAGGAAGGAGAGGATCAAAAACACCACTGCTAGAGTGCTTGGGAGATCCTCAATCATGAGAGATTCTGAAGAAGAAGAAGAAGAAGAAGAAGAGGTTGGTGCACCAACACCCAAGGCACAGAAGCTTATGGGTGATGCTATCAGGACAGGGGCTGCTTCATCAAAGCCCAAAGAAGCACCCAAAGCAGCCTCCAAGCCCAAGAGTGCACCCAAGAGGAATACCAGGAGCATACCAGCTGCTAAGAAAAACAAGGCCCCAGTGCCTGAAGTTGCTGCTGAGAAAAACAAGGCCCCAGTGCCTGAAGTTGCTGCTGATGAAGATGATGAAGGACAAGTCCTGAGAAAGCTCAAACCCAAGATTCCAGACCACAATGATGCTAATCCTGTGGCTGAGAACATGAAGATCAGGAGAGACTCAGGGTTGAGGCTATGGAGAGAGACAGATCCATATGCTACCAGGAGAAGGACTGTTGTTGATTACAGGTTCCACACAAAGGAACAACAGGACTTCTATGAGACAGTGTTGTTGGACAAGAAGCCTATAGTGTGTGAAATGAGGTGGGTCGACTGGAAGTATATCAAGGAAAATGAGGAACACTATTCTGGTGTGTTTGACAGCTTCAGTGCTTGTGGAGTTGCAGACTTTGTTGGGCAGAAGCTCACAAAGTGGAATGAGGAGCTCATAATGCAATTCTACTCCACAGCACACTTCTATCCAGATGGCAGGATAGTATGGATGTCTGAAGGTACAAGGTACCACTCAACTATTGAGGAATGGGCAAATCTGATCAATGCTCCTAAGGAAGAAGAATATGACTTGGATGTCTATGCCAAGAAGAAGATGGATCATAACTCTATGGGAAACATGTACAAGGAGATTCCTGAAGATGATCTTGAGACTCACCAGTTTGGGTCAGTAAAACACTTGCTGTCAGGGCTTCCTACAATCAATTGGATCCTTAGGCACACTCTCTTGCCCAAGTCTGGTGATCACAGAATGATCAGAGGCCATGCAATTAACTTTCTACATATATTTGATGTGCCACAGAAGTTCAAGGTCATGAGCCTTATAGTTGAGACTATCAAGAGGACTGCAGCTGACCAGAAAAGAAGTTGTGGATATGCCCCACAAATCCAGGAGTTGATAAACTCAAAGATGGGCACAGGCACATACCTGTTGGATAAGGAACACTTGCCTATCTACCCAGACTTCGAGGACAATCAAGTTGTGATGAATGAGAATGAACCATCATCATTACAAGCTCAAGAGAAGAAGGAGAAAGCAAAGGAAGAGAAGGCTGCCAAGATGCCAACTCAAGAGGAGGCATCTGAGTACTTTTTGAAAAGCAAGCAGGACCAGCTTGGTTATTTGATAGCATCCACTTTGAGGATTGAGAAGGGGTTGGCCACCCTGACTCAAAACCAGGAGAGCTTGGAAAGAATCATGGAGCAAAAATTCTATGACTTGGATGTGAAGGTAACTGAGATTCAGTCAGTTGTGGAGCAGCTACAGGATGACATGCAGGAGAGGAAGGGTAGAACAACCACTGATGCATTTGCCAGAGTGCCTCGAGCTCAGATATCAACTGCAGTGCCTGTTCCAGACACTAGAGACACTTCATCTGCACTAGCTACAGCTTCAGTGCCACCAGCTCTAGCACCTACCCCAGCAGCTCCATCTACTTAGACTGAAGCCTTCGTTCTTGGAGTTCTCCGGACACCACCACCTGAAGACCAAGCTTGAGAGACGTTCTAGTGCTATGCATTTTCTATGAACTTTTTGGTAACTTGTTGCCAAAGGGGGAGAAAAATGTATAGATCATAGGCTTCGAGAGAGAGCGTTGCTTTTTATTCTCTCTTGCTTTGGTGGTTGAACTTTGTTTGTCTTTTGATTGCTTGAGATACTATGCTATTATTTGTGAGAAATTGATGATCATGTGGTTGATCATAAGCTACACTTATGCTTGTTAGATGATATTATCTTACTTATCCTTATATGATCATTCACTTTGCTTGGTGATGAGTGCATGTATTTAATTCTTATCATTTTGAGCGCTCCACCAAGATGTATGTGACATGGAAGAGTAACCCATGATCCTAACTCATTGTGCATTTGCAGTCCAAAGCAAATCTTAAGATATGCACAAATTTAGGGGAGCTCTTGCTTTTCACATACTTCTCAAAGCAACAATATCTTTCACTCTTATTATCATTTGTCGAAGCTTTGATCTATATGTTGTCATCAATTACCAAAAAGGGGGAGATTGAAAGTGCAACTATCCCTGGGTGGTTTTGGTAATTCCTAACAACATATAGCTCATTGAGCTAACATTATTCCAAGATTAATATTTCAGGAAAAGCTCAATGAATGGCAGGGCATGGATGAGGAAAGTGGATCCCTCAAAATTCTAAGGACAAAAAGTTTGGCTCAAGCTTGAAGCTCAAGACTCTACATTTTATATTTTAGTGATCCAAGATCACATTGAGTCTATAGGAAAAGCCAATACTATCAAGGAGGGATGAGGTGTTGCTTAATGGCTTGCTTGCTCAAAATGCTTAGTGATATGCTCCAAAACCCTCAACTACCTTCCCACATCCACATATGACCTAAACCAAAAGTCAAACTCGGCCCCACCAATTCTTTCTATCCGGCGCCACCGAGTTTCAAATGTCATAGCCACTGCCACAAACCCTAGGCAAATCGGTCTCACCGATAGGGATCTCGGTCTCACCGAGATGGGATTGTAATCTCTCTGTTTCCCTTCGTAACGTTTCAGTCTTACCGAGATGAGCGATTGGTCCCACTGAGATTGCAATGTAAACTCTCTGTTTCCCTTTTGTAACATTTCGGTCTCACCGAGATGAGCGAATCGGTCCCACCGAGTTTACCTGACCAACTCTCTGGTTAGCTTATTACCAAAATCAGTCCCACCGAGTTTGTGTACTCAGTCACACCGAGATTACGTTATGCCCTAACCCTAACCATATCGGTCCTACCGAGTTGCATCTCAGTCCCACCGAAAATCCTAACGGTCACTAGGTTTGCTGAATCGGTCCGACCGAGTTTAACCATTCGGTCCCACCGAGTTTGGCAAATTGTGTGTAACGGTTAGATTCTGTGTGGAGGCTATATATACCCCTCCACCCACTCTTCATTCGTTGAGAGAGCCATCAGAACATACCTACACTTCCAATACACATTTTCTGAGAGAGAACGACCTACACTTGTGTTGAGGTCAAGATATTCCATTCCAACCATATGAATCTTGATCTCTAGCCTTCCCCAAGTTGCTTTCCACTAAAATCTTCTTTCCACCAAATCCATATCCTGTGAGAGAGAGTTGAGTGTTGGAGAGACTATCATTTGAAGCACAAGAGCAAGGAGTTCATCATCAACACACCATTTGTTACTTCCTGGAGAGTGGTGTCTCCTAGATTGGCTAGGTGTCACTTGGGAGCCTCCGACAAGATTGTTGTGTTGAACCAAGGAGTTTGTAAGGGCAAGGAGGTTGCCTACTTCGTGAAGATCTACCGCTAGTGAGGCAAGTCCTTCGTGGGCGACGGCCGTGATGGAATAGACAAGGTTGCTTCTTCGTGGACCCTTCGTGGGTGGAACCCTCCGTGGACTCGCGCAACCGTTACCCTCCGTGGGTTGAAGTCTCCATCAACGTGGATGTACGATAGCACCACCTATCGGAACCACGACAAATACATCCGTGTCTCCAATTGCGTTTGAATCCTCCAAACCCTTCCCTTTACATTCTTGCAAGTTGCATGCTTTACTTTCCGCTGCTCGTATACTCTTTTGCATGCTTGCTTGAATTGTGTGGAGATTGCGTGACTTGTGCTAAGATAGCTAAAATCTGCCAAGAACTAAAATTGGGAAAAGGCTAGATTTTTATTTGGTCAAGTAGTCTAATCACCCCCCGCCCCTCTAGACATACTTTCAATCCTACAGCACTGTCTAGAGTTTTACTAGCATACTGGATAGCATTTAATTTCTTATCAACTCTTTGTCCTAGAATAGCACCAACATCATAATCACTAGCATCACACATAATTTCAAAGGGTAAATTCCAATCAGGTGGCTGAACAATAGGAGCATAAATCAAGGCTTTCTTAAGTATTTCAAATGATTCTACACAATCATCATCAAAAACAAAAGGAACATCTCTTTGTAAGAGATTAGTGAGAGGCCTAGAAATTTTAGAGAAGTCTTTAACAAACCTCCTATAGAAACCAGCATGACCAAGGAAACTTCTTATACCATTGATATCTTTAGGACACGGCATCATTTCAATAGCATCTACTTTAGCTTTATCAACTTCAATACCTCTTTCAGAAACTTTATGCCCTAAGACAATACCTTCATTCACCATAAAGTGGCACTTCTCCCAATTCAAGACAAGATTAGTTTCTTCACATCTCTGCAAAACTCGATCTAGGTTGCTTAAGCAATCATCAAAAGAAGTTCTGTAAACGGAGAAATCATCCATGAAAACCTCAATAATCTTTTCATAAAAATCAGAGAATATAGCAGTCATACATCATTGAAAGGTAGCAGGTGCATTGCATAAACCAAAAGGCATACGTCTATAAGCAAAGGTACCGAAAGTGTAAGTAAAAGTGGTTTTCTCTTGATCATCTTTTGACACAGGTATTTGAGAGAAAGCAGAATAGCCATCTAGAAAGCAAAATGTGTATGTTTGGATAATCTTTCTAGCATTTGATCAATAAAAGGTAGAGGGTAATGATCTTTTCTGGTAGCTTTATTTAATTTTCGAAAATCAATTACCATTCTATAACCTGTAACAATTCTTTATGGAATCAATTCATTCTTATCATTAGGAACAACAGTAATACCTCCCTTCTTAGGGACACAATGAACAGGACTTACCCATTGACTATCAACAATAGGATAAATTATACTTGCCTCTAGAAGCTTCAGTATTTTATTTCTTACCACTTCTTTCATCTTAGGATTTAAGTGTTGTTGATGATCAACAATAGTTTTAGCATATTTCTCCAATTTAATTTTGTGCTGACATAGAGTGGGACTAATGCCCTTAAGATCATCAAGAGTATATCCAATAGTGGCACTGTGCTTCTTCAGAGTTTTCAATAATTTCTTTTCCTCATGCTCTGAAAGGTTAGCACTAATAATAACAGGATATATCTTCTTTTCATCAAGATAAGCATATTTCATAGTATCAGGTAATTGTTTAAGCTCAAATACGGGATCACCCTTAGGTGGAGGATGATCCCCAAGGATTTCAATAGGCAAATTGCGTTTCAAAATAGGCCTTTGATTAGAGAATACTTCATCTATTTCCCTTCTTTCATTCATAAACATATCATTTTCATGGTCTAACAAATATTATTCTAAAGGATCATTAGGAGGCACGGCAATAGAAGCAAGACCAATAATTTCATCCTTACTAGGCAATTCTTTATCATGGGGTTGTCTACAAAACTTAGAGAAGTTAATATCATGAGACATATCCCCTAAACCAACAGTAATAATGTCTTTCTCGCAGTCTATCTTAGCATTAACAGTATTCAAGAAGGGTCTACCAAATACAATGGGACAAAAATTATCTTGTGGGGAACCAAGAACAAAAAAATTAGTAGGATGTTTTATTTTCCCACACAAGACTTCAACATCTCTAACAATCCCAATTGGTGATATAGTATCTCTATTAGCAAGCTTAATAGTAACATCAATATCTTCTATCTCGGCAGGTGCAATATCATTCATGATTTCCTTATATAAGGTATAAGGAATCGCACTCAAACTAGCACCCACATCACATAAGCAATGATAACAATGATCTCCTATTTTAACAAAAACAACGGGCATGCCGACAACAGGTCTATGTTTATCTTTCATATCGGGTTTGGCAATTCTAGCAGCTTCATCACAGAAATAAATAACATGCCCATCAACATTATCAATCAAGAGATCTTTAACCATAGCAATACTTGGTTCAACTTTAATTTGCTCAGATGGTTTGGGTGTTCTAGTATTACTTTTGTTGACCACAGTTGAAGCTTTAGCATGATCCTTTATTCTAACAGGGAATGGTGATTTCTCAATATAAGCAGTAGGAACAATAGGATCAACATTATAAATAATAGTTTCTTCTTCAACTTTAGTAGGTTCAACTACTTTAACTTCAATGGGAGGATTATATTTAAACCACTTCTCCTTAGGGAGATCTACATGAGTAGCAAAAGATTCACAAAAAGAAGCTACTATCTCAGAGTCAAGTCCATATTTAGTGCTAAAGTTACGAAAAGCATCGGTATCCATAAAAGATTTAACAAAATCAAACTTAAGGTTTATATCTGACTCCTTAACTTCGTCGAGTTCCCAATCTTCAGAGTTGTGTTTAATTCTTTCCAATAAATCCTGTTTGAATTCAATATCCTTCTTCATATAGGAACCAATACAAGAAGTATCGAGCATGGATCAATCATTATGAGAGCTCATGATTGGGGCATGAATATAACATTGACTTAAGCCTCCCTCAAGCTTGAGAGATACTTTCTCCTTCACGAGGCCAAAAATTATATATATAATTCCGATCACGATGAACCAGATGCATAGGATAAAACTTTTGATGAAATTCCAATTTCAGTCGGTTGTAGTTCCATGATCCAATATCATCCAATAGCATATACCATGTCAATGCCTTTCCCTTCAAAGATAAAGGGAATACCTACTTTTTGACAACATCCTCGGGAATACCTGCAAGCTTAAATAATCCACAAACTTCATCCACATAGATCAGGTGCATATCAGGATGTAATGTTCCATCTCCTGCATAAGGATTAGCTAGCAGTTTCTCTATAAATTTTCCTTACCAAATTCCACTTACCAAAGGCGCTTCACTCCCCGACAACGGCGCCAGAAAAGAGTCTTGATGACCCACAAGTATAGGGGATCTATCATAGTCCTTTCGATAAGTAAGAGTGTCGAACCCAACGAGGAGCAAAAGGAAATGACAAGTGGTTTTCAGCAAGGTATTCTCTGCAAGCACTAAAATTATCGGTAACAGATAGTTTTGTGATAAGATAAATCGTAACGGGTAACAAGTAAATAAAGTAACTAATGTGCAGCAAGGTGGCCCAATCCTTTTTGTAGCAAAGGACAAGCCTGGATGAACTCTTATATAATGCAAAGCGCTCCCGAGGATACATGGGGATTGTTGTCAAGTTAATTTTCATCATGCTCATATGATTCGCGTTCGTTACTTTGATAATTTCATATGTGGATGCACTGGTGCTTGGGTGATTCCCTTTCTTGGACAAGCCTCCCACTTATGATTAACCCCTCTCGCAAGCATCCACAACTACGAAAGAAGAATTAAGGTAAACCTAACCATAGCATGAAACATATGGATCCAAATCAGCCCCTTACAAAGCAACGCATAAACTAGGGTTTAAGCTTCTGTCACTCTAGTAACCCATCATCTACTTATTACTTCCCAATGCCTTCCCCCAGGCCCAGATAATGGTGAAGTGTCATGTAGTCGACGTTCACATAACACCACTAGAGGAGAGACAACATACATCTCATCAAAATATCGAACAATACCAAATCCACATGACTACTTATAACAAGACTTCTCCCATGTCCTCAGGAACAAACGTAACTACTCACAAAGCATATTCATAATCATAATCAGAGGAGTGTTAATTATCATTAAGGATCTAAAAATATAATCTTCCACCGGATAAACCAACTAGCATCAACTATAAGGAGTAATCAACACTACTAGCAACCCACGGGTACCAATCTGAGGTTTTGGGACCAAGATCGAATACAAGAGATGAACTAGGGTTTGAGAGGAGATGGTGCTGATGAAGATGTTGATGGATATTGACCCCCCTCTCGATGAGAGGATCGATGGTGATGACGATGGCGACGATTTCCCCCTCCCAGAGGGATGTTTCCCCGGCAGAACAGCTCCACCGGAGCCCTAGATTGGTTCTGCCTAGGTTCCGCCTCAAGACGGCGGCACTTCGTCCTGAAAGCTTATTCTTGATTTTTTTTTCTAGGTCAAAACACACCGCTAGGGCGGCCCACAAGGTCGGGGGCACGCCCAGGGGGTAGGGCGCGCCCTCCACCCTTGTGGCTGGCTGATGGCCCCCCTCTGGTACTTTCTTCGCCCAATATTTTTTATATATTCCAAAAACATGCTCCGTGAAGTTTCAGGAGTTTTGGAGTTGTGAATAATAGGTCTCTAATATTTGCTCATTTTCCAGTCCAGAATTCCAACCACCGGCATTCTCCCTCTTCATGTAGACATTATAAAATAAGAGAGAATAGGCATAAGTATTGTGATATAATGTGTAATAACAGCCCATAATGCAATAAATATCAATATAAAAGCATGATGCAAAATGGATGTATCACTTAGCATGGAAGATATTGATAACTGATGGTCATGGAGTAAACAAGAAGGGTGCATTTCTCAAAATATCATTTACCTCTATTTCAAAACTTGAGCTCTAGCACCACTGCAAATCACTGCTTCCCTCTGCGAAGGGGCTGTCTATTTACTTTTATGTTATGTCATCACCCCCTAAAATAAGCGCCAGAACCTGAGAGCACTGCTATCATACTGATGCATTGTGTGTAGCTAATGTTGGGTGCATCATGACAGGATCTTTTCAACCATGAATTACAATGTTTAGTCACTGCTTGAACTTTCGAGGTGCTCTGCATTTATGTTTTGCGGTCTCACAAAGGGCTAGCGAGATACCACTATTGTCATATTATATCATAATTGTTTTGATAACGTGTTGCTGTTTGAGATATCTTATTATTGCTCGCTAGCTGATTATGTCATTGATATGAGTTAATATAATTTTTAAGAGTTATTGTCGGGATGGTTAGTTATAAGGTTGGCTGAAAACTTGGGTGTTGTTTAAGCTTATTTATGCAAACAAGAGCAAAAGAGTTCGTAAAAGTTTTTCTTTTTCACTTTCAGTTTATCAACTGAATTGCTTGAGGACAAGCAAAGGTTTAAGATTGGGGGAGTTGATACGTCTCCAATGTATCTACTTTTCCTAACACTTTACCTCTTGTTTTGGACTCTAATTTGCATGATTTGAATGAAACTAACCCCGGACTGACGCTATTTTCAGCAGAACTACCATGGTGTTGTTTTTGTGCAGAGATAAAAGTTCTCGGAATGGAACGAAGCTTTGCGAGGATTTTTAATACAATAAAAGAGAATTTCTAGAGCCAAGAACCATTGGAGAGGGGCACCTGGGTGGGCACAACCCACCAGGGCGCGCCTGCCCCCCCCCCCCCCAGGCGCGCTCAGGTGGGTTGTCCCCACCTGGTGGCCCCACCAGACCCTGAAACCGGCCCTATAAAATCCTATTTTTCCAAAAGAAAATAGAGAGAAAGAATTATCGTGATCCACGAGATGGAGCCGCTGTTACCTCATGTTCTTCATCGGAGGCCAAATCTGGAGTCTGTTTGGGGCTCTGGAGAGGGGGGGTCTTCATTCTTCGTCATCACCAACCCTTCTCCATGGCCAAATCCATGATGCTCCCCACCGGGAGTGAGTAATTCCTTCATGGGCTCGCTGGTCCGTGAGGAGTTGGATGAGATTCATCATGTAATCTAGTTAGTTTTGTTAGGGCTTGATCCCTAGTATCCACTATGTTCTGAGATTGATGTTGCTATGACTTTGCCATGCTTAATGCTTGTCACTTTGGGCCCGGGTGCCATGATTTCAGATCTGAACCGTTTATGTTATCACCATTATATCCATGTTCTAGATCTGATCTTGCAAGTTATAGTCACCTACTACGTGTTATGATCCGGCAACCCCGGAGTGACAATAGTCGGGACCACTCCCGGTGATGACCGTAGTTTGAGGAGTTCATGTATTCACCATGTGTTAATGCTTTGTTCCGGTTCTCTATTAAAAGGAGGCCTTAATATCCCTTAGTTTCCAATTGGACCCCGCTGCCACGGGAGGGTAGGACAAAAGATGCCATGCAAGTTCTTTCCATAAGCACGTATGACTATTTACGGAATACATGCCTACATTATATTTATGAACTGGAGCTAGTGTCGTATCGCCCTATGTTATGACTGTCACATGATGAATATCATCCAACAAATTACCGATCCAATGCCTGCGAATTTATCTTATATTGTTCTTGCTAAGTTACCACTGGTATCATTGTTGTTGCACTTGCTACCAAACTACTGCTATCACTGTTACCGTTACCATTGCTACTGCTACTATTATCAAAATGATCATATTACTTTGCTATTGATCACGTTGTTGTAGATAATTAATCTCCAGGTGTGGTTGAATTGAGAACTCAGCTGCTAATACCTGCAAATATTTTTTGGCTCCCCTTGTGTCAAATCTATAAATTTGGGTTGAATACTCTACCCTTGAAAACTGTTGTGAGCCCCTATACTTGTGGGTTATCATGCGCCAAAGGGGGCGCCACCGCCGGGAGAGTAGGGTGGTCCGCACGATAGATTTGGTGGGGAGGAGGTCGATGATGACGAGCATCATGTCATAGGGGAGGCTGCTGATGAAGTCTAGGCTCGCTGGATGCGGTTTTGGCTCGAGCCACCTCTGCTTGTTGGCTGCCTTGACGTCCATCTCAGCCAGCAGCGACACCAGTGTACATGTGTGCTGGGTGTGCGCGAGTGTGTCCTTGTGTGCATGTTGCCGCACAATGGTGAAGTGTGCGCGAGTGAGTCCTTCACGCGGAAGAAGTGTCCTCAATTTACTAGCATGTGGGGTGCTAGCGCGAGTGGTTTCAACTTTGTTTACTTCACCGCGTGTCAGATGGGCCTCTAGTTTACTTATTTTCACCCACTGCCACATGGGCCAGCACACAAAGATAGAGAACACGAACTGACAAGGCAGCATGTGGACTGCTTGACCGGTCAACCAAACAATGTACAGAGCTATATGCTGACACAGTGACCATATAACCCCTCGGTATAGAGAGATCGAGTGAGAGGGGAGGCCCGTGAGAGATAGTAGAGAGAGAAAGAGCTACTCCGTCCGTTCGATAATGTAGTGTCTATATTTTTGAAGTCAAACTTTTGAAACTTTGACCAAGTTTATAAAGAAATTACTTATATCTACAATACCAAAGATAAATGATAGTATGAAGTAAGTACATGTTGTGATGAATCTAATGATCATTCCAGATGTAAATGTTTTATTCCACATATACCTGGTCAAACTTTTCTGATGTTTGACTTTTCAAAACATCCATATGTTTATGGACGTGAGAGAGTACCTAACTAGAGAGAGAGTGTGTGTGTGGAATAGAAAGAGTGAGTGAAAAAAGTGTGTGTGCGTGTGTGAAAGAGACATGGACAACACACGATAAAGTAGAGAAAAGGCGTGTGTGTCTTATGCAAACATATCACATATGCATCTTCGACAACGGAAGTGAGGTGAGGAGATAGTGTGTGGTTGTTTGCAACCGAGAGAGAAAGACCCCTAGCATGTGGCCAAGAGAGGTCTGACAAACAAGGAGAGAGGTCGAGAGAGATGAATGGAGAAAATGCAAATATGGGGAGGAGAGAGTATATGTTTGTGACAGAGAGATCCCTTGGAGATCGTGATGGGACTGCATGGATGGGAGATCGAGTGACAAGGTGTGTGTGCGATAGAAGATACCCCGAGAGATATTGAGATAGACGTATGGATGGAAGGAGAAAATACGTGTGTTCCTGATGGCTGGTGAGAGATAGTCATACTTAGGGGGGAGTGCGTGTGCCTATGATGGAGTGAGGGATTATGGTACTTAGGGGGGTGTCACATAGAGAGAGAACAAGGGCGGAGGGTGTTAGATGGGTCTATGTAGCGCGAGCGAGATATGTGTATGTGTGAACCAGGGAGATATAAAGTTTGAGAGAGACAGGGAAGCCACGATACGGCTGAGTGGCACATCAGATAGCTAAGAGGGGGAAAGAGATACTCCATCTGTTCGATAATGCATTGCATATAAATTTTTTAGAAGTCAAACTTTGGAAACTTTGACCAGGTTTATGCAAATATTATTTATATCTACAATACCTAAGATACATCATACAAAACTACATCTCATGATGAATCTAATGATATATGTTTGTCGTTCTAGATGTAAATGTTTTTCTCCACGTACATGGTCAAACTTTGTGATGTTTGACTTTTCAATAAATCTATATGCTATGGACCGAAGAGAGTGCCTAAGTCGAGAGAGATCAAGTGCCTGTGAAGGAGAATGAGTGAGTTTGCAAAAAGAGTGTGTGTGTGAAAGAGAAAGGGACAACAAACAATAAAAAAATAGAGAGAGTGTTAGTTTCTTATGCACATATCACGCATGCATCTCTGAGATAGAAAAGCGAGGTGATGAGATACACGAAGATAGCTAGTGTGTGATTGTTAGCAACGGAGAGAGACACCCCTATAGCACATGTCCAATAGAGGTCTGGCCAACAAGGGACAAAGGTTGAGAGGGACGCATGAAGAAGATGGAAGCATGGGGAGGGAGAGAGGGTGTGTTTGTGATAGAGAGATTCCCTCGAGATCGTGAGAGGACTATATGGGTGGGAGATCGAGGGACGAGGTGTGTGTGCGATAGAAATATGCCCCGAGAGAAATCAAAATAGACCAAGCGAGGGAAAGAGACAATGCACATGTTTGTGATGGAGACTAAGAATTAGTCGTATACATAGGGGGGCTGCGTGTGCCTACAATTGAGTGAGAGACAATCATAATTAGCTAGGCGTGAGATTGTGTATGTGTGCATGTGATATGGAGATAGAACGAGGGAGATAGAGAGAGTTTTAGATGGGTCTATCGAGTGTGAGTGGGATATGCATGTGTATGTGTGACCCAGGGAGATGGAGAGTTTGAGAGAGAGGGAAGAGCTCCGAGATGGCAGAGTAGTGCGTGAGAGATTTACGGGCAACGATCTAGGGAATTTGTGTGCGTACGATGAGTGCACCCAAGATATTTATCTTGCACTATAGAATCATACATAGTGTGCCAGAGAGACCTATACATGGAGTGTGCATGCGAACTAGAAAGACCCCCCCCCCACACACACACACACAGATAGAGAGAGAGGGAGAGGGACCGACAAGGTTTGTGTTAGGATGCATGCGATAGAATTGACGATTGTCGGCGAGAGAGAGAACAGGAGTCCGGGAGAGGGGGAGGTCACGTCTATGCATCAAAGACTGATATAAACCATGTTTCGATATAAATTTGCATTCAAATATTTGAATTGGAGAGCATGTCGTTTGCAATCCACACATGAACGGAGATATGTGTATCAAACAAGTTCATTAATTTGACTTTCAACATGTTCATGGAGTACTATAATACAACATGCTACTCAATTGAGGTGTTCAATTTTGGATTTAGTTCACTATTTTGACCTGGTGAACGAGCTATTTCATTGAATCGAGATATTTCATTTTGGGTTTGATTCCCATTTTTGAGTGGGTCAACTACTTGTCATATAGTAAAGTGTTAGCAATGAGCATGTAAAAACACATTAGTCCTGAGCATCATCTCACCATCTAAAAAAGAAGTGGCAAGCTAATATTTCAAAATTTGATTCGAATCGACTTGGTAAGGTAGACGTGGATGCTCGTTTTCCCAAAATTTGAATGAACCACTAAACACCCTCTACTTGGTGGAATTCGCCCGAGCAAATAAATGGGAGACGCGAAATTACTAGCCTATGTGGGACACACATCAATTGGCTCGTTGTACATCGAGGGAGGTTCGTAACTTCATCCAAGCGCGCCTTCTCCTTGGCCGAAATGACAGGTGCCAAATAATTCATAAACCATGGGTGGCAAAACACCCTCTCCTCAGCCGAAATCGATCGCGCCGACTATTTCAAAACACGCCCTCCTCGCCCGAAATCGCTTGCGCCCACTATTTCAAAACACGCCCTCCTCGCCCAAAATCGCTTGCGCCCACTATTTCAAAACACGCCTCCTCGCCCGAAATCGCTCGCGCCCACTATTTGGGAGCAACAAAGTTACTCTACTATACCCGACCCACAGTACACAGACCCAAGCCCAGAAGCCTAAAGGCAGGGGTGGAACTGTAACTCCCCCCACATTTCAGACAAATGCGTCCGTAAGACATGGTTCCCCCTCCCAATTCCCATTCATACATCGTGGGCGCCAAATCACCTTCTCCCCGGAAACTCCCTTCTCCCCAACCGCAAAACCTCGGCCCCTCCTCCATGGCGCCCCCACCGCACCAAATTCACCGCCGCCCTCCTCCCCAATGCCGGAGACGTTGTCCATTTGCTGTCGTGCACTGGACTGTGTGCCTCTTACTCCGTGCTGCCGAAGCTGCCTTGACGACAACCGCGTGAACCGCATCAGAGTCGATTCACCCCCGCCATTGTGCACGGCTCTGGAGCGGCTCCAACTTCAGATGCGTCCAGGGCCCCGGCGCTACTTCCCCATAGCCGTCGATGTAGCGACCCGACCTCAAACGGCCAAGTCTCTGTGCTTTAGCGTCATCCCCAGATCGGTAATGCTGACACACACAGTACTCGAGGATTTATAACAGAGTAGCAAATCACACACTTATTACATTGAATGTCTCAAAAGAGAACTTATTACAATAAATATGGCTTAAGGCCATCTAATACGATAACAGCGGAAGGCTTGGAAAATAAAGTGAGTCCATCAACTCCAACGGCATAGCTGAGCTGCACGGCAACGACCTAACGAACCTTACTCCTTGTCTGAGAAGTCTGCAACATAATACGTTGCAACCCGAAAACGGGTCAGCACATGGAATATGCTGGCAAGATAACATAGTAGAGCAAGAACGGAATAATACTATCACTACATGCATATTTGGCTGGTGGAAAGCTCTATGGTTATATTTTTTGTGAAAAGCCAATTTTTCCCTACAACAAAGGAATATATTTTATTTAACTATCATGGTAGTTGAAACATCATTGAGAAGGTTCCTCCAACTCAATCCCAATTAAAATAAATAACAACCCAACAATATTAGTTTAGAGTGATGAGATACTTATGATACTCCAAGTACTAGATACTCAAGATGTCCATAATCGGGGACACGGCTAACCATGATTAGTTTATACACTCTACAGAGGTTTGCGCACTTTTCCCCACAAGACCTGATCTCCTCCGTTGGATTTCTCGCACTACAAGGTGTTTGAGAAACGGATGACCGAGACACAGTCTTTCAGAAGCATTAACTCCTTACTCCGGGCAGACCATACCAACCTACATCCCACTACGTGTTGATCCACCTCTTCGGAAGCCTCACGCAACTTACTCAACTATGCTAGAGCCCATAATAGCTTGTGGCTGCACACGGAAGTTTCTAGCATGAAAATATCTCAGTTCCCTTTGAGCCTGGGTGGCGGACCATAGGATTATCACACGGGTACTCTGGGATATCCTAGGACAACACTGGATTCCCCAGGTTCCCAACAAACAATCCAACTAGATGTGTATTCAAGTTGCCACCTTAAGTTGAACAATTAATTAACAATCTCACAACTGTCATGGATTTCACTCACCCAACCACGTCTACGAGCATAGCATAGCAATATAAGCAATACGTAGAAGTAACTCCCAAGGGTTTGAATATAACAGGGCAATAGGTTCTACCTCATCAACTACTTACCAACTCACATGTTAATCACATCCTAACCATGCAATGTTTGAGGATTGGAACTAATGCATAAAAAATGGGTGATAAAGGGGTATGATCAAAGTGTTACTTGCCTTGCTGATGATCCGCAAAACCTAGGGGTTCGTAGTAGCACGCTTCGCACTCCGGGTGTTCTATTGCAAACAAACAATAGCATACATAAGCAATCAAGCAAAGAAACACGGGTAAAACTCAAACAAGAAGATCAAACTAGAAAGCTCAACTTAAGAACTCCGGTTTGCGAAAAGAATCAAATCAAACGGAGCAACGGAACTCAAACTGCGAAAGAAACAAGATCTGTTTACTAATCTGGACTAAGGTTAAATTTTACAATATAAAAAGCTTGTTCAACTTGGTTAAACGGAAAGAGGGTCTCGAGACGAAGATTTAGGCGCTTGAATCGCCTGATTCCGACAAACGAGCGAAAAGATAAACTAAAACAAAAATCGCGATTGAAAATAATCGCGGAAAATCCGAGAAAAAGAAAACTGACGAACTGGCTAACGAACGAACGTTTGTTGTCTGTTACTAACGAGTAAACTACGTTCATTAAAACGAGCATACGGACGAACGTCCGCAAAGTAACTAAACCACGAAAAATCGGTGAACCGATCTATCCAAAAAAACTAGGGTTTCTAAAAAACCGAACCTGGTTTTTTTTTAAAAACCGAACGGTTCTACCTCCAGCGAAGTCCGGCATGGCGGGGCTGCTCTGGCGGGCGGCGGGGCAGTGCGGGGCGGCGGCGGTGCGGGCAAAGGGCGGCGGCTCCGGTGAGGGGCGGTAGCGGCGCGGGCAAGGCGGCGGGATGGTGCGGGCTCCAAGGGCGGCGGGGCGGCGGCTTTTAAGGAGGGGGCGGGGCGGCTCGGCTTGAAGGAGGGGGCACGGCGCGGGAGTCTTGGCCGGGCTCCGCTTCGCGGCGGCGGCACGGTCTCGGTCTCCCGAGCGGAGACGAGGCGCGAGCGGCTGGACCGGCTCGGCTAGGCTTCGGCCCAGTCGGGCGCTAAAACTTTATATATATAATATAAATATAAATATATATATATATATATATATATAGCGACAACACTATTCTAATCCCAGGATTAGAATTTATATATAGGACAACACTATTCTAATCCCAGGATTAGAATAGTTATTTGGATCACGGCGCGCCCTATATAGGCTGACCTGGTTGTTCCTAAACTCCCGAATCGGCAGAAAAAATAAAAAAGAAATCACGACCGATCTTCCCTAGCCACACCCGATCCCCAACCTCCCCCCGATCCCATCGCCACTGAGCCCCAGCCCTGCGCCTCTCTCCTCAGCCACCATCCCGCGCCCCGCTTCCCGGCCGCCGCTGCCATCCACCTTCCTCGCCGCCAGCAACCGCGCGCCGCCTCGCACCCTGCCACAGCATGCCACCCCGCACCCCGCTAACGCACGCCGCCCCATAACCTGACCCCGCGCCGCTGGGATCCTGTCGTCACGCGCGCCACCATCCTACCTCCCCGTCGCCAGGACCTGTCACCGCGCTGCCGCCACCAACCGAACTTCCCACTAGAGGGATCCTTTCACCGGACCGCCACCTACCCACCTCCCTGTCGCCGGGATCCTGCCACCATGCGACCTACCGGTGACCCATCTCCAGCCGTCGTCATTGCCCTGAACCCACACCGCTGGCGGCCACCAGCCCAGGTGTGGATTGGTTCATATGCTACAGCTAGAGGAGGGATCGAACTTCAGATGGAGGAGGCCACGACCTGCAGTTGGTCGCGCGCAACCGCCTTCCCGTGCCATGGATCGAGTAGCTGCCATTCCGAGCGGGTCCCCAGATCGATCCATGCCGCTCCTCTCCTTCCTGCTGATGTCACGGGCAGAGCTCGGATGCGACCCTGCTCTCAAAAGTTGTGGTTGAGGCCCACCTCCGCGGCACTCAGACCGTTCGCCGCCGCCAACTCCAGTCGTTCAACGACGAGACGCCCAAACGTTCACTGCCACGACACCACCCTTGCCGCCCCCTTGCATGATCTCCTCCCCTGCCTCTTATCACTATTTCCCGCTGAATTTCCTGCGCTGCATCACCTCGCTCTCACACACACTGACACGCATTCTGTTGTTACTGCTTCTCTTCTTGTTTGCTGCTACTTCTGTCATGAGCCATCTTGCTCCTCTTTCTTTGCTTGACCAATTGCTATTATTGTTGATCCCCCCTCTCTCCACATGATGATTTTATTCTTCTCTATGTTCTATGCAGATTTTGTATAAGATGCCCAAGTTTTCATGCATAGCAACCAAGATAAAAAAATACAAGTATTACATTTTTGTTTCTTATTTGATTTTGATCTCCACATCTTTGTTGATATATACAAAAAATAACTGATCATTTTTTATTTTGTATTATATGTTCTTTACCGAATATACTGCATACAGTATCATGTGTTCTTTACCAGATATCATATATATATAAAGAGAAGTTCAGCCTGGACAAACGCTTCAGTTCGATGTCGCCGCATAGTGCAGCTTTCTTATGATCTTTCCATGTTCTGACAACACAAAAAGGACGTTGTTGTTTCTGTAGATTTGTGCGCATAAATGTTAAAAATATAATGAAGAGAAGGAGCATATATGCGTGTGTGTCTGTGTGTGTGGTGGTGAGGTTGAGGTTCAGAAAAACACGTGCGTGGTGGAGAAGTTAACTAACTTTTTAAATTGGGACACAAGTAATAGCTTCTTTTGTGCAAACATAAGACAAAAAATGTATGGAGCTGCTACTGCACTTGGTCCACGTTGTGAGCGACAGACAAGATGTAGGCATGGAGCTAGCGACTGGATATGGGAAGGGAGCTGCTACTACACTTGGTCTGCTCGACAGCTACCGTTGTGCCTGTACTTGGACGGCTGCAGATAGTGCAACCGAACGTCCGTGTGTGTTTTTGGCATCCCATTTTTACAGTTGATGCTAATGAACATTCGTCCAAGTTCTTTTGTAGTGTTGCTATTTACTGGAAAAAAATCACTGATTTTCAATTGGTCATTTCTTGTACTAGAACATCTGGTGCTTGTGCTAATGTCCGTGAGATAAAATCTATGAAACCATATGCGGAGTAGTACTAAATGATGATAACAAGATAAATTAAAATAAACGTTGTTCATTGGATTCTAATTTAAGTGGACTTATTCTCACAAGTGTTGTTTCAAGTAGATCGGTATCTAAAAAGTTCACGCAAAACGCGATCCTGGAATGATTGAAATCACGGGAAATTCATGGAATAAAAATTGCACTCTTCCGTATTCGTTCTACATCTTTTGTTACTTGACAAAAAAAGTTGATGAAGTACATGTATTACTGTCGCTGAAAAATCTATTAAAAAAAGAAACTCAGGGGCATTCGTCAAAAACTAGAAGTTCATGAAAGAAACTCGGGGGAGGTTAAAGATATCTTAGTTGATATGACAACCCTTGCAAGTTCAAATATAAAACCCTTGAAGTTTAACAACAACAAAAATCATAGAGTAAAAAAGCAAAAATGTCATGTTCAAAACATTGTACAACATGTCCTAGGAGTAAAATGTGATGTTCTAACAAAAAACATTAGTCTAAAACATCATGTTGTACAGTTTCATGTTATGTATCATTTCCTAAAGTTCAACAATATGTATGGATGCAAAAAAACTAGTATATGTTGGTTTCAATTCAAAAACTACAAAATAAAGAAGCCCAAGTAAATTCAAATACTAGAACAAAAAGAAGTCCAACAAAGGAGAAAAAGAACACAAAACATACACGCCATGAAAAATAAGAAGAAAACAAAGCTCGCCTAGAAATATGTTAACTCCGGAAGTTTAAGAAACGAAAGAAGAAGTTCAATATAAAAAATAATAAAGTTCTTTTCTAAATAACGAACAACTTCGATGTTTCTAAAAACATCCAATTTTCACATTTCTTAAAAATACGCAATGAAGTTCAAATAAAAAAGGTAGAGCAGTTCAATGCCAATAAAAACTCAGATATTTTCACGTTACCGAGAGAAGTTCAGGTTGATAACTGCCAGAAGTTCATGTACTACACGGCATGCATTTTGTATGAAAAAAGAATGAAAAAGCAAAGGCTAAAAGTTTTGTTGCTAGAAGTTCAAGTAATCGGCCTGAGAAAGTTCAAAAATTCTTGTGCGAGAGGTTGAACAAAAATACGTGACAGAAGTTCAAGGTGAAAACAGCGGGACGTTCAAGCAAAGGCTAAAATTTCGTTGCTAGAAGTATAAGTGCTCGGCCTGAGAAAGTTCAAAAATTCTTGTGAGAGGTTGAACAAAAATACGTGAGAGAAGTTCAAGGTGAAAACAGCGGGAAGTTCAACTACTACACAAAATGCATTTCAGATAAGAATGAATAAGCATAGAAAACTAAAAGCTTCAAAGGTTTGTTGCAAGAAGTTCACGTGCTCCTCCCGGTGAAGTTCGAGATCTCTAGTGCGAGATGTCCAACCTTCAATTACATGTTAAAAACAGAGTGAAGTTCAAACAAGCATGCCCCAGAAGTTCAACTACTTCACGCAGTGCATATCCATTCGCGATGAACGCAAAAATCATGATCTCGCCATTGAGGTTTGTTAAAAAAAAATTATGAGGTACAAAAGGAATATCATTTGTGTAACACCGATGAATGGATGAGAAAATTACAAACAAAAATACGTCACAAAAGTTCAACGTGAAAACAGCAGGAAGTTCAACTACTACGCTAAATGAATTTCGGATGAAAATGTTTTAAACCGTCGCGAGTATGAAAAAATGATCAACACGGAAAAGTTGCGTGTTTACAGCAGCTTTCCATCGGTATATCACTTGCTCAATTCCGGTGAGTGGATGAAGAGCTATGAGCAGTGGATGGAGAGCTACGAGCAAAAAAACACGTGAAAAACAGAGTGAAGTTCAGGTGCGCACGTCGAGAAGTTTAGGTTCTTCACGTGATGCATTTTTGACAATCTGTTTCGCGAAAAAGGCAGAACGAATGATCTCGCCATTTTCGAAATTACTTGAAAACGTCTAGGAATCAGAGAAAACCATCAACATGAAAAAGTTTCGCATTTTCCGTAGCTTTTCAGCGGTATATTATTTGCATCATTCCGATAAAGTTTGTAGAAATTACGGCAAAAATACGTTTTTAACCATTTTCAAAACTGACATAAAACCGTAATGAATTAGGAGAAACAATATATACAAAAAAGTTTTGCATTTCTTCAAGCTTGCCAACGCCATATCATTTGTGGCATTTGGACGTACGGTTAAAAAATTAGCTCGAAAATACGAACTCGGTGGAACTTGTACCGTTTTCTAAATTACTTTTAAACCATTCAAAATTAGAAAAAACTTTTAACATAAAAAAGTAGCGCATTTTAATAAGCTTTCCAACGCCATACTATTTGCCTCAATTGGATTACCCGTTTAGAAATGGCGTCGAAAATACGAACTCGGGTGTTCGATTTGCGAAATTTTACGATTTTCCGAATTACTATTTAACCGTAAGGAATTAGAGAAAACTTTCAACATGTGGAAGGAGCGGTTTTGCAGCAGCTTTCCAATGCCATATTATTTGCCTCATTTCGATAAACAGTTTAAAAATGCGATCGAAAATACGATTCACGTTTTTTATGTGAAGAAATAACAGTTTTTAAAACTGCTCTTAAACCTCTTACATTTTGCCAAAAATTTAACTTGGGTCATGATACTGATGTCCATAGCTATCCAACGGTATATCGCAAGCCCCATTTGGACACCTTTTAGCTGAAGTTCAACCTAGTACTCGGGGAAGGTCAAGCGCGTTACTCGGGAAGTTCATGTTGTGATCAGAATATTATTCTGATCCCGTGATCAGAATAGTATTTATGTGTGTGTGTGTGTGTATTCTGCCGAAACTAAAAATATCCTAAAAATAAAATAAAATTCTAAAAATTCCAAAACAAATTTTCACCATCTAAATAAAATATTTAGAACAAGGTGAACATTTTCTTGGGCCTAAAATGCAACTTTGAAAAACGTGCAATTTTTCTAATTCAAATAAAATAGCAATAAACTCCGGATAAAAATCAAATATTTGATTTTAATCTTTTTCCTCCAATATTTCATTTATTTTGGAGAAGTCACATTATCTCCTCTCATGTATTTTAATATGAAATATTTTCAGAGGGAAAAATAATTAAAACCAAAAATCCTTGTTTCAATATTTGATAAAACTCAAATATGAAAACAGGGAAATCCCCAACTCTCTCCGAGGGTACTTGAGTTGCTTAGGATTTCGAGAATCGCAAAACGAAATGCAATAAAATATGATATGCATGAATGATCTATGTATAACATTCCAAATTGAAAATTTGGGATGTTACAAACCTACCCCCCTTAAGATGAATCTCGCCCTCGAGATTCGAGTTGGCTAGAGAATAGGTGTGGGCGGTCTTTGCGAAGATCATCCTCTCGTTCCCAGGTGGCTTCATCCTCGGTATGGTGGCTCCACTGAACTTTGCAAAACTTGATAACCTTGCTGCGGGTGACTCGGCTGGCAAATTCGAGAATCCTGGCTGGCTTCTCCTCATAGGTCAAATCACTGTCCAATTGAATCGCCTCCAAGGGCACTATATCTCTTAACGGTATATCAGCCATCTCAGCATGACACTTCTTCAGCTGTGAAACATGAAATACATCATGAACTCCTGACAGTCCTTCAGGTAACTCCAACTTGTAGGAAACTTCTCCCATACGTTCCAAAATTCGATAAGGCCCTACAAATCTCGGGTCTAACTTTCCCTTAACTCCAAAACCTTTCACTCCTCGCAAGGGTGACACTCGCAGATATGCTCTATCTCCAATTTCATAGGTTATTTCCTTGCATTTTGAATCTGCATAACTCTTCTGCCTGGACTGAGCTATCTTCAGTCTATCTCTGATCAACTTAACTTTCTCTTCAGACTCTTTGATCAGATCTGGTCCAAACAATTGTTGGTCTCCGACTTCATCCCACATCAACGGTGTTCTGCACCTTCGTCCGTACAGGGCTTCGAACGGTGCCATCTTCAAACTATCTTGGTAGTTATTGTTGTATGAGAACTCCGCGTAGGGAAAATTGTCATCACAACTAGATCCATAATCTAGCGCACAGGCCCTCAACATATCCTCCAGAATCTAGTTGACTCTCTCGGTCTGTCCATCTGTCTGCGGGTGAAAAGTTGTACTGAATTCCAGCCTTGTTCCCAAAGTTTGGTGCAACTGATGCCAAAACTTTGAAGTAAACTGTGTCCCTCTATCTGATACGATGGTCCTCGGAACTCCATGCAGACATACGATCCTGGTCATATATATCTTGGCCAACTTCGCACTTGTATAGGTGGTTTTCACTGGGATAAAGTGAGCTACTTTGGTCAAGCGATCAACTACTACCCATATAGAATCGTATCCTGATTTGGTCCTGGGTAATCCAGTGATAAAATCCATGCCAAGTTTATCCCACTTCCATTCAGGTATCGGCATAGGCTGTAACAATCCTGCTGGATTTTGATGCTCAGCCTTCACTCTCTGACATACATCACATACGGCTACATACCCGGCAATATCCTTCTTCATACCAGTCCACCAGAAACGTTCCTTCAAATCCAAATACATCTTGGTGTTTCCGGGGTGTATCGAGTATGGTGAGTCATGAGCCTCCTGAAGTATTAACTTCCTGATCTATGTGTTATTGGGCACATAAACACGGTCCTCAAACCATAAGGTGTCGTG